>NC_092817.1:5577500-5908750 GCF_023375885.2 Dermacentor andersoni | reverse complement strand
GCAATGTATATGTCGCACCTTTACGCATTTTATATTGCAAAATTGTGCTTATTCAATTTCTGATGCAGTGAAAATTTCTGTTCCAGACATGCAGTAATGAGGATGGCACCAGTATAAAGCAACACACTCCATGCACTAAACAGAAGCTGCTGCCTGCTACAACAAGGTCATTGTGTGGACTTTGGCTGCTACTACAAGGTAAACAACACCTGGTTCAGAAATAAATATGCTTGATATATGCTGTATTGGCTTGCTAGTCTTCAGATACATGTCAGTTGTTTGTAGCAGATGATATGAACATTTGTTCATGTTTACAGTTCAGCATAATTAGTTCGAACATAAAAGAAAACACTACATGAGTTTGGATAATCTCTGCTGTATCTCATGTGCCATTGTTCTGCCCCAACAGAGTCTGTGCCAAGTACATCTTGGTCATCACGGGAGCCCCCATCTACACCAACAGGAAGGGGCTGGAGCTGAATTCGCAAGACCACAAACAAAGAAGCCATTCCAGAATTATTTGGATGAGATATCAAGTCTACGGATGACTGTTTCAAGAGTGAAAAGAGCCTACGCCATCATTCCACCAGCACGGATATTGGCCGAGTCATCCAGGTACCTCAACAACCAAAATTATTTGTCTTCAGATGTACCTGCAACCTCTGAATAAGCACAGATGACGCTGGCTAAGAGTGTTCTGTCAGCTTGCCCTTCCTTAGTGAGCTTCCTGGCCTTGCCAGTTCTTGCCAAGTATAATTTTGTTTCAATGAATGCAAGCTTTTTCATTCCACACTTTTGTTAGAGATCATTCCTATTCCTCATAAAAACAATAAAGGTCAACCGATTCTTTGCTCATACTTAATGCCAGTCACTGTCTAGTAGCATAACATATGTGTAGCAGTTCTTTCTAGTGTATGTTGCCATGTGCAATTCCTCTCCTGAAATAGCTGATGCAGCATTGGCGTGTGTCTTGCATTAACCTTTACACTGTGTGCTATGTAGCATTTAACTTTTGTTAATGTTTTTGGCTTTCAATGCTTGCAAGGTAGAGTGGCTTCTTTCTTGAATGCAAGCTTTCTCGTTCCCATATTGAATTCCTAGTCTCATTCAGGATTGCTATTCTTGCTCGACAGCCTGTGTTTTTGTGAAAGCTACATTGAAGTGATTGATTGCAGAATCTGGTTTCGGCGCTGTCCGACTTGGTACTTGTCACCGTGTTACATTTCTCATATGTGGGAGCCTGGTCAGTTGCATTGGGAAACAGTCTCTCGAGGCAAGCACCTGCTCCTACAGTCCGCACAGTGACATAGACTGCGAATTTACACGCACACCGTGGTTGGTGCTCCCTGTTCTGTCCTTTCCTGCTGCTGCCGTGTGCAAATTTTGCTTGTGGTCTTCCTCGGCCATGATTTGGCGTCAACGGAGACTCTCATACATAATTACATGGTTCTAAGTGTATGAAGTTGATATCCACATCTGTGGAAAGGCCTGCAAAAGTGACTGCAACATAGTGATGTTCACAAAACCAACCATGCCCATATATAGAGAATGTGGGGGACCAAGTGTGAGTTACACATTAGTGGCATGCAAAAGAACAAAAAGAAACATGCAGGTTGGAAAGGCGGTAACGCTAAAATGCCGGGCACTCCATGTCGCTGTTGGCTGTGGCAGCAGATGCTTGCGTCACCCGATTGCTTCGCAATGCAAGCTGCTCATATTCAACGCCGACTGTCGGTGCAAACATGTGGGACACACTGTCCAATCTGCTTGCGCTGCTGGTTGTTGCTTGTTACCAGACTGCAGTGTGCGACGAAGGCAAGCACTATGCCTACAGTCGGACGGTTGAATGTGCCGCAAGCAACCCGTGTGCGTGTATGCTCACTGTTGTCATGTAGATCGTAGCCAATGCATAGTGCCAATGTATAGATTGAGCATTATGTTAGAGTATGCTGAAGTGATTTGATTGCATAATCTTGTTTCAATGTTGTCCCACTTGGTCATGGTTGCCGTGTTACATTTCTGGGATGTGGCAGCCTGTTCAGTTGTATTGGCCAATGGCCTCTCGAGGTAAGCACCTGCTCCTGCAGTCCACACAGTGACACAAACTCCCTGTTTACATGTAGTGTGATTGGTGCTCCCTGTTTGTCCTTTCCTGCTGCAGCCGTGGGTAAAGCATGCTTGTGGCCTTCTTTGGCCATGATTTGGCGTGAACAGAGACTATCATACATGATTACATGGTTTGAAGTGTATAAGTTGATATCCACATGGGTGGAAAGGCCTGTAAAAGTGGCTGCGAAATGGCGATTCCCACAAAACAGACCACATCCATATTGAGAGCAGGTGGGGCACCAAGTGTGAGCAACACATTAGTGGCCACCGAAAGAACAAAATGAAACGTGCATGTAGGAAAGGAGGTAACACTAGTATGCCGGGTAGTTCATGTCGCTGTGTTGGCTATGGCAGCAGGTGCCTGCGTCACCCGATTGATTCGCAGTACAAGTTACGGTGACTGTCAGTGTAAACAGGTGGGGCACTGTCCAATCTGCTTGTGCTGCTGGTTGTCACTCGTTACTAGACCACCATGTGCGACGTAGGCAAGCACTGTGCCTGAAGTCGGATAGCTGAATAAGCTGTACAATTTGTAGTGCGTGAATGCCCACTGTTGTCACATGGATCTTAGCCAATGTACAGTGTATTGTCTGAACCTTATGCGGTGATTGAATGCAGTCTAATTTGATAATGGTCGCCGTGTTCTGTTTCTTCGATGTGGCGACCTGGTTAGCTGCATGGGCAACAGTCCCGAGGTAACCATCTGCTCCTGCAGTCCACACAGCGACAAAGACTCCCAATTTACATGCACCGTAATTGGTGCTCTCCCCATTCGACATTTCTTGCTGCAGCCGCCGGCAAATTATGCTTGTGGGCCTTCATCGGCCGTGATGTGGCGTGAGCGGAGACAGCACACGTTATTACATGGTCCGAAGTTGATAGCCACATAGGTGGAAAGGCCTGCAAAACTGGCTGCAAAATGGTGATGCCCACATTGAGAATGTGGGGCACCAACTATGAGTTACACATTAGCGGCCCCCGAAAGAACAAAAAGAAACGTGCAGGTTGGAAAGGCAGGAACGCTAAAATGCCGTTTAGTCCATGTCGCTGTGTTGGTTGCGGCAGCAGATGCCTTGCGTCATCCGATTGCTTCGCAATGTAAGTTACGGCGACTGTTAAAGCAAACAGGTGGTGCACTGCCCAATTTGCTTGCGCTACTGATTGTCGCTCGTTACCAGATCGCCATGTGCGGCGACGAAAGTGAGCAGTTTACGAGCTCTCGTTAATGGTTTCAGCGCATCTCGACATGCAAATTTTATTTCTGATCTTGTATGAGAAGGTGCACTGCTTTTCTTCTGCCAATAAAGTCGCACGTCCTATTCACTCACTTGTGGCTTGTTTGTATGGGCGTCAGTAGAGGCTCTTTAGTCTCCTGGCCATTAAAACGCGGCAGCTGAGGCATGCTGCAAAGCCAGCGAGGCGAGCACGGCGCGTACCCAGCGTACGGCACCGGTATAAAGCAGCCATATTGAATGTTGTACTAAAAAAAAAAAAGACATTTCCGCTTCTTGTTTAAGTAGCGCCATCTGTCGGGCCCCCCACTAAGTTCCATGCGCTGCCGCTTCTTATTTTCGAACCACTGTGGAAGGTACAGTTTCCCTTCTCTAAAGTTGTTCTTTATTCTATGGTTGGGCGTCCGCAACCACGCGCGTACGCAGCGCGCGAGGTTCTGCGCACGTAGCTAAGAAACGGCAATAGTTGAGCGAGCGCGAAAGTTCAGAAGGGAATTGATTGCTGATTTGAACGCGCAGGACCCGGTAGTCTCGCTGTATACCAGCTTCTGAATCTGTGTAACCAATATCAGCCACCACGAAGTCAACCACAAGCCGCAGTCATGTCGTCAGCAAGAGCCGTATCGAAAAATGCGGTCTCGTGGACACGCCAGATTGTCCCACAAAAGCGCGCAGCTTTTGAAAAGGTGCGGGCGCACGCAAGAGACCATGCGTGCTCCTGCGTACTGCGCATGCCCGTCGTCTCCTCCGCAGGTGTCCTGCGTACGCAGAGCTTCTGCGCACGCCCAACTGAAACTGTCCATTGTCTTGACCGCATGCGACGGCGTTATCAATCGGAGGCAGGAGCAACGTCGCAGATTGTCTTGATGCCAGCAGCGTGCGTTCGTATGACGATTACACACCGCATCGAGGTCCTAGCTATGACAACGCGCTAACAAAGACCACGCTTAGCGGGTCCGGCTGAACTCGGACAGTCCATTGATACCTTAGACGGCGCTCTCCTAAATGTGGCCTCGCAACTTTGTGGCCTTTTCTATTCGGCGAACTTTCACGAGATCTACACTCCGTGTGGGATGGCAAATTGGACACCCGTCTACAAGTATTATGCACAGTATTATGCAAAGTGTGTTCTTTCTGCTTAGGTAGGTGTATCATTTATTACGAGTTAGGATTGATTGCTTTCGCGACTCCTTCAGCACGTCGTTCACGCTTTCGACCGTTTGGTAGTTCTTGCTTGACTGATTTTTCTTCGCGAGAACCTTTATTCTAAGTGCTTGTGTGTCTTACCGCGTTTCCAAAATAAGCCCTTCGTTTTGCGCATGGTGTTCTGTGGGTCTTACGTGTGGCCCCGGTGTGGTTTCCATGAGCTCCGTTTTGCGAGGCGAGTGCCCGCAAACAGGGGTAGGGATCTTGCCAAAGTAGTCCAACTGGGCAGTCCGCTGTCCCACCTTGCGGGGAGCAGCAGCCAAACAAGAGTGTCTACTGTTACCCACAGTCCAGGCGGGTGGAAGTTCTGGGCTTCACGTAAGTGTGCTTAGCGACAACACTGGCACCAGTTTCGAGACATCCGCACTCTAACTTTGTCAAAAGGAACATTGTTCCTACACTTAGTCTTGTAGTTCATTTCATTAGGAATGATCTCGCGAAAAATATTAACCGTAACACAAATGCATTTCCCTGCGGGTATGCTGAGGCTGAAGCTGATAATAATCTCGGGATGCCTACTAAGAGTTTGTCCCTTGTCCACTGACTGGCTTCAATTCTGGGATTTCAGCGTTTGTTCTACCACAAGTACTGTTAGAACAATTTGAATTTTCTACATAATTATTCACTTTATGTTTGAATATCACACACGTACTGAAGTCCTCCGCCATTAGTAGTAAAGACGTTTTCTCCACTGCGCTGTTGTAAGGAAATTCCGACTCATCCACTTCGAAATACATGGTTAAAAGGCAAGAAATAAAAGCTCTTCTAGTTTTTCTCAAGTGCTATCCAACGCAGAGTGCCGTCAGGTGTCGCTCTTCGCTACAGCTGAACGGAAACGCAAAGGCGTACTACTGTGGAATCTCATTATTAGGGTGGCTAGAAGGGGAGGTGTGAATACCGGCGGCGCAAACGTGACCCCACAGCGCACCGATGCCGCGGGGCGGCGCTGTTGACCAAGGCGGGGTAAGCACGCAGCCGAAATGAGCGCCTCGCCAGCCTCGCGTCGGCTGCATCTCTACCACCGAAGTGAAAGTGTGCCCGTTTCGCGTTTCGCGCGCTTTCTGCGAGCGTCAAAGAATGAATCGTTATCATGAAAACAATGATATGCCAGCCCAAATCATTACTCCTGTGAAATTTTACGGGCCCAGTTCGCACTGTATTGAGATTCGAACGCGTTTTGTCTGTGCGCATTTCGGGAGCTGGTTTTGGGAGTTAGGAGCTAGTGGGGGCTTCGAAATAATTTCGACCACTTCGGGTTCTTTAACGCGCACTGACATCATACGGCACACGGATGCCTTGCATATCGCCTTCCTGAAAAAAAAATAATCAGGTTTTACGTGCCAAAACCACTTTCTGATTATGAGGCACGCCGTATTGGAGGACTCCGGAAATTTTTGACCACCTGGGGTTCTTTAACGTCACCTAAATCTAAGTACACGAGTGTTTTCTCATTTCGCCCCCATCGAAATGCGGCCGCTGTGGTCGGGATTCGATCCCGCGACCTCGTGCTCAGCAGCCTAACACCATAGCCACTGAGCAACCATGGCGGGTTCCCTGAAAATGCGACCGTCGTCCTCGAGATCAGCAGTCAATCACGCTATGCGTGCCGTAAGACCTGTAAACTGCAGACATTACCTAATAAAGTCTGGACGTATTTACAAACCACTTTTTGTCTGCGCTTGCAGACCTGTAGCATGTCATTTTGACGCTCATATAAGGAATTTACTATGATTGCAGACAGTGAAGCAACAGATCTGGTCATGAAATCGTTTATTTACAAGTGAGCAAAAAAATTTACAACACACAAGGTTTCAGTGTTTTCTGTTTCTTCTCACTGCTCTGCTGATTGACACCTTGATTGACGCCTTTCTTTATTGGGATTTTGTTGCTTTCTTTGTGGAGGATTACGGTGGCTGTGGAACCGCTATAGATAGCTTCCAGTATCTTTACATATGGCTCATCTACACCCTGATTCCGTAATACCACGCCGCGAGCAGCAGCGCCACGTTCCCCCTGGTGGCATCGGTGCGCAAGGGGGTCACGCGCGCCCGAAGGAAAGCGCCGCCGGTATTCACACCTCCCCTTCTAGCCACCCTATCATTATGGTCCCTTCGGTCTATCAGAAATAAGTTCTACCGCGTGTTTAATGTGTTTAAATTTTATAGATGTGAATGCGTGTAAAAGCGCAAATGTTTTTATCACGGCGCCCAATCGATGAAATTTTTATAAAATGGCTTCCACGTGATATTAGCAGAAGCTAATTTCTCAGGCAGAAGCAAGCGCTATTTAAACACAAGATGACAAGTAATTATTACCGTGCGCCATCTAGCTTTCGCGCTTTTCGGATAGCTTATAGTATAACTAAAGCAAAATAAGTTACTTGGTCAGTGTCAAGATTATGAAAAGCCACGTGGACGACATTTTAACCGTTGAAAAGATACAATAATGAAATTTCTTCCCTGCATTTGTTCAAGAAATAGCACAAAATGATAATGTTTTAAATTGGCTGTATGGAATCGTAAGAAACGCAGCTATTTCGAACCACACATTTAAGTGAAGCACACTTTCTTACGTTCTGCCTGGCTTAAACGCTTTAACGAGTGCCATGGTCGTTGCAACGATTGGGCAGAACAGCAGCGATGCCAAAATGTTGCTAAATCATTGCCTGTTTTTTCACGCTGATTTTTGGCTGCTTTCAAGGATGTTTCTGCGGCGACGCGGCCTTAGTTTTTTTTCCTTTGCTGCGACACGTAGGTGTGGTCGACAGTGTGCCTAATGACTGCCCTGTCACTCCTGTTGGTGATAGAGCTGGCCTGCCCCGTGGCTTTCCCGACGGCCTCCCGCGTGTTTAGCTTCTGACTGATGTCGTCGTCGTTCCAACAATCACTGATAACCTGCGGTCAGCGACGTCAACACTGTTTGCTATAAAGGTCTTCGCAACGGCACCTTCCTTCAGTGGGCAGAGCAGCAGCGACGCCAGCATGTTGCTCAATCGCATCCTGTTGTCCACGCAGGTATGTTATGTTCAAGATGCCTATAGCTACCGTTTTGATAAGCGCTTTCTGTTGATGCTGTTCTGCCCGAACAGTGCTGTTGCTTGCTGATTTTGTATTTTGCACTGTTACGATAGCATTCTCTTGAGTGGGAACGTTGAACTTGACCCTCGACCTGTGGAGGGTTGCCTTGAGCAAATGCATCAAAGTGAGGCTCATAACACTGTTACAAGTAGCAGTCACTGCTCAACTAGTTCCCCTTCCAGAGACAGCTAATCTTCTCGCGCAATTGTTGGCTGGCCAGAAAGAAATTGCATGTGAAATTGTCGATATCAAGGAATCTTAACGTCGCTCTTCGAAGCCCTTGAAACACATGTACTTTCGCTCGAATATTCTACGGCAGCTGTTCATTTTAGTGCAATGTATGACAAGCATGACTCCGAAATTGTTGCAGTAAGGGAATCGGTCACTTAAGTTCCTTCAAAATCTGACGATTTTGAAAACATATCACGCCGGAACTATATTCTTTTGTACCGTTTACCGGGAACACGTGATGAAAACACTGTCTCTTGACTGCATACCGTAACACAGATGCGAATAGAGTATCGTCAGATAAAGTGTCCAGGTATTGAGCGCTGTCATCGTGTAGGCAGATCAAAAGAATGGCATCACGTCCTGTCATAACGAAAATTTCCCACTTTAGGGAAAGATTTTCAGTATTGAAATATTACTAAATTCAAAGGGTCTAGTTTGTACACCACTGAATACTTATCACCGAATGTGCGAGCCTTACAAAAGAAACTGTGGGACGCAACTGCAAGTTTTTGTGATAATGGATCCAGACTTAAACTATGCTGCGGTCATGCCTACATTGATGACGCGCGCTAGATGTGAGACACTGGTACAAACAACTTAAAGCGCGATTGTGGTCATATTCCTAAAACAACTTTTGTTTCTAAAGCCGCAGCAACTTCTCGTTTTCTGCCGCCAAGTACTAGTAATGTAAGAATTTATTTCAATGCAAGAGGTATTGTTAACAAATTCGTGCCTTTATTTGCTCTCCTTACGTCATACTCTCCCTATGTAATGGCCATAACAGAAACCTGGCTGCAAGATGGTGTGTTTGACTCTAAATTTAGCCCAACCAGCTATGTAGCAATACGGAATGACCGATCAAGTGACAAAGGTGATGGCATTGCGTTGCTTATTCGCTCAGACCTAAACTTTTCTGTCCTACCTGACACATCTAACGTTGAAGTTGCTTCGTGTAAGCTCTGTTTAAACAAACTGTCTATAATTGTTAGTGTATGCTATCGCACCAGGTTCCTAATGAGAAGCTTTACAGAGGCTTAGCATGTTCATGCAGGAACACAACTTCAGTACCTCGGACTTTGTCTTGTAGGGGATATGGGGTTCTCCTCCGTACTCTTGGGACAAAGGAACGACAACACAGTAGTGCAAACAGTCACAAGGGCATTTATTGCACCTTTCATAGATCAATGCCAGCTAGCCGAGTTGCTATCCCCAAAACATGCCGATGGGCGCGCGACAAATCTAGAAGTCCGACTTACCGCGACCGCATTGCGAGCGAGTATGTTCGCCCCATGCTGGATCCCAACGCCTGGTCGTTCGCGTGTACAGTCACGCGAATGGTGGCACGTTCGAAGGCGGCCACGCGAGACGGTCTCGCAGAAGCATGGTCGGCGCACGCGCGGGGTGGGGCACGTCCGCTCCCGCTCGCTTCCCGAACCCAAACAGACGAAGCTTCGCCTTCCCTTTCGGCGCCCAAGTAACCCCGCAGCAGCGCGACAGTCGCGCCCTCTCTCGCACCGCGCTTGTACCACTCCGACCGCCAGGCCACGCGAGCCGTGCGGGAAAACAGCATATCAGGGGATGCGCTATGCGGGAAAGACATCAGGGGACGCGCGAGAGTCGCGCATCCCCACAGTCTTCATGGGGGATTTTAACACACCGGATATTAACTGGCAAACCCCGAGTTGCGCTGGTTGTGACTCTTCTATCTCTAGGGAACTTCTTTCTCTTCCATTATACCATGGTCTTACTCAAAGCGTACAAGCTCCAACCCACCATAACTCTCTCCTAGACCTGGTTTTCCTCATTTTTCAGCTCGTCCAAAGTGGTTTCCAGTGCGCTATAACAAATGGCATTTCTGACCCCAAAGGCGTGCACGTTTCCATTCTCTATTCATTATTTAAGCTGCAGTCTAATATTACAGTTTCTTCACTTCATTCATGCTCATGCCACCTCTGTAACAGACACTTTGGCTTCTAAGTTTGATTCCTTGCAAGCACTTGGTCTACATGATAACGTTGACATAATGCTCGATGCATTTGAGTATATCCTAAATCTACGCATTGATAATTTTGTTCCCCTCGAGACTAAAAAGAGAAATCCTAAGATTCCATGAATGAACCACATGACCTCGTCTTCGTCGTCTGCGCCGACAGAAAAAGGCATGTAATCCTGACAGTATTGTCACGTGGAGTGACTGTGAAAGACGAAACTAATTTTTATTGGGCGAACCTGTGCCCACAAAAACAGGCTACACTTATTGAACGGCGAACACAGTCGGCAATCGTCAAAATCTGATTAGCGGGTCAAGCGCGTCGGCTTTTATACATCAGTCGTCGAATGTTCCAGAGTAATCACTGGGACCCGCGTGCCTTCCACAAAGTTCTACATTATTCGCGTCGCGCAGACGTGCGATCAGATTACACAAAGTTCGGTCACAGACAGCGGATGGAAGCATCGATTACATTCCAGAAATTTCCGATACATGCAGGCGCGTCCTGCGCTGCGCGATAACATTTGTTAGGCGGTGAAACGTGTCGTCCGATAAAGACATACAAGTACGCATGTCAATACCCCCTCTTAAATAGCATCGACCCGATCCTGCAAACGAAAGCAATAAATGAAAACACCCTTAGCAAAGAGAACAACAAGATAAGAAAATTCGTCAGCGTCCGTAAAATGGTTTAAGAGGCACCACGTGGACCACTTCAGATCGTGTGCGGCGCCGCTGTGAATGCGAAATGCCGTCTGGCATGACCTCATAGTCCAGTGCGCCAATACGTCGAATGACCTTGTAGGGTCCGAAATAGCGTCGCAATAGTTTCTCTCACTCAGTCCTCGTCGGCGTATCGGGGTCCCCACCCAAACACGGTCGCCGGGCTGGTACTCGACGAAGCGTCGTCGGAAGTTGTAGTGTCGGCTGTCGGTACGCTCCTGGTTCTTGATCCGTAGGCAGGCGAGCTGTCGGGCTTCTTCGGCACGCTGGAGGTAGGTAGCGACGTCAAGGTTCTCCTCGTCAGTGACGTGCGGCAACATGGCGTCGAGCGTCGTCATCGGGTTCCTGCCGTAAACCAGCTTAAACGGCGTGATCTGTGTTGTTTCTTGCACCGCCGTGTTGTAAGCGAATGTTACGTACGGCAGGACGGCATCCCAGGTCTTGTGTTCGACGTCGACGTACCTTGCTAGCATGTCGGCGAGGGTCTTGTTCAGGCGCTCCGCGAAACCATTCGTCTGCAGGTGGTAGGCAGTTGTCTGGCTGTATTGCAGAATGGCTTGGGTGAGATCTGCTGTAAAGGCCGTTCCTCTGTCGGTGATGAGGACTTCTGGGGCATCATGTCGCAGCAGGATGTTTTCGACGAAAAATTTCGCCACTTCGGCTGCGCTGCCTTTCGGTAGAGCTTTAGTTTCAGCGAAGCGGGGGATGTTTCCGGATGTTCACGTCGGAAACTGTCCCAAGAAATCCATTCCGATCTGCTGAAATGGTCGGCCAGGAGGTTCGATAGGCTGTAGTAATCCTGCTGGCCTTGTCAGTGGTGTCTTGCGTCGCTGACAGTCGGCATGTCTTGACGTAACGGGCGACGTCGGCGGTAAGACGGGGCCAGTGATACCTTTCATGTATTCTAGACAGCGTCCGGGAGAATCCGAGGTGCCCAGCGGTTGGATCGCAATGTAGGGCGTGAAGAACTTCTGGACGCAGCGCTGACGGAACAACAAGAAGGCAGCTGGCGCGGACTGGCGAGAAGTTCTTCACGAGCAGGTTCTTTTGTAGCGTGAACGAAGACAATCCGCGCTTAAATGCCCTAGGAACAACGTCGGTGTTCCCTTCCAAATACTCGACGAGGCCTTTTCGCTCCGGGCCTGCTCGTTGCTGTTTAGTGAAGGCTTCCGCGCTTATTATTCCGAGAAAGGCGTCGTCGTCCTCGTCATCTTGCGGCGGGGGATCGATGGGGGCGCGTGATAGGCAGTCGGCGTCAGTGTTTTCGTTCGGACTTGTACATTACCGTGACGTCATATTCTTGCTGTCTGAGGCTCCACCACACCAGCCGTCCTGAAGGGTCCTTTAAGTTAGCTTGCCAACACAACGCGTGAGGGTCGCTGACGACTTTGAATGGCCTGCCGTATAGGTAAGGGCGGAATTTTGCTGTAGCCCAAATGATGGCGAGGCATTCCTTTTCAGTCGTAGAATAATTGCCTTTCGCTTTTGAGAGCGGCCGGCTAGCATAAGATAGCACCCGTTTAAGTCCGTCTTTGCTCTAGACTAGCACGGCACCGAGGCCTAGGCTACTGGCGTCAGTGTGGATTTCGGGGTTCGGCGTCTTCGTCACAGTGTGCAAGTACCGGCGGCGACTGCATGCGTCGTTTGAGTTCTTGAAATGCGTCGGCCTGTGGCGTTTACCACTTGAACTCGACATCGCATTTGGTTAGATGTGTTGGTGGCTCAGCAATGCGGAAAAAGTCCTTGACAAAACGCCTGTAGTAGGCGCACATGCCAAGGAATCTATGCACTGCCTTCTTGTCGGTGGGCTGCGGGAACTTTTCGATAGCAGCTGTCTTCTGCGGGTCGGTGCGTACTCCCGATTTGCTGATGACGTGGCCTAGAAACAGCAGCTCATCGTAAGCAAAGCTGCACTTTTCCGACTTCAGTGTGAGCCCTGATGACTTGATGGCCTCTAATACTGTCGCAAGCCGCCTAAGGTGATAGTAGAAATTTCCGGCGAAGACAACGACGTCATCTAAGTAAACAAGACAAGTCTGCCACTTCAATCCTGCTAACACCGTGTCCGTAACGCTCTGAAACGTTGCAGGCGCCGAGCATAGTCCGAATGGCATGACCTTGAACTCGTAGAGGCCGTCTGGCGTGATGAAGGCGGTCTTTTCGCAATATCTCTCGTTGACTTCTATTTGCCAGTATACAGACTTGAGGTCCATCGACGAGAGGTATTTAGCGTTGCAGAGCCGATCCAATGCGTCGTCTATCCGGTGAAGGGGGTATACGTCCTTCTTCGTGATCTTGTTCAGTCGACGATAATCGACGCAGAAACATAGGGTTCCATCCTTTTCTTTCACAGGACTACAGGAGATGCCCACCGACTTTTCAACCGCTGGATGATGTCGTCGCGCAGCATTTCGTCAACTTGTTCTCTGATAGCTTCACGTGTCACGTCGAAACTCGGTAAGGGCTCTGGCGGAGTGGTCGAGCGCACTTTTCGGTATAATGCGATGCTTTGCGACTGGTGCTTGTAGAATCCTCGATTACGTAGAAAAGCAGCCTTCGTATCGTCGGAGCAGACTTCTGAGCTGTTGCTACTTAATCATGGGGAGACTTGAATTTATGTCGAAGTCTAGTTCGGGAACTATGGTCGTCGGGGTAGATGCGGCAGAATCCGAGAGGACAAACGCATTACTGGGGCGAGATCGGAGATATTTTGTTCGATACGCGTTCTGTTCAGTTGCTGCAACGTCACAAAGTTGCAGTATGCAAAATTTGTGACAGCGGGGCGGAGAGAGCAGCCAATCAGAAAGCGGTGACCTCCCCGGAAGTTTACCTCCGTCGTTTGTCGTCTGCTTGCAAACAGTACACTACAAAGCCAAATGTTTCTCGTCTTCAATTGAATGAAATCATTATCGAAAAAACTATTTTTTCTTCTCAAGCCCAAACACGTTTTCAAATAGTAGTACGTGTGACTACAGCAATTTATAAATATTAGGTCCTTTGCGTCGTCCTTAGGTGGTGTCGCGCACAGCGAGAAGAAAAAAGAAAAAAAGAACGACGGGAAGAGTGGCGCACTTTTCAAGAGACAGCGACAACATCCCAGTGGCTCGCTGGCACCGATGATGTCGATTTCTCTGTACAACCAACGAATTATTTCTTTCGAGAAACAAAAACGACACCGGAATTCACTTTCTGCCATTTCTTCAAACGCGTTTCGCAGCGCCACCCGCTCTCCTCCTTCCTCTAGAAACGCCAGCGCAACAACCTAAGTTTCCAACGGAAGCGCCATTTTCTAGAATTAAACTATGGATTGGATTCAAACGTGCCATTCCGCAGCCGAGAAGGCCGCCTGTTGGATCCAATCCAATCCACCAGACGCGCCATGCGAAGCCGTATGATCGCTCCAAGCTTCTCAACTCCCGTCGCGTTCGGACAAAATGCTCGGTGGGCGGATAATTGACAGGAGCGTGTGGTCATTTTGACGTCACCAAAAACGGGGCGGCGCCCCGCGGCTGGCGACGTCGGCGCGGAGTAGGCCAATCGCGCGCGCCGGTAACCGAACGAACGCGCCGAACAACCATCTCCGATCGCACCCCTGGTTTCCAGAATTTCCTCGATTTACGCGATCGTAGTGGCCTTGTCGATGTGTTTGAACTCCTGGCTGAAGTTTGTCAGCAACACTTTCGTCTTTCCTCCGTCAGTCGAGCGATCCCTCTTGCGACACAAATTTCACGGCCTAGCAGTAGTCGTTGGTCACCCTCGATGACGCCTTCTACGTCGGCAGGTGTTTTGGTGCCGACGGAAATGACAATGCTGGAGCGGGGCGGGATGCTGACTTGACTTTCGAGCGCGCTCAAGGCATGGTAGCTACGAGAGCTCTCCGGCGATAACACTTGATCTTCCGACAGGGTTATCGACTTCAACTTCAGGTCGATGACTGCGCTGTGTTCGTTTAGGAAGTCCATGCCGAGAATGACGTCGCGTGAACATTGTTGGAGGATAACGAAGGTGGCAGGGTAAGTCAGGTCATGAACGGGAATTCTTGCCGTGCAGATTCCAGTCGGCATGATGAGGTGTCCTCCAGCGGTCCGAATTTGAGGGCCTTCCCATGCAGTCTTAACTTTCTTCAACTGGGCGGCGATGGGTACAATCATGACGGAGGAATCGGCTCCTGTGTCTACTAAGGCGGTTATTGCGTGGCCGTCGAGAAGCACGTCGAGGTCGGTGGTTCTTTGTCTGGCGTTGCAGTTAGGTCTTGGCGTCGGATCACGGCTGCGTCGCATTAACCTGTGGCTGGTAAGTGGCGTTGTCAGGTTGCCTTTTCTCGGCGTATTCTTTGCTTCCGGACTTCGTCGGGACGGCGGCGTGTCGTTGTTATGTCGTTGAGGCAGTCTCTTTGGCGTCTTCGTCAGTTCGACGAATAGCAACACACCTTCATCGGTTGCTGCTTTTAGTTTTCCGGATATAGGCTGGCAGAGTGGCCCCGGGCTGGGCCCCTGTATGGTCGGCGCTGCGGCGACAGGTAGCGGCTTGGTGATGGCGAACGGGACGGTCGTCGAGGGCTCCACTGAGTGGAGGCGAGGTAGTCGGCGATATGGCGAGGTCGTTCGCCAAGCTGTGGTCTCGGCGGGTTAAGTGCGAACCCTTGGAGTCCCATCTCCCGGTATGGGCATCGACTGTAGATGTGCCCGGCTTCTCCGCAGTGATAGCAAATCGGACGGTGGTCGGTGGCGCGCCAAACGTCAGTCTTCCTTGGAATGCTGCGTGGGGTGACGGGTTGGCGTGCTGGGGGCGGGGGTGCTGGCGGACGACTGAATTTTGTCGTCACTGGGCCCGGCCGCGGACACGGAGGGGGAACGTGACGGCGGGCTACAGCGGCGTATGTCATCGCTTGCGGCTGAGGCTGCGGCGATTCAGGGGCTACTCCGAGTTGTTGTTGATGCTCCTCACGGACGGCGTCGGCAATTGAAGCCACTTGAGGCTGTGATGAAGGGAACAGCTTCTGTAGCTCCTCCCGCACGAACGCTCGAATAGTCTGGCGCAGATCCTCGGTGGCAAGTGACTGAACTCCGGCGTAGTTTGTCGTGTTCGTGCGGCGTTTGAAATGCCGGTTCTCCATTTCCAGTGTCTTCTTGATGCTGGTGGCCTCGCGAAGACACTCGTCGACGGTCTTCGGTGGGCTCCGTACCATTCCGGCGAAAAGTTCCTGCTTTCTGCCACGCATCAGTAGGCGGACTTTCTTCTCCTCGGACATGTCCGGGTCGGCGTGGCGGAATAGGCGGCTCATTTCTTCTGTAATAATCGCGGTGGTCTCATTAGGCAGCTGCACACGGGTTTCTAGTGGTGCTTGGGCTCGTCCTCAGCGTACGACGCTTGTGAATGTCTGTAGGAAGCCGCTTCGGAACAGGTCCCACGTCGTTAAGGCGGCTTCTCGGTTCTCCAACTACGTCATGACGAAATGCGAAAAAGACATGTCGAAGTTTATCGTCGCTGTTCTAGCTGTTAAATGCAGCGACCCGCTCGTACATCTCAAGCCAGGTTTCCGGGTCCTCGAATGTTGAACCGCGTAACGTCGGAGGCTCTCTGGGCTGCTGCAGCACGATGGGGGACGCTGGGGCTGCCATTGGGGTTGACTGGGCGACGATCTTGCTCGTCTCAGGCAAAATCTCGTGCTCCGGAAGCAGTCCTTGCAGCCAGCGACTACCTTGCTAGTTCTTGTCGACGTTGGTGTTCTCGTCCGCGTTCAGGCTTGGGTCACGGCTTTGTGGGGGCGTCCGGTACATGAATGCAAAGCAACTCCACCAGATGTCGCGTGGAGTGGCGTATGAAGAACACACTGTGAAAGACGAAACGAACTTTTATTGGGCGAACCTGTGCTCACAAAAAAAAAAGCCTAGACTTTAAGAACGGCGACAACGGCGAACACAGTCGGCGATCGTCAAAATCTGATCAGCGGGTTAAGCGCGTCGGCTTTTATGCATCAATCGTCTAATGTTCCAGAGTAATCGCTGGGACCCGTGTGTCTTCCACAAAATTCTACATTATTCGCGTCGCGCACACATGCGGTCAGATTATACAAGCTTCGTTCACAGACAGCGGATGGAAGCATCGATAACATTCCAGAAACTTCCGATACATGCAGGCGCGCCCTGCGCTGTGCTATATTTGTTAGGCGGTAAAACGTGTCGCCCGATAAAGACAAACAAGTACACGTGTCAGTATCATTCGCCTTAACACTGCTAAGGGAGAACTGCGTACCAAAATGCAATAAGCTAAAAACTTTTATCCTCAAGTTGAACTACCACGATTATTACACTCTAACGCGCGGAAATTCTGGACTTCTATCACACCAACTAAATATGTTGCAGTTTCCTTTATATTAGATGGCACGGCTATTTCAGACCCCTCTGAAATAGCTAATATTTTAATGTCTCAGTGTTCACGCATGACAGCAACTCTCTTCCACTGTTCACAAATACTGATCCTCAGCTGTCTATCGGTGATGTGGTAATTAGCGAAAACGGCATACTAAACTTGATTCTCCATTTAGACACAAGAAGTGCAGTGGTCCTGATAATAATCCGAACAGCTTTCTCGTACGATACTCTCTGGCATTTACGCCACTTGGCGGTCATTTTTGACAAATCCTTGACTCTAGGCATCGTCTCCCAGTCCTGGAAGCTAGCCAAGGTCTTGCCTGTGCATAAATGAGGTGAAAAGCAATTTTTTTCTAACTAGAGACCTATATCGCTCACATGCAATTCCGCGAAGCTACTGGAGCATATCGCACACAAGCATATTGTCACGATGTGTCTTCAAAGAGGACTGGCGACGTTTAATGAGGACAGCTGGCTCCTGAAATACAATGGCGGTTGTTTTTAACACACTCACTTCTTCCTTCTTGTCCTTCCTGCCTCTTCTTTTGCACTGCCCCCATTACTGCAGGTGGAATTACCGCCTTCGTCGAAAAGGGAATTGGCTCGATGGTTAAGAAGTGGTACAAGAAAGAAAAAGGAAACAAAAACGCGGTCAATGAAGATTCTCGCGCAAAGAAAACAGTGACAGCTACAGGAAAGACAAGTACAGCAGAGGTGGAGCTTTAGGTGCGGAGTCTAAAGAAACATAGAGGTAACCGCATTGGCTGCATATGTGAGCGCAAATATAAAAAAAGTAATAAATGAAGAAAAAGATGTGCCCTCCCACTCCGTGAAGATGACCAGCGACGCTGTGTATGTGGGCCCCTTAATGGCGAACTGCACCGCCAGCGTATTTGGAATATCCAGAAAGTACACCGCATGGAAACCGCAGCACCACGCTATTGGCTTACGAGTCTGCGGGACGCCGTGATGTCACTCCTAGCAACGGCGCCAAGCGATAACTCTCGTTCCCGGTGCTCTCCTGCTGACTAGACCTGACTAGACTACACCGTGTTCCAGACATCGCAGGCCTGCGTGCGTCTAATTGTCGTACAAAAATCCCTCACGTGACCTGATCATAGGTGCCTAGGGACAGGATTGTTTAGGGATTTTTGAGAAGGCATGATGGCGGCGCCGAGCGACGCCGTGGCGTGTTCGTTCTCGGCGTGATCGTTCTCCGCCTCGCGCGGACCGCGCGTTGTTCAACGTTGCTTATGTGATCGTGCTTGCGTTGCTTGTGTGTTGGTGGTAGGTTCTGTGTTACTTGGCGGAAAGCCGCGAGTAGTGGTGGTGCGGCAGTGCGACTTTCGCCTCGGTGAGCTCTGGCAGTACAGAATCTGCGTTGTGTGACCCGTGCTCCCTTGACAATTGAAATTTTGGAACTGGCCTAGCGCCTCGGCAGCGAAGTTCTACGAACCGCGATGTGGCGTCGCCGTGTCCAACTTTGCTTAACGGACATCAAGGGATGTGCTGCTCGCTACAAGTCATGTAAACGCGACTGCGTTGACCGCCCATGCACTGTTCAGCGCTGAATGTGTGTTAGGTGTGCTGTGCTTGAAACGAGTGGTGCAGCCGTGCAGCGGGGGGTGGTGGAGGAGCAGAGTGGCTTAGGGGTCTCCATTTGCACGTTCACAGATATGTGCTCCCGTTTTGGTCTCATTAGCGGCTGTCGCGGGATTGTGGTGTGCTCCTTGCCTAGTATGAAGTTTACGATGCTAACACACAGCATGTTCACGTTTTTCCGTGCTATATGTCATTTCTATGACGACCGAGTTGAAAACAAGGCATATGTCTGTGTTGTTTGCATTTGTGTGTTGTAAATTACTTCCTATTGTGGAAGTTCTGGCAGTCTTATTACGCAAGGAGTACGAACGTAAACATATAAACATATTTCTGTGTGTCTGAAATTTTGAATTACCCATAATAGCCTTTACGACTGATAAGCGAGCTACACAGCCTGTGTGAATCAGCTACCTTTTGTTGCGACCCTCTTCCATGTGGTAGACTGATGCATGGTGCGCGTTTATTTCTGTACTGTTGTAAAAACCATTTGTTTATTCACCCAATACAAATGTATTGCTTCTTCGCCGCAGTACACTTTAGTTACGCGCTGAAGGATACTAAAAGTGCGAGGGGACCGCTATCAGCCAGCATAGTATGTCCACTCAGGCGACCTGAGAGGCGGCGGTTGCGCGAGTGTATAATTAAAGAACTCTTTTTATGTCCAGTGACAGTGGCCCCTTTCCACTTTTAGTATGCTTCACCGCAGTACATTGCTTAGGCTTCACCGCGAAATATTAGTGTTTGGCGAGAAAGATAATCGTAAAAAGCCTGATTATGCAACGTCTCTTTTGTAGCTTGCTACACCGCAATACAGGGGTGTGAATAAGCATCGTGCAGTAAAGCATACTGAGAGTGGAAAGGGCACATAGGTTTACACTGTGCTCATTATTTTGGATTGTGACATAATTTGCAAGTGCATCTGTGCTCGTGGTAAGCTTCATTGACAATTCTTTGTACATTACAAATTCATATTGCAGGGAAGCTTACTAAAGCTCATTCGCCATTATGGTACATGTTATTCGCCTTCAATGCAGGAGCACACTGCGGATTCTTGCCCCTGCTTTTGGCTGAACTGCACATGCTCTTAGAGAATTGATTCATTTCATTGATTCATTCTTTGATTAAGCGCGAGACCTAGCAATGGGTAGCCCAAATACAGATTTGAGAAAACTAAATCTAATTCAGCAGTAAGAAGCTAAAGGGTTGTTCTGGTGTAGACCAGTGGCCAAGTCCGGATATGAAAGAGGAGGAAGAAAAGCCGAGTCTTTCCACTTCAACACTGGGAGGCACAACTCCTACAAATAATTACGACTCTTATTTGACTTTTTTAAGGAGATTACCGACTTGCATTGGCAAGTGTTTACTTCAACAAACACTGCATTAAGCAAGCTTCCCGCGCATATTTCACCAGCTACTGCATCATTGTTTCACATTATGAGTGAAACTGCAATTTTCCTTATGCCACAACTTGCCCAATATTGTGTTTTGCAGTAGGATGTTAGCAGTGCTATTAAGGCACTTAAATACTTATGAATAGCAGTAGCGAGAAAAAAAATAAAAGTAAGAAAGCAGTGGCTTTTTGTGCGTAGACTATGCATACACCTGGTGCTCTTATGGTCATTTTTGCCCTATCCGCTAAACCATTCTAAACAAGAAAAGTTTATACACAATTATTTTATACACAGACCACAACTAAACCACAGGTATCGTTGGTAAGCAAAGTATATTTATTCGGTGACATTTTCTGCAGCCCTGCTATTGGGCTTTCCTTCCTTCCTTTTCAGCTGTGCAGGTTCATTAAGAAGTGATGAGACAGTTTGACAATTTTAATCGTTGAACGACTTCGCAAAACCTTTTTCGGGTTGTTTTTTCTTGTTTTCAGAATCTGCACATTGCATTTTAAGGCGTGTTTTCTGTGTTTGTTGCTTTTTCTTTATGGGTAGGGCATGTCAACATTTTTTACACCATGTCAAGTATGTGGTGCCATAGATTGTTCTTAGATGGAGTCTTGCCCTTTCATTCTGTACAATATGATGTCGGTTTTTTGTGTCCAAGGCTGTTTTACATTTGAGTGTGATTGTAGCATTTTGCTGTTTTGCCTCTGTCACCCAAGCTTGAAAGATTGCTACCCACTGGTGGTGGCATGCCACATGTGACATTTGCAATATATGGCCACCATAAATATAATAAATAGAAGTTAATTCAAGAATAGTGCCTTTGCATGGTGGTGCAGCCATAAATTGTGGCTATAAGGTACCTGCGGTGCAGGTAGCACGGCTTGTGCAGAATAAAGTGCAACTCTACTACTTTCAAACATCATTGTTATCTGCATTTGTATAGCTCCAGTTCTTGTGAACAACACACACCTGGTGGGAGAGTAGCTTGCACCTGCAGTTGGGGCCAATGAATAGCCGAATTTCTGCCTGTTTTCATGTTATTAGCATGTTAGTAAAGGCAGTCGTTTTTATAGTGACCTGTTTGTCCACTGTAGAAGCTGCTGCAGGGTGTCAGGATCTTGTACACATCTTCAGCTTTGCAGGGGACACAGCATCTCGCACATAGTTTGTCACAGGCCATGTCTTTGGGGCAAGTTGAGTTGACCCACTTGCAGAGGGAGAACCAAGCTTGTTGGATATGATGTAAACCGCCTGTACACTCAGTGCCCTTCTTTCATTTTGTGTGACATATGTGGTTATAGCAACCCTTGTTTTATGCACTTCTTGTCCGGCAGCAGTCTTTTGCATTTGAAACACTTGGCATAGCTTTCAGCAAATTGGACAGGAATAACACTGAAAAACCAGCAGATGTTAATCATTGCACTTATCATGCGAAGCTTCGTACAGTATGATGAGGGCGTAAATAAATTAGGGTGTTCCTCAAGGCCTTGTAGCATACGTCACGAGTTTGGAGCAACATGATGTATAGCACTTTTTTGATCGCATGCTATAGGTTTAGCAGGTGTGGCCATGGTTGAAGTGCAGTGCAAGGTCAAGAAAACAGATATCTACGAACAGCACCCTGGCAGCACCCTGGTAAAGGAGACTCTGGGAAAACTAGTGGGAAGCCTGTTGAACATATGGTTGACCCACTTGCTGGCTCCATCAGGCAAAGTATGATAAAGAGAAGGAAGTCATCAACACATCAGAAGGTATTTACATATCAACACTGTGCTAAGGTCATAACATACCAACAAGTCTCAGTGCGCAGGCTGTGCACGACCAACTACATATGCCTTCTGTTCGGACATTGCTTATTGCATTGCTTATTGTAACTAACCAGGATGGAGTGGACAAAAAAAAAAGAACAGCAGCTCCATTAATTTGGTTTCACTGGTATCAACAGTGTTTTGTAAGTGTACATTGCCATACTCCCCAATGCCTTCTTGGGTGACATTAGCAAGGACCAGCTTGAGGCAAGGGGTAATAGACGTCTTTACAAGCTAAAAATGCATGCATGGAGAGCCCATTGTGTCCAAAAAGTAGGCACTTCACAAGGGCACTGGAGAAGGAACAGATTATTAACAGTGGGCAAAGACAAGCTACTAACACTCAACACTCTTGCCATGTAATGACCTCTGAAACAATCCCTCTTAAAGAGGAAATCATCTTTGTGTACCGTAAAGAGGGCAGATGGGCAAAGCCCCTTCAGTAATGCTGCCAGCTTCAAAAGCCCACTTTGCACGTCCTGAATACTTCCTTCTTACGACTTTGCTGGGTGCAAGCATTCTACTGTCCAAAAGCTGTCATTGAGAGCACTGTTGATTTGGTGGCAACACAGTTCAGAAGCAATTGCAACAAACCCTTCCTAGTCGGCCTGGATGCTCACGGTGCTTATGAAGCAGCACCACGAGGCAAGCAAGGTGAACGGAGGCGTCCAAGCCCTTGTTCCTTTATCGCACTGTTCTGTTAGTAACAACCATGAGACTTGAACCAACAAGCTCAAGTTCGGCACTCACGTGGTTACTGCGGAGGATCCATAAAAAGCACAAAAACAGAAAACTCAAGGGAAGGGATAAAGCACCATTTAACACTTAGTATTGCTGCAGCCCGCCCCCTTCTTTTATTTTGTCTGGTCATGCTACATCCTTTTACTATAGATAGGCATGAACTTAGGTGATGTCCCCAATCAGAGTCCAATTTTTATATATACACTATGTGCTGGTTCAAAGAGGCTTGAAACACTGCAATGGAAGCTTTTAGTAGAAAAGGTGCCTGTAAGAAAAAAAAAAGGTGTGCTGCAACCATCTCGGCAACATCTTGTCCCCTTAATAAAAATTGTGCTTCCATATCAACTTGAGCCCTCCAGTTTACAGTAAAGTACCAGTGCACTTATGAACAACTAATCAATTCTCAAAGAGCATGTGCAGTCGAGCCAAATCATGGGCATGAAACCACATTGTGCTCCTCCATTGAAGGTGAATAATGTTACAAAATGGTCAATGTGCTTTAGTAAGCTACCCTGCAATATGAATTTGTAATGTACAAGGAATTGTCAATGAAGCTTACCACGAGTACAGATGCATTTGCAAATTATGTCATAATTGAAAATAATGAGCACAGTGTAAACCTATGTGCCCTTTTACTCTTAGTATGCTACACTGCACGATGGTTATTTACACCGCTGTATTGCGGTGTAGCAAGCTACAAAGAAACGTTGCATAATAAGGCTTACGATTATCTTTCTCGCAAAACACTAATATTTCGCGGTGAAGCGTACTAAAAGTGAAAAGGGGCCACTGTCACTGGACATAATAACAGTTCTTTAATTATACACTCGCGCACCCGCCGCCTCTCAGGTCGCCTAAGTGGACATACTATGCTGGCTGATAACAGACCCCTCCCACTTTTAGTATACTTCACCGCCTAACTAAAATGCACTGCGGCGAAGAAGCCGTACATTTGTATTGAGTGAATAAACAAATGGTTTTTACAACAGTACAGAAATAAACGCACACCATACATCCGTCTACCGCACGGAAGAGCGTCGCAACGTACGGTAGCTGATTCACACAGGCCGTGTAGCCCACTTATCAGTCGTAAAGGGTATTATGGGTAATTCAAAATTTCAGACACACGTGTTTATGTTTACGTTCGCACTCCTTGCGTAATAATACTCCCAGAACTTTCACAATACAAAACAATTTACAACACATAAACACAAAGAACACAGGCATATGTATTGTTTTGAACTCGGCCGTCATGCAAATGACATAGCGCGGGAAAACGTGAACATGCTGTGTTAGCGTCGTAAACTTCATACTAGGCAAGGAGCTAGCACAACACAATCCCGCGAAAGCCGCTAATGAGACCAAGACGGGAGCACATGTCTGTGAACGCGCAAACGGAGCCCCTAAGCCACTCTGCTCCTCCGCTGCACCCCTCGTTTCAAGCACAGCACACCAAACACACATTCAGCGCTGAACAGTGGGCGGTCGACGCAGTTGCATTTACATGACTTGCAGCGTGCAGCACAGCACACCCCTCGATGTCCGTTAAGCAAAGTCGGACACGGCGACGCCACATCGCGGTTCGCAGAACTTTGCTGCCGTAGCGCTAGGCCACTTCGATATTTCAACTGTCACCACCGCCGGGTTCTCAAGAAAGGACGGGTCACACAACGCAGATTCTGTACTGCCAGAACTCACCGAGGCGAAAGACGCACTGCCGCACCGCCACTACTCACGGCTTTCCGCCAAGTAACACACAACCTACAACCAACACACAAGCAACGCACGTACAATCACATGAGCAATTTTCAACAACGCGCGGTTGAGAGAACGATCACGCCGAGGTCGAGCACTCCAAGGCGTCGCTCGGCGCCAGCATCGCGCCTTCTCAAAAATCCCTAAACGATGCTGTCCCTAGGCACCTAGGATCAGGTCACGTGAGGGATTTTTGTACGACAAATAGACGCACGCCGCCTTTACCTCGCCTTAGTGACTCTACCCCGCCTTGAGGCGTGCCTCTATTTGTCGTACAAAAATCCCTCACGTGACCTGATCCTAGGTGCCTAAAGACAGCATCATTTAGGGATTTTTGAGAAGGCACGATGCTGGCGCCGAACGACGCCGTGGCGAGTTCGTTCTCGGCGTGATCGTTCTCTGGACCGCGCGTTGTTCATCATTGCTCATGTAATCGTGCATGCGTTGCTTGTGTGTTGGTTGTAGGTTCTGACTGTTACTTGGCGGAAAGCCGTGAGTAGTGGCGGTGCGGCAGTGCGGCTTTGGCCTCGATGAGCTCTGGCACTACAGAATCTACGTTGTGTGACCCGTGCTTTCTTGAGAACCCGGCGGTGGTGACAATTGAAATATCGAAGTGGCCTAGCGCCTCGGCAGCGAAGTTCTGCGAACCGCGATGTACGCGTCACCGTGTCCGACTTTGCTTAACGGACATCGAGGGATGTGCTGCTCGCTGCAAGTCATGTAAATGCAACTGCGTCGACCGCCCACTGTTCAGCGCTGAATGTGTGTTTGGTGTGCTGTGCTTGAAACGAGTGGTGCAGTCGTGCAGAGGGGGTGGCGAAGGAGCAGAGTGGCTTAGGGGCTCCATTTGCGTGTTCACAGACATGTGCTCCCGTCTTGGTCTCATTAGCGGCTGTCGCGGAATTGTGATGTGCTAGCTCCTTGCCTAGTATGAAGTTTACGACGCTAACACACAGATTCACGTTTTTCCGCGCTATATGTCATTTGCATGACGGCCGAGTTGAAAACGAGACATATAAAATTACTTTCTATTGTGGAAGTTCTGGAAGTCTTATTACGCAAGGAGTGCGAACGTAAACATAAACACATATGTGTGTCTAAAATTTTGAATTACCTATACCCTTTACGACTGATCAGTGGGCTACACGGCCTGTGTGAATCAGCTACCGTATGTTGCGACACTCTTCCGTGTGGTAGACTGATGCATGGTGTGCGTTTATTTCTGTACTGTTGTAAAAACCATTTGTTTATTCACTCAATACAAATGTACGGCTTCTTCGCCGCAGTACATTTTAGTTACGCGGTGAAGCATACTAAAAGTGGGAGGGGGCCACTATCAGCCAGCATAGTATGTCCACTTAGGCGACCTGAGAGGCGGCGGGTTCGCGAGCGTATGATTAAAGAACTCTTATTATGTCCAGTGACAGTGGCCCCTTTCACTTTTAGTATGCTTCACCGTACATTGCTTAGGCTTCACCGCGAAATATTAGTTTATTGCAAGAAAGATAATCCTAAAAAGCCTAATTATGCAAAGTTTATATTGTAGCTTGCTACACCGCAATACAGGGGTGAAAATTAGCGTCATGCAGTAAAGCATACTAAGAGTGGAAAGGGCAGATAGGTTTACACTGTGCTCATTATTTTCAATTCTGGCCTAATTTGCAAGTGCATCTGTGCTCGTGGTAAGCTTCATTGACAGTTCTTTGTACATCACAAATTCATATTGCAGGGAAGCTTACTAAAGCACATTCGCCATTATGGTACGTGTTATTCACCTTCAATGCAGGAGCACAATGCGGATTCTTGCCCCTGCTTTTGGCTGGACTGCACATGCTCATTGAGAATTGATTCATTGTTCATAAGTGCACTGGTACTTTACTCTAAACTGGAGGGCTCAAGTTAACATGGAAGCACAATTTCTATTAAAGGGACAAGATGTTGCCGAGATGGTTGCAGCACAGCTTTTTTTTTTCTTCCAGGCACCTTTTCTACTTGAAGCTTCCATTGCAGTGTTTCGAACCTCTTTGAACCAGCACATAGTGTATATAAAAATTGGACACTGATTGGGAATATCACCTAAGTTCATGCCTATATATTATTACGATATCATCGAGTGATGCTGAAGGTACGAGCCGCCGCGAGAACGACGACGAAGTGGGTCTGTGCCTTTTGCCGCGAGCGAGTGTCGTCCTGGCGATCTGGCGCCAGTGTAAATAACCTGTATATAGCTTCTTTATTCTGTGTCTTTTCACACGTAACATTCTGGTGGAGGTCGGCGATCCCCGTCCTCACCACGGAACTCCGGAGTGGTCGGTACATCGAGCTTGTCACCATGCCTCCCGGTGACGAGACCGCTTCTGCAACGGCTTCGGCTTGTCCGACTGCTCCAATTATCACGGTTGCCCAACATCGCGACCCTGGTGTGTTCAGGTGCCTGGAGGGAGAGGACGTTGACGAATGGATCAAGCTCTACGAGCCCGCCAGTGCTAATAACAGGTGGGACCCAACGATCATGCTCGCCAATGTCATCTTTTATCTCGGCGGCACCTCACGCGTGTGGCACCAAACACATGACGACGAGATAAACAGCTGGGACAGTTTCAAAGAAAAGCTCAGGGAACTGTTCGGCGACCCCATTGGGCGCAAGGCTGCCGCGAGAAAGGCTCTTGCGTCTCGTGTTCAGACATCTACAGAGCCTTACGTTTCATACATCCTCGACGTCTTGGCTCTCTGCCGCAAAGCTGACGATACTATGTCTGAGGCAGATAAAGTGTCGCATGTGCTCAAAGGCATCGCCGACGATGCTTTCAATTTGCTTGTTTTCGGCCACGTCTCGACTATCGACGCCATCATCAAAGAATGCCGTCGCCTTGAACAAGCTAAGAGTCGCCGTATCACACGTCACATCACGCGGCTCCCCAACACTGCCGCTACGTCGACATGTGAGGGTCGACCGCGTCAAACCACCCCCTGTGACGATGTAACCCGTATTGTTCGCCGTGAGCTCGAGGCCGCCTGTTTGCCAGCTTTCTCCGCGACGCCTCCCGATCCACCAGCAACCACGATTGCGCTGATTTAGGCAGTCGTCAGAAAGGAATTTGAGAACATGGGTCTCAACTCCGTGTGTCCATCGTCTACACCAACGGTTCCCCAGTTCTCTAGCAGCCCTCCTCGTCCCCGGCAGCCTTTCCTTCCCACACCGGGCCGCAACCCGTCCGAATGGCGTACCCCTGATGACAGGCCGCTCTGCTTTCACTGCTGTCGCATCGGCCACGTCGCTCGTCACTGCCGCAACCGATGGCCACCACCTCCTCGGACATACACCGCCGCTCATTCCCGCCCCTTTGGAACTTCTGTTCCCTATGCCACCCGCCATGACCCCATTGCCGCTGATGCTCCTGCCCCGAACCTTCGCTACAGCCGCTCGCCCTCACCTCGACGCCATCAGTCTCGTTCGCCCCAAACCCGTCGCTTCTCTCCGTCGCCTATCGCCTCCCGGATCCAGCCGGAAAACTAGGCACTGCAGCTTCTGGAGGTGAGGCTGCCTTGTCCACTCTGCCCTCAAATCCTCTGCTGACGTTACACACGAACCAAAACCTTCTTGACGTTGACGGCTATCCTGTCACGGCACTCATCGATACAGGTGCACATCTTTCTATTAGGAGTGCTGCCTTCCGACTGCGACTGAACAAGCTCCTCACCCCAGCGTCGGCACGCGTCGTCCGCGTTGCGGATGGCGGTACTGTGCCTATCATCGGCATGTGTACGGCACGTGTCAGCATCGGCGGCCGCCACACTCCTGTCCTCTTGACCGTGATTGCTCATTGCCCCCACGACCTCATTCTCGGCCTCGATTTTCTCTCCGCGCATTCTGCTCTTATTGACTGCTCTGCCAGTACCCTTCGCCTTGAGTTGCCGATTCTCACAGAACCTTCTGACGCACCCCAGTGCCGCCTATGCCCCACCGGCTTTATTCGCCTGCCGCCAAAATCAATAGCCTATATTGAACTCTTGTCTTCCCCACCAGTCCCTGATGGCGAGTACCTCGTGACTCCTCTGCCCGACATTCCGCTACAGTATGACGTTACCGTGCCTCACAGTATACTTACTATTACGGCGAACCGCACTTTCCTACCTATCTGTAACTTTGGTTCGGCAAAGCAAATTCTACCGCAAGGTATTTGCCTTGCCAACTTTGATTGTCTCGGCGACCATCACGTGGTAACATTATCGACCGATGCTTCTTGCTTTTCACACGTAACAATATAGTAAAAAGATTTAGCATGACCAGACAAAATAAAAGAAGGGGGTGGGCTGTAGCAATACTAAGTGTTAAATGGTGCTTTATCCTTTCCCTTGAGTTTTCTTTCTGTTCTTGTGCTTTTTATGGATCCTCCGCAGTAACCATGCGAGTGCTGAGCTTGAGCTTGTTGGTTTCAAGTCTCATGGTTGTTACTAACAGAACAGTGTGATAAACGAACAAGGGCTTGGAGGCATCGGTTCACCTTGCTTGCCTCATGGTGCTGCTTCATAGGCACCTTGAGCATCCAGGCCAACTAGGAAGGGAGGTTTGTTGCAATTGCTTCTGAACTTTATTGCCACCAAACCAACAGTGCTCTCAATGAGAGCTTTTGAACAGTACAATGCTTGCACCCAGCAAAGTCTTAAGAAGGAAGCATTCAGGATGTGCAAAATGGGCTTTTGAAGCTGGCAGCATTACTGAAGCGGCTTTGCCCATCTGCCCTTTTTATGGATACACAAAGATGATTTCCTCTTTAAGAGGGATTGTTTCAGAGGTTGTTACATGGCAACAGTGTTGGGTGTTTAGTAGCTTGTCTTCGCCCACTGTTAATAACCTGTTCCTTCTCCAGTGCCCCTGTGAAGTGCCTACTTTTTGGACACAATGTGCTCTCCATGCATGCATGCATTTTTAGCTTGTAAAGACGTCTATTAACCTCTTGCCTCAAGCTGGTCCTTGCTGATGTCACCCAAGAAGGCATTGGGGAGTATGGCAATGTACACTTACAAAACACTGTTGATACCAGTGAAACCAAATTAATGGAGCTGCTGTTTTTTTTTTGTCCACTCCATCCTTGTTAGTTACAATGAGCAATGTCCGAACAGAAGGCATATGTAGTTGGTCGTGCATAGCCTGCGCACTAAGACTTGTTGGCATGTTATGACCTTAGCAGTGTTTATATGTAAAAACCTTCTGATGTGTTGATGACTCCCTTTTCTTTATGATACTTTGCCTGATGGAGCCAGCAAGTGGGTCAACCAGATGTTCAACAGGCTTCCCACTAGTTTTCCCAGAGTCTCCTTTACCAGGGTGCTGCTCATAGATATCTGTTTTCTTGACCTTGCACTGCACTTCAACCATGGCCACACCTGCTAAACCTATAGCATGCGATCAAAAAAGTGCTATACATCATGTTGCTCCAAACTCGTGACATGTGCTACAAGGCCTTGAGGAACACCCTCATTTATTTACGCCCTCATCATACTGTACGAAGCTTCGCATGATAAGTGCGACAATGTTTTGTCTGTTGTTGTACTCCGCCGCCGTCAATGCTGCACTGTAAGAGGAAGCCAGGACCTCTCAAGCTGTCTATACAGCTTTTTCCCTGGCTGTCCTCGCAACACCAGTTGCGAAATAAACCTTCAAACCTTCAAACATCTGCTGGTTTTTCAGTGTTATTCCTGTCCAGCTTGCTGAAAGCTATCCTGAGTGTTTCAAAAGCAAACGACCGCTGCTGGACAAGAAGTGCTTAAAACAAGGGTCGCTATAACCACATATGTCACACGAAATGAAGGCCACTGAGTATACAGGCGGTTTACTTCATATCCGAGAAGCTTGGTTCTCCCTTTGCTAGTGAGTGAACTCAACTTGCCCCGAATACATGGCCTGTGACAAACTATGTGCCAGATGCTGTGTCTCCTGCAAAGCCGAAGATGTGTACAACATCCTGACACCCGCAGTGGCTTCTACACTGGGCAAACAGGCTACTATAAGAACGACCGCCTCTACTAATATGCTAATAACGTGAAAACGTGCAGAAATTTGGCTATTTATTGGGCCCAACTGCAGGTGGAAGCCACTCTTCCACCAGATGTGTGTTGTTCACAGCAATTGGAGCTATACAAATGCAGACAAAAACAATGATGTTTGAAAGTAGTAGAGTTGAACTATATTCTGCACAAACAGTGCTACTTGCAGCGCTGGTACCTTGTAGCTACAATTCATGGCTGTCCCACCATGCAAAGGCACTATTCCTGAATTATTAACTTCTATTTATATTTATGGTGGCCATATATTGCAAGTACATATCCACATTGTGTGCAATATGGTTAAATGATGTCAACTATGATAGCCATTCCTAATCTGAGATGCAACAAAAGAAGTAATATAGGCAACAAATAGTAGTTCAAAAAGACAACCCGTGCACAGGATAAGTGACAGACTTCCTTTTATTGAACAAAAGTCACATGTGTCACACGTCACCAGCAGTGGGTAGCAAACTTGCAAGCTTGGGTGACAGAGGCAAAACTTAGCAAAATGCTACACTGATACTTAAATATAAAACGGCCTATGACACAAAAAACGACATTCTATTGTACTGAATGAAAGGGCAAGACTCCATTCAAGAACACATTATGGCACCACATAAATGACATGGTGTAAAAGATGTTAACAATACCTCCCCATAATAAAAGAAACACTGAAAACATGCCTTAAAAGGCAATGTGCAGCGTCTGAAAGCAATAAAAAGCAACCCAAAAACGGTTTGGCTAGGTCTTTCAATGATTAAAATTGTCAAACTGTCTTGTCACTTCTTAATGGATCTGCATTGTGTACTAGGGTGTTCTGATAAGGCAGTTTCAGCAAGTGTATTGGAAAGCAGTGTTCCCAGTCTGTGTCCAATATTTCGAATTTAAAGAGGGTCAGGCTGCCTTTCAAAGATGTAAATCTTAGTTTATAAAACAGAAAAAGGCAAGCAATATTGCTGTGCTTTAGAAATGCCATTATAACAGCTTTCCACCTCTAACATTTTTTATCCCAGTTGTAAAAAGATGGGAATTTATTTTTGAACAGAACTTTTTAAACTATATTTAACAGGCGGACCAAATACGTCATAAAAGTGGCATTTCGCATCTGCAACAACTTCAATGTACTTGAAATTCAGCATATTGGGACATGGAGGAAGCCATACAAATGCAATAACGGCCCGAGAGAGTTCTCTGCAATTAGGTGAAGAAATTGGCACATACCTGCAACATTTATTGATATCTAGAGTGAACTTTAACATGCAACACAATATAGGCTCTTTCGGGACTGTTTATAACGTTTTGTGCCAGCGCACATACGTTAAAACACTGTTCAGTGCTTTCACGCCGTGTCGATGTATGCCGAATCGCATTAACAGGATGTGAGCAGCGCAGTAATCGCAAGGGCGTTTTGTTTCCTCTTGAGGGCATCGCGATGCGTATCATTAGTAGTAGTGGTGGAATACGACTCCATCTCACAGGTTCCGATCTTGTCGGCATGGGTTTCGCCCAGCGATCCTCGCAGCGTAAACTGTCGCACCGGCGTAGATCCCAATTCCTGTCAATCGGCAGGGCGGAGAGGGCGCTTCGATGGATGGGACGGAAAGTCGCGTCACCCTCGGCTCGCGACCGCGCCAGCACACAGTTACGCCAGTTTCACGTAGCCGCGTCTGCGTGCCAGCCACGACCCACAACAAGCTACGCGAAACCGCTGATGATGAGAGTACGTTGTTAGGCATGACGCCACGGCGCGTCCCCGCAGCCGGCAGCCAATAGCGTGGCGCTGCGGTTGCCATGCGTTGTCCCTTCTGGATGTTCCAAATACGCGGCCCAGTATTGTACTATCTTCGGGATCGGCCCACGTATGGGGAGTGCTTAACGCCTGCTTCACCTCCGCCGCGGGTCGGCCCGGCATTGCACCATCTTCGGGATCTGCCCGCGTATGGGGAGTGCTTAACGCCTGCTTCACCTGCACCGCGGGTAGGTCCGGCATTGAACTATCTCCGGGATGGGCCTACGTATGGGGAGTTTTTTTTTTTTTTTTTTGCTTACCACGCCAACAGCGACACGAAAATTTCCTTTGGTGGTCGAGGTATACACCATCGCTGTAAAAATAATCACCAACGCGCAACATATGGTTTTATGCGTACTACGTGAGCGATGTCAGGTCTAGATTGTTGTCTACGCCGTGTTTGAGTGACACTGTCTGGAATGACCTCGTTTTTGACGACACTAATGGGGCGCAGCACTTGTATGGGCCAAAGTGCCGGCTGAGTGACCTTTCACTAAGGCCACGGCGGCGAACAGGAGTCCACACCCACACTTGGGCGCCGGGGTTGTAGCATACTTGTCTGTAGCGGATGTTATAACGCCGTTCACCTGCATGCTGCTGCTGACCGATGTGCAGCCGCGCAAGCTGGCGAGCTTCCTTAGCGCGCTGAGAAAATACATCGGCGTCAGTAGTTAGGCGCTCGTCGTCCTGACACAACAGCATAGCGTCCAGCATCGTCTGAACTTTGCGGCCGTAATAGAGGCGAAATGGTGTAAAACGCGTCATTTCTTGTACGGGGGTATTATACGCGAAGTTCACGTGAGGCAAGATATGATGCCATGTTTCTTGCTGGACGTCAATATATATAGAGATCATGTCCGTGATGGTTTTGTTAATCGCTCCATAAGTCCGTTGGATTGCGCATGGTAAGCAGCCGTCATTCGATGCCTAGTGTTGCTCAAATGAAAAATTTCGTCCGTGAACTGTGCTGTGAATGCCGTCCCTCTGTCTGTTATTACAGTGGACGCGGCACCATGACGCAATACAATGTGTCACAAGAAAAACTGCGCCTCAGAAGCTGTAGCCCCTGGGAGCGCCTCTGTCTCGGCATAGCGGCAGCCGCGACAATCACCCACTTGCTGCCATCGGTTGACAAGAAAAGACGCAAGAATGTCCAAGCGGAATTGGTCGAATGGCTTATGAGGTGGTTCGATGGGTTGTAATAAGCCGGCGGGTTTCATGGGCGGTCACTTTCACCTCTGACATTCGCGGCAGGCTTTAACGTACTGCTTGACGCTTGCCGAAACCTGGGCCAGTAATACATCTCGCGCACTCTGGCAAGCGTTCGTGAGGAGCCCAAGTGGCCAGATGTCGGTTCGTCATGGCAAATGAAACGAATGTCGTCCCGCAAGTCTTTTGGAACCACCAGGAGGTAGGCACGGTCATTCGAACGGGCATATTTCTTGTAAAGCACCTTGTCTCGTAAGCCGAAGGACGTCAATACGCGACATAGATGGCGTGGAATGGTTGTTGATGTGCCCTCTAAGTTGATAGGTCGAATTTCAGCGCCGTCACGCTGCCGCCTTATGAAGTCCGATGCTGTAATGGCGTCTAGGAAGCCGTCAGCGTCCTCTGACTCTCGACTGACCGATTGGAGAGTGCTGATTGGAGAGTAGGGCAAATGCAGCAAGTCAACGACCACTTGCACGTTGTTGCCTTTTTGCTGACGAATTTGTGCAGTTGCAGTGACTCTGGGAATTTCACTCATCACTTCCCATGGCCAGTGGCCGTCGGTCACCGGCGAATTTGTCGCGTCGTGAGACGAGCACGAGATTCGAGGATCTGACGTCGCTGCACTCTTTAAGCAACGACCACAAGAAACTCGCTGTCTCCCAGCATCGCAGCGTTTATATTTTGCTCTGCAAAGAACGTGCTTAACTGCTGGCCAAAATTGTCCTTGCGGTTTCCATCTTAACTTGAAAATTCACGATACTTGTTTCTGCCTTACGGTATATATAATGGTTATTGCACACTGTGAAACGGTCGCCCGGATGTCACGCAACGCTCTTCAGAAAATACGTAGGGAGCGAGTCACTTTTGATTTACGCTCAGACATGACAGCATCCTATTTAATGATCACCATTTACCTTTGCACGATTTTCCGTCTTTGTCGAGCTTGTAACCAGCAGGGCAGACACACCGGAAGCTACCCTCTGTGTTGAGGCACTGACCCTCGCAAGGATTTTGCGGCGTTTGGCATTCGTCGATGTCTGCGAACAGACAAGAAATACGAAGTGAGATATGAATAAAAAAATGTGTTCTAAGATAGGCAACACAATTTATGCGAAAAGTACAAGATATACAAAAATTTAGATGCCGCACAGCGAAGAAGGATCTCCATCGCATTTTCGACTTCTCGACAGGGCGTCTTGCTTGCGACCAGGCTTGTTGTCTGGCACCAGAAACAATGTTCCGTTGTTATGTACCAGTTCGTAAATACACGAGCTAGAGTGTGTTCGAGCTTCCAAACTGATTGCGTCATGGTGTACCTAAGAATGAGAACTCTGAAGGCAATTCTAGCAGTATATAGTTGAGTGAACTTAAACGACAAAAGAAGTTAGGAGTCAGTGAAGCCGGAAAAAGCTACATCTTCGAACCATCCTTATTTATCAAATTTTTCTCGTTTCAATCAGTCATACTTTTTTTGAAGCGAACACATAAATATACTATTGTCAGTTGAACAGACAAAAAAGCGCTAAAGAGACTAGTTGGGGTCTGTACTTCGTAAACACTGGTACTTTATTATTATTTCGGCTCAATCTGTAGCGTACTGTCATTCCTTAGGCGTTCACAAGGTCTCCGTACTGTACTGATTCGTAAAGAACTAAGGAATATAATCAGAAATGCTAACGCTAGTCATATTGCTGTCTGGTTATCTTCGAAGAAGCTGCTTCTCTACTCTATTGTCTAATTTACTTGTGTACTAAATGCTAACTGGAAATGTAAGGGAGAACGCTGCGCCAGCTTCAGAGAAATTCTGTCATCTTGATTACTAAAAAAAAAATGCTGTCTCTTCCGTAATCGACAGCAGATATACGCATGAAATGGCTGCCGACAAAGCACATTGCTTGGAGTAATAACAACGATTGCTCACAACCATCCACAGCGCGCCCGACGCTGGTGGCCTGGCCACGCACAGTGGCGCCATCTCTCGAAGGAGGCGGCGCAAAACCGGCGCCGCGCAACTCACGGGCCGGTGGCGTTTAAAAGAGCACAGGTAACGCTGTCTGAGCGCCGCGAGATGAGAATTGAGTGTGCGGTGCACTCTACCTGGCTTTTGAACGTCACTAAGGGAATTTACAAATAAAAATTCAGCGTACTAGAAGTTACAGCTTGAGTGACATTGTGAAGAAAGATTAGGAAGAACTCGGAAGCAATATTTTTGTAACCTGTTTGGACAGCAACTAGCGTATGTAATGTAGTTCTGTGCGAAGGGTTGGGGGCCAGAGACCACATCTTTTTGTAAGTTTCGACTGGTTGTCCGAACGATCTCGTTTTGATCTCCTCTGAGCGCCCGGACATCGGCTGTGGCTTTTGACTCAAGGTCACCTGAAGGTCGCCGACAACGAGAGCTAAAAGCCTTTCATGCTTAACATGCGGAGCAAAATGGTGCCAGCCAGGTTCTTAGCGATTACAATACCACAGTCCTTCTAACACCTAGAATACAAATCAACAAAGCGCAATGCTAGACGAAGCAAGTACGACCTCATTGTCGCTGTTTAAAAGAGAACTCGATTATTTTTGACGCGTGCGCTATAGCAGTCGCGGGTCGGATTATTTCATCCAATTTGCTGCTGTTTGTCTCAAAACAGCGGCTTAGTTGTTGAAATGGTACAATAATGAGATTTCTTCACTGCATTTCTTTAGGGAATAACACAAAATAAGAATGTTGGAATTGCCTGTATGGAATTCTAAAAGAGCGCAGGTATTTCAAACCAGACATTTACGTGAAACGCACTTTCTTACGCTGTTCCTGGCCTAACCGCTTTGGCGAGTGCGAATAACATTTCAGCATCCCCATTTGTCACAAAATTTAAGCTGGACAAGTTTAAGTTATTCAATGCTTTCCTGTAGCGACCGATGTCCTTCCCGCTGTTGTTATAATCGTTAGAATTGGGGCTTTCATTTGCACCATATGCAAAAAACAAATGAAGCGATATCACATTAGTGGCATCTCTGCATTTCTTTCTTCTTAAAGAGTGTGATAACCAAGGGTGCCTGGATCACTCGGACTCTCGATTGGAGGGTAGGGCAATGCAGCAAGTCAACGATCACTTGCACGCTGCTGCCCTTTTGCTGACGAATTTGTGCAGCTGCAGTGAATGTGGCAATCGTGCTTATTGCTTCCCATGTAGCTTCCCATGAATGCTTCCCACTTTGTAGCGCCGTGGGAAAAGCACGAGGTTCGAGGATTCGACATCGCTGCACTCTTTAAACAACAACCACAAGGAACGCGTTGCCTTCTTGTTTTCAGAGTTTCGTCTCCCAGCATCGCCGCGTCTATATTTTGCTTAATTGCTGGCCGAAATTGTGTTTGCGAATTCCCTCTTAACTTGAAAATTCACGATACTTGTTTCTGCCTTACGGTATTATAATGGTTATTGCACACTGTGAAACGGTCATCCGGACGTCACGCCATGCTCTCCAGAAAATACGTAAGGGGCGAGTCACTTTTGATTGACGCTCAGACATGGCAGCATCCTATTTAATGATCACCATTTACCTTTGCACGATTTTCCGTCTTTGTCGAGCTTGTAACCATCAGTGCAGACACACCGGAAGCTACCATCTGTGTTGACGCACTGACCCTTGCAAGTATTCTGCGTCGTTTGACATTCGTCGATGTCTGCGTACGGACAAAAAATACGAAGTAAGACCAGGCAAAAAATATGTTCTAAGTTAAGCAACAAAATTTATGCGAAGAGTACAATATATGTAAAAATTCAAATGCCGCACAGTGACGAAGGATCCCAAGCGTATTTTCGACTTGTCGACAGGGCTTCTTGCTTTTGACGCAATGTTGTCCGTTGTGGTGTACCACTTCCCAAGTACACGAGCTAGAATGTGTTCGAGCTTCAAAACTGATTACGTAATGGTGTACCCACGAATGACAACTCTAAAGGCGATTCTCGCGGTAGACAGTTGAATAAACTATAAACAACAAAAGTTAGGAGTCAGTGAAGCCGGAGCTAGATCTTCGAACCATCATTATTTATCAAATTTTTCTCATTTCAGTCAAAGTCATGTTTTATTTGACAACAACACATAAAGACACTATTGTAAGCACAACAGACAAAAAGAACAAAACGTATTTGACGGAGTCTGTGCTTCTTAAACGCTGGTGCTTTGTTATTATTACTTGCTCTTTTCTTGCACGACTTACATTTAAACCTACATCGCAACATCCCGACTGACACAATACTTTTAGATTTTAAAAAACCGTTCGGTAAGGTCCCCCACGGTCGTCTCTTAATAAAGCTATCCTGTCTTAAAATTTATCGTTGTGTTCTAAGCTGAATTGGACGGTTTTTAACTAACCGTCAGCAGTTCATATAACGCTGACTCACGCTCTTCATCCTTAACAGCCGTGCTTTCAGGAGTACGTCAAGGTACCCATTAGAAGGGTACCTCAATGCACCCCTCCTTTTCTTAATGTACATCAATGACCAGCCCTGCAGTACTTCTTCTTCTCATATCCGTCTCTTCGCAGATGATTGTGTGGTTTACCGAGCAGTTGCTAACCCCACCGACCATTTGGTGTTACAAAATGACCTATCGCGCATACAAAACTGGTGTAACACTTGGCTCATGTCAATAAATGTAGCTAAAACCGTGTTAATATCTATTCATCGTCGTCGTAATTACAATAAGCCTAATTACAGCATCAATAACATGCATATTGCAAGAACTGATTCATTCAAATATCTTAGTGTGCATATCTCGCGCGACTTAACTTGGACCTGTCATGTTAACCACATAATAAGTTCTGCTAATAGCAGTCTAGGTTATCTACGCCGTAACCTTTTCCTCATTCCTCCCTCTATTAAACAACTTGCTTTTCTAACCTTTGTGCGGCCCCAGCTTGAGTATACCGATGCTATTTTTGACCCCCACCAGAATAATCTTATTACCGTCCTCCAGTCGGCTCACAACCGCGCGATACGATTTATTCTGTCAACTTATTCGTACCGCCCCCCCCCCCCCCCCCATTTCAAGCATCTCAGCACTAAAAGCCCAAATAAATTCACCCTCTCTAGCCTCACGCCCTAGAATAGCACGTCTTAACCTTTTTTTATAAATTTTTCCATTGTTTGCCTTTTGACAACCCGTACATAAAAAAAGCACATCGCATTGCCCGCACCAGTCATTCTAACACTATATCCCCCACAAGCCCATACGGTGACTTTTCAGAAATCATTTTTTCTGCGCACAACACGAGACTCGAATGCCCTGCCCGCCGAAGTTGCCGCTATCATCGACCCCGTTACATTCAAGCGGCTCATTAAAAATATTGCTTTGTACTTTGTAGTATCTTTCTTTGTCACTAACCTCCCCCCCCTTCCTTCACGTGATGTCTCAACAAGAGACCTGTGAGGAAATAAATAAATAAATAAATAATTTCACCGCAATTTGTAGCGTACTGTCATTCCTTAGGCGTTCACAAGGTCTCCGAGCTATACTTATTTCTAAATAATGTAGTAGTATAATCACAAATGCTAACGCTACTCGTAATCCTGTCTGGTTATCTTCGTAGAAGCGGGTTTTCTATTTTATTTCGTAATTTACTTGTGTACTAAATGATGATTCACGACATAGCAGAGAACGCTGCGCCGGCTTCAGACAAATTCTGTCACCCTCACTTGATTACTAAAACATGCGAAGCAACATGCTACGAGCCAGGTTATTCGCGATTACAATGCCACAGCCTTCGTAAGACCTAGAGTACAAATAAAGAAATCGCGATGCTAGATGAAGTAAACACGACCTCATTGTTGCTATTTAAAAGAAAACTCAATTATATTTGACGTGTGCGGGTAATAGCATTCGCGGTGCTATAGTCACAGGCACTATTCTTCGATGAATGTTTTCATTGCTTTGCCGGTTCCACCCCAAACTCTGTTTTCCTTGTGTTCAAAGCAGTGTATTTCTTTGCAGTCGCGCAGGGCACTCGTAAGACATCAGTTTGTTGCTTGGAGGCGTTCCGCTTTCTATTTACTGGTTTTGCTGTTGTGCGGAGGCGACATAGAGCCAAACCCAGGGTCCGATACTGCACAGTTTGAACAATAACTTGAAGGTCAAAACACAATATTGAAAAAGCTGTCAGAATGGAGAACAAGTTTTCTGTTGAAATAGAAGGACGGAAGGCTCGTATTGTGTAATTAGAAGAAACAATCACAGGTGTAGATGACATTCGTTCTACCCTGGATAACGTCGAGGCACAGCAGCATAAAAATCGGGCGACATTGTCGGCTTTTGGTTCAAAAATTGACGATATTGAGAATCGTCTAAGGCGGGACAATCTACTTTTTATGATTTTGAAGATAGCGATACTGGCCAAAACGCGACTAAATCACGCGAACTTGTCTCAAACCTGCGCCGCACGAAACTGGAACTCAATGCTGTTGGAATTAAGCGCGCTCACCGGATGGGAACCATTCGCGCAGATAAGCCACGCCAAATTATAGTGAAGTTGTCCTCTTTCAAAGAACGCCAATAAGCGTTAAATAATGCACGCAAGTTAAAGGACACGAGCTATATAGCATTTCGGAACATTTTTCACGCGTGGCGAGGAATAAAAGAAATCGTTCATGCAATTTCGCAAAAGAGTATAGGCAAGAAGGTAAAAAAGCAGTACTAAAGTTTGATACCATGTACATAGACAACAAACGCTATCATATTGATAGCGTGACCAACAAAGTGAAGCAGATGTGACCACCAAAACTTAATAAGACAAAAGGAATACTCAGTGGTTTGGTGATAAACTGCAGGAGCATAAGAAATGAAGTCCATTCTTTCCGTATCCTTGTTAGATCAGTTGAGCCATCAATAGTTATTGGCACCTAGCCATGGTTGGACTCGAGCGTCTCGAATTCTGAAGTTTTCCCAGATGGCAATCATTGTTCCAGACGCGATCGAGGATCAAGAGGGGAAGGGGTACTTATTCTTGTTAGCTCAAGCTTATCGTGTGGGCCTCTCGAAGGTTCTACAGCTGATCCTGAGCCTGTTTTTTGCAAAGTGCGGCTATCTAATGGGAAAAGTCTAGTTATTGTACCATATTACCGTCCTTCCGTATCATCATGCGACCAGTTTATTCAGCTGTCTGCTTTCCTTGATTCGCTTGAAAACGATATCATAATACTAGGGGGATATTTTAATCTTCCGCATATAGACTGGTCGTGTGATGACCCTGTAGCGTCGGTCACTGGCCATCTGTATTGTGCATTTTGGAATCTCGTCAGTGATTTACGTTTCAACAGTACATTCGTGATGCATCACGGAACGACGGCATAGGTCATGTACTTGGTTTGCTCTTATGTAATGTGCCGAACATTAAAACGAATGTCAATGTACTTCCCGGCATAAGTGACCATTGTGTTTTACTACTGATATAAATGTTCAATATGTGTCCGTGCCGAAAAAGGAACACAGAAAGATTTACCTGTATAAGAGGGCTGATTTTGGTGCTATAATTTCGGCGTTTGAGTCATATTTTCCTACTTTTGATGCATTACTTGATGAATTGAGCATTGGAGAGTTATGGAAGCTGTTTAAAAACAAGCTTTTTGAATTGCGCGATACATTTGTTCCTACTCATGTTATCTAATCTAAACGGTCACAGAATCAGCCTTGGTTTAATTATCAGCTGCGCACACTAATACAAAAAACTAGGAGAGTTTATCTCAAGTTTCGAAGAGCGAAGTCCCAGAATACTTGGTTAGAGCTTAAATGTTTGAAAAGAAGCTTTCAGGGTCTTGCGGAACAGGCCAAGCATACTTATTTTCAAAACGTTGGTGTGAAGTTGCTCAATGATTCCAAAGAGTTCTGGAGATTACTAGGTGTAACGGCAACAAAAACTATTCTATCCTCCCCCCCCCCCCCCCCCTTAAAGGGCTCTGAACCCATCATTGATGCTGATGAAAACGAAGTGAAACTTTTTAGGAATTTTTTCTTCTCAGTGTTTAGATCAAAGCGTCCTCGCACTGTTACAGTGATCTTCCAAATCGACATTAATCAAATGCCTGAGGTTATGTTTGGTGTAGAAGGTTTGCGTAAATCATCGCAGGAGATGAAGCCGGCGATCGTTTGTGGGCCTAATGACATTTCGGCAGTGATTCTTAAAAACGTTTCTGGAATATTTTTTTTACTTTTCTCAGTTATTTACAAAGTGTTTGTCTGAGTCTCGTTTACCGCGTGATTGGAAGCTGGCACGGGTTGTACCTATTCACAAAGGCGGATCGAGAAGTGCCGCTGAGAACTACAGACTGGTGTCTTTAACAAGTATCACATGCAAGTTAATGGAACACATAATTTATACTTCAATCATGTCGCATATAGTTAAGCACAATATTCTAAGCTCTAGTCAACATGGTTTTCGACAAGCTTTTCATGTTCTACACAGTTAGAATTTTTTCATGATCTGACCTCGGCAAAAGACAAAACCAAAATAATAGACTGCATATTTCTATATTTCAAAAAAGCCTTCGGCGGTCTGCACATGATCTTTTAATCTCGAAACTTAGGGCCTACAAATTGGACAACAGTGTCATAGCTTGGATTGCCGAATAGCTTCCTGCGAGACAGCAGTCTGTGGTGATGAACGGTATTTCTTCTGTATATGTTCCAGTGACCTCAGGTGTTCCTCAGGGATCAGTTTTTGGTCCCTTTTTATTTTTGCTCTTTATTAATGATATTGAAAGGGACCTTACGTCTTCATTTAGGATGTTTGTGGATGACTGGGTCATTTATAGCGTCAGAGGTAACGTAAGTGACATTTCATCATAACAGATTTATTTAGATATTACAGGAACATTGCGCAATACGTGGGAAACGTCACTAAATGTTCAAAAATGTGTTCACATCACCTTTTCAACAAAGAGCGCATTTCAGTCATGCACTTATACCTTGAGTAGTATGGCATTAAAGAAGCTTGACGAATACAAATATTTAGGAATTTTAATGACATCTGACTTAACGTGGTACAGGCACATTACGCATATTAAGGATGAGACGATAGGATCATTGGGATTCCTGCGCCGTAACTTCAGTCAGTTACCGGATAGACTAAAAGAGCACTTGTATTTCACCTATGTTCATAGTTTACTTTATTACGGTTGTATTTGCTGGGATCCGTACACGGCTGATCTCACGGAACAGCTTGAAAGAATGCAGAATAGAGCAGCTATGTTTGTTTTTAATAAGTTTGGTAGAAAATTAAGTATCACAGAAAGTAAAATCAAATTATCGTGGCAGGCATTAAAAGACCGTCGAAAAAATCTCAGGTTGAAATTTTTTCCCGCTGTTTATTGTTCAAAAAGAGTGATTGAGAGAGAAAGATACATTAGGTCGCCTACATATACATTGTTGAGCCGCGACCATGCACTGAAAGTCTGCGAGTTTCCTTTCAGGGGTGACGTCTTTCGGTATTCTTTTTTTGTTTGATCAATAAGAGAATGTAATCCTCTTTCAGTGACGTTGTTAATATTGCAAACAGTGATGCGTTTTATCGCGCTTTATGTAAGTCATCACTTGTTTCTTCCTTTAAATGAAATCCCCCGGCTGTAATGCCCGCATGGGCGATGCAGGCATGTAATAAATAAAATAAATAAACTACTACATTGTGAGTTACTCATGGTGATAATGATTTATCGGAATCCCCTTTGAAATGGGGCGTGGACAACTCGTCACCTCACAGTTAAATAAGACTCCCCCTCTGTGGCTGGATCGAACTGCAGTCTGACCCAACCGCACGAGCCCGACGCCACGGACCTCGCGCCAGCTCGAGACGGGACGCGCGTGACAGCACGGGTGCCCCACCACGGCGCCAGAGACGAAGGAACGAAATGAACATATTGAGAGGATTTGATTGACCGCTTCACATTCGAAGAGTTGCCTTGAATCCGCGTGAACTACGTATTGGCGTTTTCATCTTAAAAAACACCGCATTTACTTCAATCAAAGTTGAAGAAGGTAAGACCTTCGCTAACCTGAATCTGTGTGAGGCACGGCGAGCGTGTGGAATTACAACCGCATTCTTTCCTGCATTGTCATCGAGTTTTTTTTCCTTGTATCCATCATTGCTATTCGATAGCTTATCGCGCACAAATGAAATTAGTGCGCTGGTACAATGCACATCTACAAACCTATCGACATAGTTATTGACACTTTTTTGTGTGATGTCGAGTGCATCAAAAACGATCACGTGACAAAGCCGGCTTGGCATTGGTAGATGGCAATGTTCGTCAAAACTATTTTTGTTTCTTGTTTAATTTTTGGTCCCTACCGCCCTCCCCCCTGAGTATCTTCCTGTATTTATTCCACTGACAAGGGAATAAAACGATAGTTGCAAGTAGCGCTCTGTGGTGTGTGTCTCTTCTGTGTGTCTCGTAAAAATGTTGCGCAATCCAACCTCTAATACACTTTGTTACGCTAGGCCATGGCAGTCTTCGCTGTCGCGAAACGAAAAAAATTGGACTGGGTGGACTGGGCAGGCGCTTTGTTCGTTCCAGGCAGTCTTAAACAACACTGTCCTTTGCTAGATCATTCCAAGTCATCGTGCAAAAATTTAGAATGTGCATGACCACGTTGCGGAACTCCGCGTTTGTTGTCCTCTTGCAACAGAAGCGTGCATCTTCAACTATGGAACAACAGGCTAGCCCTCATAGCAGGCCCCTGAAGCTGTCACCCAGCCGCGACCCTTCTCACGGATGTTCCCGTCTTTCAGCGCCCAATAGTCGTATGAGTCGTATTTTCAAGAGAAAATGTTATTCGAAAATTACGAATGCACAATTTCTGACTCGTACAAAAACTAAGAATTCTTCAATTCGCATGCAAACGTTCGAGCGCTCGCACGCTCTTATTTCGTCTGGCTGTGTGTTCTTCGACCATATTCTCGACGCGAACGCTAAGGATACTAAGTTCTGGGTAAGAATGCGAAGACGAGTGAAGCGTTCTTGTAGTTGGCCTAGTTGGACCGCAGCTTGATCTTGCGGTAGTCAGGGCTTTTTCAGGCATCTATCCTACAGCACAAGTAGAGATCCATACGACACATTTTTTGGCAGCTCTGCATGCTGTGTTGTATTAAGGCGCAGCTTTATTTGCCCCTTCCTTCGACTTTCGCACTGCTGGGGCTGCTGTTGTCCGGCACGTCGCTAACGCCGCACACGTCAGGACGTAGTTGAGACGCACGCCACTAAGGCCGGCCGCGTCGGGACGTGGTCGAGTCGTGGCCATGTCACAAAAAAATGGCAGTGGCTTAGCTCGGCTATGTCAGGATATACGTAGCGGAAGCTAAGGCATAGCATGGTTAGCCTTGGTTAATCTTGACTGCAAGTCCAGGTTAGTCTGGTTACTAGCTATGTTGCGGCGTTTAGCCAGTCGTTCGCTGCGCTGTTCGTCTGTTTCCTGGGCGATTCGCTTCCTCTTAGTCTTGTTCCGATGTCGATTCAAGGCCTCCTCCTGCTTATCAGAATTGTCGCCGTCCATACTGCCGCCTCAACTGTGGTTGCGGCGCACGCAAGCTTTCGTTTTCAATCCTCCGCCATGTTATCAATCATGCGATGCAGATGGCGAAGCCAGCGGAGGCGAGCACAACGACGAGGAACGCGGTGTGACGTCGTACCAAACGGTGGGTGCGGAAAGGCGCGGCGCTGCGCAGCGGCGGAACACCTGTGCCTAGGTGCTACTAGTGGTGCATACGCAGGAGTGACTAGGGAGCGAGAGAGAGAGAGAGAGATAAATATCCGCGGCGAGGCGGGCGTTGTGACGTCATGTGCCTCCTCGGAGCACCGCCACGGCGAAATCGCAAGTTCGCGGCCAGTAAAGCTTTCGCTTTAAAACATGGAAGGCACGTGCTGTCGAAATATTGTTTGATGAGATTTGTTTATGAGCTTTCATTCTCAAATTTCTGAGAAATAGCTGTGTAAAGAATGTAAGACAAGGTATGCGCCACGTGGAGGGCCTGTGCGCTTGTGGTTCAGAATTATTATTCGCGAAGCGACGTCCGCGGCATCGACACCGGCTTTACTGCGATACGAGGCCCTTAGCGCTATCGCGTTAGTATGTGACAGGAGTGTGGCACAAATGAAAGATGACCAGAGAAGCTCCTGTCAAGATTTACGCCGGGTCGCGTGGGCACGATGCCCTGGACGCCTAACTTGGCATGACGCCACACAAATGCTGAGCAGGAGCTGCCGCGCTTGTCTCCATGCCCATCCGCAACACCAACGACAGTGGGGAGAATGTTAGCGAAGGAGTAGAGAGAGAGAGGGGAGGCAGATTTGTGAGCTACAACCCTGAATAGCGCCGAAGCGTGCAATTAGTGCCGACGAGGCGAAGGCTCGCGTAACGCGTTGAGCAGTGCAAGAACAAACACAAGCGGAGCAGGCAAGGTAACATTTCACATCCCGTCGCGACTGTCGTATGCTGTCAGTATATCACCGCCAAATAACGTCAATGAATGGGAACAGCAGACAAAGCTTCGCTTACATCGATTCCCCCAGTGCATGGGATCTGAATTCTTCTGCACAATGCCCTTGTCAATTAGGCTGATCTTAAACCGATCAAATTTGTCTGCACAGCCAGCATTATGGAGAAGTAAACGAAGCATAGCTTCGGTAATCAACGGCACCAAGTGTACCGCGGTAAACTTGAGCATCTCCTGGCCCTTCCAGCTTAATCGTCTTGGCCATCCTCTTGCCCGGCTGACAACTGGTCGCCAACTCGTGTCATGTATGATCTATACCGAGCCAGTGTAAACAGCCTACGTTACACTTCCACACAGGATGAGAGTTTTATGAAAACGCACTCAGACGTCGGATATCATAAAACGCAAGAATATTACAATAACTTCACAAAATGAAATATCCATGCGCATTCGTTGTACCCACTTCTACAATATGAACGAATAACTCCTTCTGAGCGATTAAACAGTTGCCTGGTTGTGAACTTGTGCTTAAATCCAGTGATAATTGTGACGCCTGCTTAAGTGCCATTATTTTAGAAAGCTTCTCCAAAATATGTAAAATGAAATATCAGTCGGTATTTTTACAGAAGTCACAGGGTCAATTTAAAGTGACTCAACTTAAACTCGCGGTTATTATGTACATTCCCGAGAAAAGCGTTGTGTAATAAATAATGTTGCGAGAAGATAAATTAAAGTTTCGCACAAGGTGCCAAGACAAACATGCCGATCGATGCCCAAATCATATCATTTGTTACACTGAATTTGAAATTGCGAATTATTACCTATGCACCTTGTTCCGTTTACCATATAGCCACGTTTGCAGAAGCAGTGTGCGCTTTTTCCATCGAAGCAACAGTAATGGTCGCACCCGCCGACGTCATCTTCGCAGGGGTTTTTTGTTGTTGGTTGGCTGATATGGTGAACAGCTGGTAAACCTGAAAACAGTGAAGAAAGCATTAACCTGTAAATTGACCTGGAAACACTCACACCATGAAGAAAAAGCGAGATAAACTATCAGTGTTTTTCCTTCCTTTGAGCGGAAACCATATGAAATATCTCGAATATAGAGGGTTGCCCCAGCTAACTTTAGCCAGAATTCAAATATATGACGATGCACGCTAAGACGACGCGAACAAATATATGTTGCTGACTATTTATTGTACGGAGTAAGACGTACAATTTTTTGTATTCAGCTTAATTGCATAATTGGTCAAGATTAATGAACAAACTTCCCAAGCAACAAAATTTAGCCAAGAATTCTAATTAGAATGACGTAGAGCGCTTTGCAAAACGTCTGATTAAACAGTTTCTAACTTTCTATCTATTATGTATTAGTGTTTTTCCGCTTATTTCAGATGCCCACATAAAACAAATACCACGGGACTTGCCCGCTTGCGCGTCGTGATTGCAGCCCTTCCAGACGTTTCTCGGACGGACGGTCGGAAAAAAACTTTAATGTGAAAAGGACCTGCGAGGTAGCCAGCCCGGGCTCAGTCCACCCGGGCATTCTGTGCCGTGAGGCGTAGCCTTTCCACCGCTGCCCGGAGCCGCTGGATAGCTTATCATTGGTCGTGTAGTTCCGAGCTAGTCTGAGCGCTTAGCCATCGCCCCTCGAGGAGGTCCAGTTCTATCTTGTCTTCTACATATACGGATCTGATCTGTGTGCACTTCCATAAGATGTGTGCCATGTCTGCGTGTTCGTGCTTGCAGAGCTTGCAGCTCACGTCTGGGTATTGTGTTGAATTTTCTGTTTAAGTGTACTGGGTTTCGGAACGTTCTGGTTTGCAACCTTCTCCAATCTGTTTCTTGAGACCTGTGGAGTGGTTTGTGTGGTTGTGGGTATGCTTCTCTTTGTTTCGTGTAGTGTGTCAGTATGTCGTGGTACGTGACCCGACTGTCCCTGTCCTCTTTTATCGCTTCTTCGTCGTCGTCGCCTCCTCCGTCTTCTCTATCGCCTCCGCCGCAGTCCTTCCCGCTTCCCTGGGGGATTCGAGATGTTGGGCCGTCACTGTCCGTGCCGCGGTGGGTTAGTTTTCGCGTGGCTCGGTGGGCCTTCTCGTTGAGGTTGGGAGGGGCATTCATGGTTACATCTCCCATATGTGCCGGGATCCATTTGAGGTATTTGGTTGTAATTTTGCCGTTCTTAAAGTCTTCTGCTCTGCGGTTCAAGATTTTGGCCGCCTCAGTGGAAACCCAGCCCTTTGTGAAGTTCCTAATAGCCGTCTTGGAGTCGCTGATTATTGTTATGTATTGTTGCCGACCGCTGATTACAGCCAATGCGATTGCCGCTTCTTCCGCTGCCTCCGACGATCTGGTCCTTACGGAGCCCGCAGTCACAGTCTTTCCTTTCGTGCATACGACCGCCATTGCGAAGAGGGAGTTACCTTTGTCAGCGCCGACACCACCATTGTCGTCCCGGTTTCGGGGGTACTGGGCGGCGTCTACGAAGAGCACACCCCCTCCCGCGCGCCATGGTTCTTCAGAATCGTTTTCGTGCGGCATTTTCTCCTCTCGACATTGTGCACGGGGTGCATGTTCTTCCGGATATTTTCTGTGTTTATTGCGGCTCGGACGTCTGGGTGAATCTGCGCCTTGGGGCCGTTCATTCCGTGGTAGTTTATGCCGATCTTTTCCATGATTTCTCTGCCCGCCTTGGTTCCGGAGAGTCTATCGAGTTGCGCTATCCTCTGTGCTTCCGCGATTTCCTCCAGCGTGTTATGTAGCCGAGTTGTAACTTTTCGTTTCTTGTGTAATGGGGGAGACTAAGTGCTGTTCTGTACGCTTTTCTAATGAGCGCGTCGATCTTGTCTTTCTCAGCCTTGTTCCAGTGGACGAACGCCGCCACGTACGCGACGTGGCTGATCGCGAAGGCCTGAACGAGCCTTACGACGTTTCTTTCCTTAATGCCCCTCCTGTTGTTGGAGACTCTCTGTATTAGCCGAATGGTCGCCGTGACTTTCTTTTCCAGGCGTGTTATAGTTTCCGTGTTTGTTCTTCTGGCTTCGATCCAGAAACCTAGCACTCTAATCTTTTGGACCATGCGTATATCCGTGCCTTTATCGTTGTTAATCTGATTCCCATTTTGTGTAGTTCCGCGACGTCTCTGTACGGTTTGCCGATCCTCCTGAGGCGGTAGAGCAGCAGTTCCGATTTCTCCCACGAGCATTCTAGTCCGGTGCCCTCCAGATGACTTTCGATTGCCTCCACTGCCTCTCGAAGTCTGTTCTCCATATCGCCCTCGCTTTCGTCCTTCGTGGTCCAAATCGTAATGTCGTCTGCATAAACGGTGTGATTAATGCCTTCTATTCGCTCCAGTTTTTCCCATAGTCCGATCATGACGAGGTTGAAGAGCATTGGTGACACGACAGATCCTTGCGGTGTGCCAGCGCTGCCCATGTCGACATGGATACTCTCCTCCTCGTCCAGTCTGATTCTGGCTGTTCTTCCCGTAAGGAAATTTCGGTTATAATTATACGTTCGTTTGCCCAGGCCGAGTTGCGCGATTCTGTCGAGGATGGCGGTATGCTTGACCCTGTCGAAGGCCTTCTTTAGATCAAGTCCAAGTATTGCCCTCAAGCCCCGCCCCGTGGTGTCTATGACTTGATCCTTGAGTTGTATCATGGCGTCTTGGGTAGAGAGCCCTCTTCTGAAGCCAATCATGTTGCTGTGATAAAGGTCGTTTGACTCCAGGTAGCCGTTAACTCTACTCAGGCAAGCATGCTCCATCACTTTACCAACGCAGGAAGTAAGAGAGACCGGCCGCATATTCTGTATTTGTAAGGCTTTACCCGGCTTGGAGATGAGGATCACGTCGGACCTCTTCCATTCGTCGGGTATCCCGCCGTTCCGCCAGCACTCGTTGATGTAGTCTGTCAAGCGGCTCGTTGCCTGGTCGTTCAGGTTCCGGAGCATATTGTTGGTCACGTTGTCGGGGGCCGGAGCCGACTTGGTCTTGATGGTCTGCAGGCCCGCCTTGATTTCTTGCTGGGAGAAATCTCTGTCGCGGTCTTCGTTGGGAGAGCCCGAGTAGTTCCGGTGTTTCACGCATGTTTCCTTTGTACTTGTGTCTGAGCTTGGTCATTTCCGCGTTCGCCGCTGTCTTCGTTCTCGACGGGTCGAGCAGGTGCTTGAGGATCTTCCACGTCTTGCCCGTGTGGCTGTTGCCGTCGATGGCGTCGCATACCTCGTCCCAATCCTGATTGCATAACTGGGCGCAGTGTGCTTCGATGTTCTTGTTTACTTCCGCGATATTGCGCCTTAGATTTCTATTGTGCTTTTCCCTTGCAAACTTTCTGGATGGATTTTTTGGCTTGTACGAGGTGCGCGAGCCTGCTCTCCATCCGCGGAGAGTGACCACCACTGTTGTCGTCGTCTTCATGTTCGCGTCGAGCCTCCCAGTCACCCCACTCCATCTCGGTCGTGGCCTTTTTTACGTCTCGTAGCAGCTCTCCGTTCCATCCCTATATGTTTAATATGGGTCCCTGTTCTTTTTCATCTCTGATTTTGCAGAATTTGTCCCAGTCTACTAGCCGGAACTTATGTTTTATTCCCTTCGTGATGCGGGCCTCTCCTAGGGCTATACTGAGTATCCTGTGATCGCTCCCCAGGTCCTCGAAGGTGTACTCTCAGGCGATTCCCCCGGCTCTCCTTCATAGCGTTCGGTCTGGTGTAGTGTCCCTATGGGGGCCCGCACTCACTCTGGTGTGTGAGGCCGGCTCGTTGAGAAGGGTGAGGCAGGCCTTTTCTATGAGGTCGGCCAGATCGTTTCCCTTCTTGGATGAGTGTCCATATCCCCACTGCGTGTGTGGAGCGTTGAAGTCCTCTCCGATGACGAGCCTGTTGTCGTCCGCGATGGTCATCGTTTCGGTAATTAAATCTTCGAAATTGTGTTTTAGGCCCTTCTTGGACGGGCTGCTATAGCCCTTCAGGACGAAAGTGCTGCTTCTCATCTTGCTGCGTGGCACGACTTCTATGAGGATGTGGCTAATGTCCGTAATTTTTCTCATAATTCGCGGGATCGCCACCAGTCCTTTTTTGACTAATGTGGTCACGACTATGTCCCTCCCCGTCCCTTTTGTGCGTTGTTTGTGGGTGGCGTACCCGGAAATTTTGGCGTGGTCGAATGTTTCTTGGAGAATGATTACGTCGGGTTTTTTTTTTCTTTTTGCGGTCATTTTAACGTATTGTGTCGTCGTTGCCTTTTTGTTTGAGAAGCTGCGGCAGTTCCACAGCCAGATGACGAGTGTTGCCTTTTTGGTGCCCACCATCTTTACGAGATCTTCTTCTCCAGCTTTGCGATCCGCCTGTTGTACTTTAGGACCTGCGCCTTCCTCTCTGCCTCGCTGTCACTAATGCGCGCCGCCAGCATCTCGAACATTTTCTCCATTTTGTCCGAGAGCTTGTTGAGCATGTCCTCAAGGCCGTCAGCATTTTTTTGTGCTAGGTCGGGGTCTCTTGACCTCCTGTACGGAAGCGACCTGTTCGTTGGTCTTGGTCTCCGGGATTTTTAAGCTTCGCTCCCATTTGGTGTGCTACATCTGCTAACATATCCACTTCCTCCTCCAGGGCATCGGTGGATGGGGTGGAGATGGAGGCGAAGGTGGCTGACCGGGGCGACGATTGTGTCTGCATTTTGGTTAGTATTTCATTAAGTGTTTTCTGTAGTTCGTCAATTCTTTTGGCTGATTCGCTGTTTTTTTTTTGCCTTTTCTAGCTCCTGTCTGAGTCGCTCGTTTTCCGTTCGATATTCCTTCACGCGTTCCTCTGTGTTCGTACTTGCCCCTATTGGTACTGGTATTGCCAGACCTTCCCGATTCGCGATTGGTCACTACGTCTGATTGCTGATGTCGTGTGTTCTCGTACAATTTGTACGTTTCTCGTACAAATGAGCATAACATCTAGCAGTGTGTGCTGCCGCTTAAGAGGCGGCAGGGCAGTGACGCAGCCATTGGCTGTGCGATTTACGCCACCAATGAGCGGTTCGTGATAGCGATCAGCAGGCGCAGGGCAGCACACCCGGCTAAATGCTACGTTCCTTTGTACGCGGAATGGATACAACAACGTATCGCACTACAACTTTCTAATTGGAATTTTTCGCCTAACTTTGTTGCTTCCGAAGTTGGTTAAATATCATCATCGTCATCGTCGTCATCGGCATCGTCAGCCTATTTATGTCCACTGCAGGACCAAGGCCTCTCCCTGCGATCTCTAATTAACCCTGTCCTAGGCCAACCGATTCCAACTAGCACCCGCACATTTTCTAATTTCGTCGCACCACCTAGTCTTCTGCCGTCATCTACTGCGCTTGCCTTCTCTTGGTACCCATTCTGTCACCCTAATGGTCCAACGGTTATCTAATCTGCGCATTACATGACCTGCCCAACGCCATTTTTTTCTCCTAATGTCTATTAGCTTATCGTCTATACCAGTTTGCTCTCTGATCCAAACCACTCTCTTTCTGTCTCTTAAAGTTATGCCTAGCATTCCTCGTTCCATCGCTTTCTGGGCGGTCTTTAACTTGTTCTCAAGCTTCTTTGTCAGTCTCCAACTCTCAGCGCCATATGTCAGCACCGGTAGAAATCACTGATTTTATACTTTCCTTTTCAATGATGACGCTAAGCTCCCAGTCAGGAGCTCACGATGTCTGCCGTATGCGATCCAACTCATTTTCATTCTTCTGTGAATTTCCTTCTCATGGTCAGGGTTTCCTGTGATTAGATGACTCAGGTAAACATACTCCTTCACAGACTCTATAGGCTGACTTGCGATCTTGAACTCTTGTTTTCTTGCCCAGTTATTTATCATTATCTTTGTCTTCTGCATATTAATCTTCAGCCCCACTCGTATACTCTCCCTGTTAAGGTCCTCAGTCATTTGCTGTAACTCGACCGCAGTGTTGCTGAATAGAACAATGTCATCGGCCAACCGAAGGTTGCTGAGGTATTCGCCGTCGATCCTTACTCCTAAACCTTTCTAGTTTAATACCTTGAATACTTCTTCCAAGCACGCAGTGAATAGCATTGGAGAGATTGTGCCTCCTTGTCTGACCCCTTTCTTTATAGGTATTTTCCTACTTTTCTTGTGTAGAATTAAGGTGGCTGTGGAATCTCTGCATATATTTTCCAGGTTATTTACGTAAGCGGTCTGTACGCCTTGATTACGCATGGCCTCTATGACTGCTGGTATCTCTACTGAATAAAATGTTTTTTTGTAATATTTAAAAGACACATAGAGAGGCTTATTGTAGTCTCCGGATTTCTCGTTAACCTGATTAATGATATCGATGTGATCCATTGTAGAAAATCCTTTCCTGAAGCCAGCCTGTTCCCTTGGTTGACTAAAGTCCAATGTTGCCCTTATTCTATTGGAGATTATTTTGGTAAATATTTTATATAATACTGAGAGTAAGCTAATGGGCCTATAATTTTTCAGTTATATAACGTCGCCCTTTTTGTGGATTATTATAATGTTTGTATTCTTCCAGATTTCTGGGACCGTTGCAGTCGATAGACACTTCGTATAGAGAGCCGCCAGTTTTCCTAGCATTATGTCTCCTCCATCTTTGATTAAATCGACTGTTATTCCGTCCTCTCCTCCCGCTTTTCCCCGTTTAATGCCTTGCAAGGCCCTTCTGACCTCCTCTCTAGTTATACGAGGAGTTTCTGTATACTGTTCACTATTTTTTTCGTATAGAGTACTCCTGAGTCCTCTGGGTACTGAAAAGGTCAGATAAAGGTCTGGGTACCTTCGAGATTTCTGATGATATTACCCTGCTTATCTTTCAGTGCATACATCTTGGCTTTTCCTAGGTTAAATAAGCTTGACAAATTATTCAATTAAGCAGAATACAAAAAATAGTGTGAATTACTCCATACAATAGTCAGCAACATGCATTTGATCGCGTCGTCTTAAGTGCATAGGCATATTATTGCGATAGCAATTATATGGGCACTGCAGGCGCATTTCTGCCGCCGCCGTCGCCGTCGCCGTGAGGTTCGGTATGAGTGAAAGCGTGTGAGGATGGGCTGGCGGTTGAGGATGGGCTCGCGCACGCGGTTCAACTTCGCGTGCGCGAGCGAGGAACGAGGCCCGGATGTGTGCCCTCTCGTGTGGCGCGCGAGGCATGGGGGTGAGGCGAGCGAGGAGGGGAGTTCTCCGGCGGCTGCTACGGTGCGTCGCTGTCCTCCTCTCCCGCCGCGGAGCGTTGGACGCGGTCGCCGAGTCAGCACGGATCCACATCTGCTCCTCGAAGTTTTCACCCTATCAAGGGAACCTTCTTCGATAGGACTCCAAACTTGTGTTAGGAAAACGTCTCAAAGTACCCACCTTTAGGTGAGACGAACTTTTCATCGTTTCTGCGCAATTAATGAAGGAACTTTGCCGGCTTAGCCGGCCGCCGGCCACTAAGCCTAGTCCTTGGCTGGACGCTACCTCAACACCACCGACGCCACACGCGTTCGCGGGCTTCTGAAGCATGGAAATCGAGCAAGCAGCGGCGTCCGCTACGACACTCGGCCACTGGCGCACCGCAGGGACAACGCCGCGCCAGCAAGAAACCACCACTGTGATTGTTAAATTCCTTGCCGCAATCGACGTCGGTACCCTCGGCAACGCTATCCGCTCGGTGGCAGGACTCAACACAGTGGAACGTAGCAACATATACTTCGAAATCCGCACCACACAAAGCCTGGTGGCCGTTGACACCTATCGTCGATCTGCTGCCGATAAGCCCGCGGAACTAAAGAGCATCACTATCAACGGTGCAGCTTACGAGACAAACACCTGCGTGGCCGCTGATCCTATGAACGCACGCGGCGTCATACATGGGTTACCCGCCTCGGCCTCCGACGGAGAGCTGTAGAGTATTGTGGAAGTAGAACAAGCGATACTCCTGACAATTCACCGAATAGGCTCGTCCAACAACGTGATGGTGACACTACCCATACCACAACATATGCAGCCACACAAACACGAAGCTCGCCGCTCCAAGTTAGTCAACGAGTAAATAAGGAATACCCACTACCAGACACTACGTATTATTATACGGACGCTAGTCACTCGGAGGGTAGATGTCCAACTGCAGAAGTCGGCCCTGACTACGAGCATGTAAACGCACACATAGGAATCCCCGACCCATCCGACGCGGAGGCTCTTGCTATTCTCGAAGCAGTCACCCGGCCTCATCATCCTACCCAACGCATCTTTATTCGCACCGACAGCCAAGATGCGCGCCGCATGTTTCGTGACAACTTGCTACCTGAGCATATACACAGCCTACTTCAATGGCACTTGGATGCACACCCTTCGCTCTGTGTTACCTTGCAGTGGATACCTGGGCACCAAGGCACGAGGGGGAACTCCCGAGCTCATGAGCCCACCCGCCTAGTTAGTTTTGCGGGTCCCCCGTGCCTATGGACAACCGAATTTAACCCAAAGAAACACAGAAAGACTTCGCACAAGGAGCGCACATCACTTCTAAAGAAACTTCGCGCCAATGCCGTCGCCTTTATTACTCCTCCTGCTAACCTCTCGCGAGAAGACAGCGCTATTCTCCGAACACTACAAACAAACTCAATAGTGACTCCTCTTTTCTGTCACTATATTCAAGGCCTAGCTGGGCCACCAAAATGCCCTAACTGCATGGAATATCAGTCCCTATGTGAGGGCAATGCCTATGGCATGGGAATATCAGGGAATATCCCTGAGTGTGAGCCCTCACACTCAAACCAATCTGCAGTCAGCCCTCTCCACCATTCCTACTAACATTCAGCTACGGTCATGGACGGACTGGCTCACTGCACCATTCCATGCAAGTAACATGCTCCTGTCGGTGCTTATCCAGCACGTCAGAGACGTGTTGTGTGAGGACTGGTAGCTGACCAGCCAGGGGTGAGCGCCGGACGCTGGCGTAAAAATAAAGGTTTTCTCTCTCTCTCTCTCTGTCGCCCGCCGCTCCGTACAGAGTGGAGACAACCACGGCGTCTACTACAGCGTTAACCACGCCAGTCGCGGACGCCATAGTAGACGCCCTTGGCGGACGCCGTAGGGACGCGCTGCCAGCGCTCGTGTGTTTTGAAAGCGATCTGCGACGTGGCTAAAGTGCGCGCCCGCGCAGGCCTCAAGTTCAAAGCGATCTGCTATGTTTTGCAAAGTGCGCGTAGTGCCGGTAGCGGCGTATGCGCTGTGCTTTCGACGTTTCGTTCGCGCTGAAGCGAGGCATGTACAATGGTCAATTCGCGTGCTGCTGCAGCGTTTCCACACCATAATTTTCACAACGAGGTTCCAAACTCATCGAACGAGATGTGTTCATGTGGACCTGTACGTGCGTGACACCAGTGCTGATTAACTTAGTTAAAACATGTTGGCGGGCTAGTTGGTTTGAATTCATGATAGAATGTGTAAGCACGATTGAACGAGGACGTAGAAAGAAACAGACACACAAAGGAACGCTGTCTCCGTGTGTATGTTTCTTTCTACGTCTTCGTTGAGTCACGCATAAACATCCTATTATTGGTAATTTAGTTAGTCAGCGAATGCTTACAAGTTTATAGAGCCGATAACACTATTATCCTTAATTCATACAGCTATCTACTAATTTGGTATCGCAATCGGTGCTTCGCCTTTCGGGCGGAACTGCGGATGTTTTTTAAACTCTGGCTGCAGTAAGCTGCGACACTATCTATTCTGCACTGAAGCCTCGCTCGAATGCTCTTCAAAGCACAATGAAGGCACGTCGTTGTTATCAATCAGAAGCGTAGCAATTTGGGCGAGTTGGTATGCCATGACTTTTTCTTTAGGCTTGTAGCGCAGTGGCGTTGGGACCGAAGTTCGCGGTGGAATCTAGCAAACCATCGGAAGAGATGCTGTCACTGGTGAGGCAGATTTACAAGTTCGCAACGGCAGAGGATGTTTCACGCGTTATTTCCGAAGGTGTAGGGGCCATATCCCGCTCAAGACAGGCACCTCCGAAGGTTCCTTTCAGACGTGTAGCTAACTATCTGTGTGACAATTCGATTCTCGTGTTACCGGCAGATAAAGAAGGCGGGTTCTGTGTACTCTCGGAAGGTAATTTTCATGCAAGAGCTGATCAGGCAATTTGCGCCGTTTTTAAACGACAGGATTTCTTTAAAATGAAGCCATCATGTCTGCGATGAGATTGCCTGTCGCTGCTGCTTTGTATTTCGGGGCTGCGGCCGAGTCAAGCTGTTTATGACAGCTTTTTCTGCAGCTCCCTCTGTCTCTGCTTCTTGAGGCAGAAATAAAATTATTATTAAATTATTATTATTATATAGAATACACTGTCCTTAAGTAAGGCAAAAGCTAAGGTAAGAAACTTTGCAGGGAAGGTAACTTGGACAAAATGTTCAAAAACATTGCCAACAGCAAACTAGATCACCTAGAGGTGTTTTTTAGCGCGAAGACGCACAAACCTGACGTCCCTTTGAGGGTTATTGCTTCAGAAAAGGACACGTGGCAGAAGTCTGTCGCACTGTTTCTGCAAGCCAAGCTAGCCGTTTTACCCGTGAACGACCCGTTTTTAATACGTCACTCTGATGAAGTGATTAACTTCTTGAAGGACAACTCCGATCGAGGCTTTCAAGTCTTCTTCGTCGATGTGAAGGACCTGCACTATTCTATTCCTCACGATGACCTGCTGTCAGCTATTTCACAGACAATTGATGAATTTGGTGTCACCCGTTTTCAGAATAACGCTGGGCTGTCTAGTCATCACTTTTTAAAATTTTCGAGCTTTTATATGTCTTCAAGTTTCATTACATGGAATGACACCTAGATGTCACCATGTCAGTGAACCTTCCTCAGAGTAATGTTTTAAAATATTTCGTTATGTGGACGACTTTTTCTTTTGTATTCAGTGTTCTCCGGCTGACCTTCAGACTGAGGTTGCCATTGTAGTGCCAATAGTCAAAGAATGCCTTGCGCCCATTGACGTTACTTACGAGCTCCCACAGGATCACACGATCCGGTTTTTGGATCTGCGCTTAGCTTGTTCCGACATGCACACGTGTTGGTACTATGAACCTCGTGCTAACAAACCACTTCTTCCGTTTCATTCTGCACATTCTACGTTGGTCAAGAGAGGCATTGCTAACCTGTGCCTAAATAAGGCTTTGAAAAAGTCGTGCCACCTCAGTGCGAACGGCTTTCGCAGACTGGTTATCCCGTGTCTACAAGTGTCAGTAGCAGAACGGATTCTAAGAGAGCTTAGAAAAGACAACCAGCACGAAGATAATCTTGCAACTACTCTGGGTAGGACTAGCATCATTCCTTATATTCACACCGTCTCACATAATCTTAAGAAAATCGCCAAGCGAGCGAATATTCGCGTAGTGCTTTCTGCCCCTAACAAGCTTATGAGGATTTGCAAGCTCAGTAATCCGAATAAGGAGGCGCCTCCAAGCTGTGATAAGAATCACAAAAGGAAGTTCGTTAATTGCACAGATTGTGTTGCTTATTGTTCTCCACTGAAGTGTGGAAAACTTTACGTTGGTCAAACTGGTCGATGTCTGAATGACAGGCTGCGCGAACATGGTTACAATGCTAAGAATTGTATTACAGCTGGGGGGTTTCTTGCGCAGCACTGCAAAATGTGTAATTGCGAACATGTCTTAGAGGAATGCGTCATTCTAGGTCGTAGTCGTAATCAGCTCACAAAAGAAATCATCGAAGCAAAGGCTATCATAGGTCTAGGCCATGCATGTGTAAGCTCACTTTCATTATCGTTATCAAACAATGAATTGGCATATCTCCGACTGCCGCCACAGGCTGTCTGAATTTGTTTTCACATGGTTGCTATCGGTTTTGTTGCTTGGTTTGTGTAATCTCTTAATGTCACACGGTTCGCCGAGTGTATAAGTGTCAGGAAATAAACCATCAGTTGGATGTTAGCGCTCACTTTGTTCTCTGTTCCCTTTGATTACCCCTTCCACCTTCTTTTTGATCTTTCTGAGCTGCGCTATAACCCTAAAGAATGTTATCAATCCGAATTGTTTTCGACATACTAATGATGTAAAAAGGGACGTCAAGGACAGGTAGGAACAGAGGAATAACTTTCAAGGGATGATTCGTGTGTGCGTGTGTGCGCGTGTGTGTGTGTGTGTGTGTGTGTGTGTGCGTGTGCGTGTGCGTGTGCGTGTGCGTGTGTGTGTGTGTGTGTGTGTGTGTGTGTGTGTGTGTGTGTGTGTGTGTGTGTGTGTGTGTGTGTGGACGTCCATGTTCGTCCCACACACACACAAACACACACACACACAATGGCAGCAAGTCATAAAACACTGTCACTCGTCCGGCATGCCACCACGGTGGGTTCAGTGGGCTGCCTCCAGTGGCCGAGTTTTCGGCGCGATCTTAACCATGGTTTAGCGCGCTAAAGGCACCGCCTGGGGCATCAAGCAAGGGAAATGGAAGAATACATTATCCTAGGAAATGACAAAATAAACGATCGTGTGCAAAAAAGAGGTGAGGCGTGTAGACAGGACACAAGAGTAGAGAAGTGGACAACACGAACGCAATGTTCACTTGTCTACTCTTGTGTCCTGTCTGCACGTCTCACCTCTTTTTTGCATAATGAATCCTTACCAACTAGCTCAGCTTTCAGTCGTTGTAAAAGATCGGGATGTGACCACTGGACATATGGCGCTTTGCAATAATAGAAAATGGACACAATGTCCTGGGCTCCACAAATACTGCATTGACGCCGCAATAACTTTCTGGAGGCAGGTTTCATGTTAGGCAATTTCTCAACGACGTGCTCAGTTTTTAGGGTAACCACGCGCCGCTTTCATTAAAGCCGATTCAAATTTTAAGCGTACTTTTCTTTTGTTCTGTGTGTGTTTAAGTTTGTTGTTGTCCTGACTAACAATAGTTTTATTTGAATATTTCAGTCTCGCACATTGGAAAGGAAATGTTTCCCTTGCGTAGCCAAAAAGAAACCTTTCCTAACTGGGTAACCGGGTTCACGAGCACCGGTAGACCTACACCATGGCGTCCCAAAAACATACAGCGACATCCTGAGCCACTGCAGACTGGGTAGGAGGAACTACTCATCCCCGCATCCCAAGCCGACTAGAGAAGAGGCGGTGATCTTCCGTAAAATAAAGACCGGCACATTCCCGCACGGCACCCTGCTGCACACCATGTATCTTTCGATCTACACTTATAAGTGTGCCTTCTGCTCTGCCCCCAATACTTTCTACCACAAGGTATGGGAGTGTGGGCACGACCCATCGACACCACAGAAAACCGGACCAACCGTCGAGCATTGGGAGGCCCCGCTGACAAGCCCCAGCCCTGAAGACCAGCATTGTCTGGAGAACACGGCCAAGCTATTGGCTCAGGTCCTCGGCATCCTGGACTATGGACGCCGTCCACCTGGGACAGCTCCACCATCAGCTCATTTTTACAAATAAACTTTATTCCTCCTAGTCGTCCTAACTCGTACAGATAAGCATTTGAAGGACAAGTCGCTCACTCTGTTACCGGCAGATAAAAAGGTAGGTTTCACGGTTATGCGTAAATTGACGTATCAAGGGAAAGAAACGGAGGCTGTCTTTGATACCAAAGATGAAAGTTCGCTGGAAAAAGTAAAGTCTAACGCAAAAAAAGCTGGGCAAGAGGTTTAATCTGGAAGGCCTGGCCCAGTTGATGAAAACAAGGGAATTAGAAGCATATTCTCAGCGAGAACTCATAAATGGGATTGCCCCTTCCAAGTCATCATCTCAGAGAATGAAACCTGACAGAAATGCTTAGCATTGTTCATGCAAAGGTATCCAAAGTTGTTGCCAGTCAATGCTCTATTTTTGGTAAATAAGTCGGAACAAGTGCTCGATTTCTTCAAAGACAAGCAGAATGAAAACCTTTCCCAATTCGCTATTGACTGTAAAAGATCTTTATAATTCCCTTCCTCAGACCGAATTAATGTCGTGTGGCCGAAGGCATTGTTAGAATGAAAGTGGTTCAATTCGAAAATACTGCCGGGGTATCATGTGAGCAGTTCATTGAGCTCCATTTCTTTTATATCAACTCGACTTATGCGACGTGGAGTAGGAACAATGTGAGACAAGAAAATTGCATATTTATAGGATCACGCATCGCTCAGTGCTGGAGTGACATATTTCTAGTAAAGCGTTACTAAGCCCTTGACGAGCATTTGAATCACACGGATGTTCTTGCTGTGTTTAGATTCGTAGACGACTATTTAATTGTGACCAAAAACGAAGCTAACAATTATGACTTGGTGGTTTCAGAAACGCTAGCCATGTTCAGGTCGGACGTATTTCCTCCAGCACTGACGCATGAAGTGCTTAAAGACAACTTCATAAGATTTTTAGACTTCGGGTTCCATTTCTCGTTAGGAGGTGCGTGGTAGTGCTACAAACGTAGATGCAATAAGCCTGTACGCACATCCGCTCACGTCTGTGCACTCGAAAATGGTAAAACGCGCCGTGATAAGCTCGTGTTTGCAAAATTGACGGACGAATTTCTTGTCAGCATAATCTTGAAACAAGCTTGTGGGCTCTGGCTAAACGTCTAAGTAAGTCAGGCTATACTCTGAGCCTGTTGACCGCCGTAGCTAAAATGTGAGTACGATGTATAAGGCAAACTTCTGAGAGGGGACCAACAGTACTAAAGCGAAGAATTGGTGGCCGTATTTTCTTCATACACGTACACCATTTCTCATAATCGGCTAAGGATAGAGAGCAAGTCCGGAGTAGTCGTAATTTTTTCCGTTCCCGGACGGTTGCAAGGTCTTTGCAAAAAAATTAAAGGAGTACTGATACACAAATTCGAAGTCGAGTTAACGTGTGAGATCGATTTATGTGGGCACACAGACATCGTCTGCAAAATATTGTCACGTGGTAGTGGTACACGTGCACATATGAACGGCGAATATAGCTTAGAATATATTTAAAGTAAATGTTAAAGTTCGCGCAGTCAACGGCAAAACGTAGCACCTCGCGACATCGATATTAGGGAAGGAATGTAAACAAACCAGAAAACACACCGTCACGAGTTTGCGCTGCCATCGGAGCGAGCCCTGCGAGCGAGTTTCTCTCCGCTCCGATAGCCCAGATCTTTTTTTCGCCGCGGACGGCAGCACGTAAAATCGGCTGAAATTTGTTTCCGACACGAAATAACTCAGACTAGAGTGACCTCGAACGTTTGCATGTCATAAAACGTTGCACGAAATAGTAAATCATTGGCGTGATTTCGACTCGCAAGCGGTCAGCGCAGCCGCCGCCGAAATCATCTGTGCGAAGTGGCTCGCCTGGCTAACGTGTTTTCTCATCGCTACCAACGGCGTCGGGGAAAATTAATTGTATTGTCACTTATAAGCGAGATAAATGTACCAACGATGATTGTGTTGACGAATATAGGTGCTTTATTACGAGCTGCGAACGGATCGCATGTGCCGTCGGCCTCGGATCCGACGGCCAACGAGCTAGGCCTATGCCGTTTCCTATCGATCGCCAGCTCGCCTGGCTTGCCGGTTCGCTACCGTTGGCCTCGATGAGCGGCAGAAGTGGTCCGAGTTCGTGCGCGCCGCTGGACGCTGTTACGGTTAGTCTGTAACACCTCGGGCAAAAAGGATGCTCCAAGACCATGCCTAATCGAAACGAAGAATGGATTCCTATTTGCTATGGTTGTCTCGAGTGGTTGCCGGTCTGGCAGGCGCCCCGCAGTGATGACAGGCTTTTTTGTGTGTGCGACTCCAAGGGGGCACCCTTCCCGCGAACTGTCCGACTCTAGGGGAGACCGTTTCCGCGAAACAAACAGGGCCCGCGGGTTGCCGCCAGAGGAGGCAAGCTCGGTCGTGCAACGTCACCTGGGAGAAAGGATCAGCAGCCCATCCCCGACCAGACTCAGTGCATGTCACGTGACGTTGACGTGAGCAAGATCCCGCCTACGATTTTAGTGGGCCTATTTAGGGGACCCCGCAATGTACTTTTTCAATTCATTCATTCTCTTTTTCTGATCCTTCATCAACCAATGAATAAACAGAGCAAGTTCCGCATTAGAAATCGTATCGTCCTTGCGTGGTCGTCACGGCCTATCGGACGCCTGCAGCCCGCCGGCAACGCCATGCTATCCAACAGTAACGCTGGTCGAGGTTCGAGAAACAGGCACCACAACAACGCTTAGAAAGGACCCCGTTGAATAGCAGTCAGATTTGCTCATTGCGAGCGTACCTGGTATAAACAAAACCCGCCGAGCTCAGGGCTGTCCAATGACCTTCCACCAAGACTACGTACCCCCAAGCCTGATGCCGTGGCGACTTTTAGCCCGCCTTGTGTCCTCCTCCGGAATATGCTTCATTCAAAAAGCGCTCTCGACGAATGGTTTGTACTACTTGTAGCAGTGCGTACGCATATTGATAGCTGTCGCTGGCCGCACTTTCCGAGTCGCTGCTTTGTAGCGGATCCAATCAAAAGTGGTTAGCCACGTCTAATACAGCGGCAACTCCCGCCTGCAGGAAATAGTCGCCGCTGGAGGACGAAAACGAGGACGACGATGATGGCGAGGACATCGCAAAGCACGTGCAGACGTAGCGGACGAACTAGCAACACGAAGCTCGCGTGCCGGCGAGCACGCTGGCGTGCGTACGTCACAGTTTTGTGCGATCACGTGCCCGGTTGTGTTTACATTCTTTCTTTGGCCAGCTTCTTGCTTTCTGAAACCGAAACTTGAACTGGTCGCTACAAACAAGACGCCAAGTAATTACATGTCGTGCTCTGCTGCAAAATGATGTTTCGTGCCGTGATTACTGGGTAATTAGCTACTCACTGCAGCGGTAAAACCAAGATGGGAAATTTTTGTGTCAGTACTCCTTTAGTGCGCAGCGGAGAGAGAGGCCTGGTAGTGTCATAAAACACCGTGGAAAACACGTGAATTCCATTCAAGGCGCTGTATATTCTACATCTTTGCCATTTAGGCACGCGTACTTAGGTAAAACAGGCCGGTGCCTTAACCAGAAGGTTAAGGAACACCAGTACAACGTCGAAAAAGCGGTGCCAGGCCATCTAGGAATCCAGTGCCGAGACTGCGGCTGTGTCCCAGTCTACAACAACACGACCATTCTAAGGCCCAAGGCAGAACAACACGTGAGATTGTTGAAGCGTATGAAATCTAGAAAACGACAGAAAAAATGTATGAGGCTTCTGTTACTGAGCTTATCGGATAAATAAATAACGTTTCTAAAACTATCGCCTTGAAATTACCAGGTGCGATGTGATTACATTAACCATACGTGTGGGTTCTTTACTGTATCTTTATATGTTTGTCTCCTTGGTTTTATTTTAGATCACCTCTCATTGTATAAATAACCCATGCGATCAAATAAAACGTTTAGTGGAAAGCTGGCGCTATGTATGTGATTCTTGGTCCCTGTCGTATCGCGTTGCTCCGTGCCTATTATAGCTCCAGCTACTCGCTCACTCTCATTCTTTCGTGTTCTCAATCTCCCAGTAGACGACGATTCGTGCTAAAGCCAGCTCTATACTTCTTTCCTTTTGGTGAAGCTTCAGCCAGCACAATATTTTTTGCAGCTGCGCCTGTACAGCCGCAGCTTTGCAGCCACTCTTCAGGCGATGTTGCAGTACAGTGGGTGACGTCACCGTAGTGGAAGGGAAAAGTGGCGCTACTGCAGCGTAACGCCCGCGCTTTCCTTCAGGCAGGTGTAGACCACGTAATGCATCGAGAAATACTTCGTCAGAATCAATGCCACTGCCCGGTGCGCTTATTCGTTTAGCACTCAAAAATCCGTAGAGCAGAACTTTTTGTGAAACCTTGCTTTGACTTTAGTCGCTTGGGCAGTGTCTATATTTACATTACAACGTGAATATTACGTGATTCTTCCGACATTTAGAGCTTGCAATTAGGTGTTTGATAGACGTGCCATCGTTGAGACCACATGTGTCATAGGTACATGAATGACCAGACTAAAACATGTGGCAGTTGGAAGTATAAAAGCAGCACCTTGCGCTCTAGTATACCTGTCACGTAGCTTACCAGCGTATATAAACGAAAGTATGGCTATGAAGCTTTTTACTCACCTTTGGAATCTAGGCAGTGTGGAGGTGGCTGTGCCCACTTGCCGTCTTTGCAAGCAATCACCATATATTCCTTTCCGTTGCCGTAGCCAAACTTGCACTGGTATGTCACGTAGTCCGGTCTTTCTCTCAAGATAATTACCCTTCCTTCGCCAATTAGTGGTGCGATTCGGCAATTCTGGCTGTTTTGAGAGCCTTGTCGAGGCACAGATCCCCTCTTCACTTCAACACTGCAGTTACCTTTGTTGCCGTAAGAGCAGGGCGTCATTGGATATGGCTGAAAGGGCGGCATAACTTCGGTAGAAACTCCCGGCTCAGATCCTGCAGGAATGGGAAAGAAATAGAAATAACACATCAGTAAAAGTACCTTTCTTTCTCCATATTACTGTAAAAGTAACTATACTGCGCGAGCGTTCAACAGGATACATTGACATACACTTGTGCCATCCATGAAATTAATGTGGTTAATGCACCGAGAAAGTTTCCGCTACCGTAGGCGTCTTTTTCTAGATATGTTAATCTGTGCTTTTATTGCCCTATGACAGCTCGTATAATATAGAATAATGATATATATAGTAATATATTATATATATAATAATATATTATATTTATATATATATATATATATATATATATATATATATATATTATATATTATTATGCAGGGCTGACACAGCTCTGCCTCCCTCACAATCTGAACAAAAGAAGTTGATTATCTTCGTGACTGACACTTATCCTTGTTTTTCTATTCTTTATGTCGCCTTCATTATGTATTTATAATGTTACGTAGGAAGACGCAGACGGAAAGCTATGTACAAGTATATTTACAAGAAAATACGCTGCGCTTGGCCAAGAGGCAACAGCCCCCGCTATCTTCTCCTCGCCATCATCGTCTTCACAATGCTCGCCTTTTCGAGATCGCACATATTGTTCCGTAGCACTACCCCCGGCTGAAGAAGCGCCGTCCTGGAGCGACTAAAAATCGGACTCGGAAGCAGCGTAGCAGGTCTTGAGCCTACTGACATGCACGACATCACTAGATGCCAGAGGAGAGGAGGAGGTTGAACCCACAGGAGCAATTTCGTAAGTCACTGGCGTCACCTGGCGCAGCACGCGGTAGGGCCCTGTGTATCACGAAAAGAGCTTCTCTGAAAGTCTGACGTGACGAGAGGGCGGCCACAGGAGCACGAGCGCACCAGGCGAAAACTGTACGTCACGATGGCGGGCGTTGTACTGACACTGCTGAGTGGTTTGTGAGGCCGTCAGTCGAGCACGGGCAAGCTGGCGTGCATGGTCGGCGAGGGCGATGGCGTCGCGCGCATACTCGCTTGTTGAGATCGCAACAGGAGGAAGTGCCGTGCCTAGGGGCAAGGTAGGTTCGCGACCGTACAGTAGATAAAATGGAGAAAATCCGGCGGTGTCGTGCCGGGAAGAATTGTACGCAAATATTACGTAAGAAAGGGACATTTCCCAGTCGTGGTGGTCTTTGGAAACGTACTTGGACAGCATATCGGTAAGAGTACGGTGTAACCGCTCTGTCAGGCCATTCGTTTGAGGATGGTATGAGGTAGTCAATTTGTGTTGAATGGAGCAGGAACGCACAATGTCAGCGATAACTTTCGAGAGGAAGTTTCGACCACGGTCAGTAAGCAGCTGTCGCGGCGCCATGAAGCAAGATAATGTCACGCAAGAGAAAGTCCGCGACGTCAGTGGAGGACATATCGGTGAACGGATGCGTCGGTATAGGTGTAGAGCGTAGACGCTCGATAAGTGCCTGCAGCGATAGGTCTCGGTACTGCTCATCGGCGATGTTAGAGAAGGCAGACACAGAGAAAATACCGTTGGCGCTACTACTGTCGGCGTCGTCAGGCTCGTCGACCGGGTAGCGAGACAGGCAGCCAGCGACCTTGTGTAGCCGGCCAGATTTATAGGTGACAGCATACGAATGTTCTTGGAGGCGTAAGGCCCAGCGACCAAGCCTTCCTGTAGGATCTTTCAGTGAGCATAACCAGCAAAGCGTGATGGTCTGTGACAACGGAAAAGGGTCGGCCATATAAGTATGGGCGGAATTTCGCAACCGCCCAAACTAGGGCCAGACACTCACGCTCAGTGATGGACTAGTTGCGCTCCGCGGGTGAGAGGAGCCTGCTGGCGTAAGCGATAAGACGGTCGTGGCCATGCTGGCGTTGTGCCAGTACTGCGCCAATTCCGTGACCGCTGGCATCAGTACGGACTTCGGTAGGCGCAGAAGCATCGAAATGGGCCAGAACGGGGGGCGTTGTGAGAATGTCGATTAGATGTGAGAATGCAGACGCCTCGTTATCGCCCCACTGGAAAGGGGCGTCTTTTTTCAAAAGCTCGGTTAGTGGTCGTGCTATGGCGGCAAAATTTCTCACGAAACGGCGGAAGTACGAACAAACGCCGATGAAGCTGCGCACATCCTTGACGCACTTCGGAACAGGGAAGTGCGCAACATCATGGATCTTGCCTGGGTCCGGTTGCACTCCGTTCGCGTCAACGAGATGTCCAAGGACGGTAATCTGGGGACGGCTGAATTGGCACTTCGATGAGTTGAGTTGCAGACCGGCTCGACGAAAAACGTCCAGGACTGCTAAGAGGCGCTCGAGGTGCGTAGCGAACGTTGGGGAGAATACGATGACGTCGTCCAAGTAGCACAGGCACGTGGATCATTTGAAACCGTGAAGAAGGGAGTCCATCACGCGTTCAAAAGTGGCAGGGGCGTTCATAGACCGAACGGCATCACTTTGAATTGATAAAGACCGTCGGGTGTTACAAAAGCAGTCTTCTCGCGGTCGAGATCGTCCACGGCAATCTGCCAGTTGCCGGAGCGAAGGTCATTAGAGGAGAAATAGCGAGCACCGTGGAGGCAGTCAAGGGCGTCATCAATCCGAGGTAGGGGATACACGTCTTTTTAGTAACCCTGTTAAGGTGCCGATAGTCCGCGCAAAAGCGCCATGAGCCATCCTTCTTTTTGACCAGTACAACAGGTGACGCCCATGGACTCTATGATGGTTCAATAATGTTCTTGGCAAGCATTTTGCGAACTTCTGCGTGAATAACTTCACGCTCAGCTGGTGACACTCGATACGGGCGGCGATGAGTAGGAGTGCGATGTTTGACAGCTGTAGTTTGGGCCAAAGGACGATCGTTAAAGTCAAAAATATCGTGGTAGGAAAACAGAACGCGGTAGAGTGCACGAGGGTGCTCGGACGGCAAGTCGGGCGCAATCATTTTCTGTAAGTCAGCGATGGTATAATTTGCCGACTGCGATGGTAGAGGAGTATCGGATGAAGTGTCGTCTACTGCAATGGATGCTACTGAGTGATCCTCGAATGACCAAAGCTGGGCCAGAGACATCCCGTTGGCAGCACTTGTGTCGTCAAGCCAAAGTTGACCTCTGGCAGGCAGACGCAATTCGCCGTAATAGATAAAACTGTATGAGGTACTGTGATACCGTGTGTAAGGAGGACGTCTTGCATAGGAGCCGCGATGTAGTGACCGTCGGGGACTGGTGGGGATGACACTAGGTCAACGTAGGTCAGTGCCGAAGGTGGCAATCGAATGAAATCGACGGAACTGAGGCGACTGGGGTGTGGTTCAGAGAGATCCGGAACAGGCAGGTCAAGGCGGACAGTACTGGCGGGACAATCGATGAGAGCAGAATGTGCGGAGACGAAGTCTAAGCCGAGGATGATGTCGTGGGGACAGTGGGCGATGACTGTGAATAGCACGATTGTTGAGCGATTGGCGAAGGAGACGCGGGCGGTACCCATACCAATTACGGGGGCTGTTCCGCCGTCGGCGACACGGACAACAGGCGTCGTGGCGGACGTGATAATTTTCTTGAGGCGGTTACGAAGGTCAGCGCTCATTACGGACAAATGCGCCCCAGTGTCTATGAGTGCAGACACAGAAACACCGTCCACTTGCACGTCAAGAAGGTTCAGATGAGTGGGCAACGTCAGTAGAGGATTTGGCGGCGTAGGGAGCAATGCAGCGTCACCTCGAGGGGCTGCATCGTCTAGTTTTCCGGCTGGGAGCGGCGTCCGAAGGGATTCGGCGAATAGGAGCGACGGGGCTGGGGAGAGCGAGATTGTCGTCGTTGGAGCGAAGGCGAACAAGAATACGGGCGGTTCGGTGCAGGAGAATCAGCGGCAGCATTATCGGAGCGTGCGGCATAGGGACGAGAAGGGCCACCTGGGAGGCGAGAGTAGGCAGTATAAGTAGACCGGGTCGGGGAACTCCAGCGATTGCGACAGTGCCGAGAAATGTGCCCCATTCGATGGCAGTGGAAACAAATGGGCTTGTCGTCAGCAGTGCGCCATTCAGATGGGTTGCGGAAACGTGGTGGGTAAGAAGATGCGTGTCGGGGCGGAATCGAAGAAGCCGGGCGGGTATCAAGGCGGTGGGCCGAGCAGATGGTGTGAAGACCCATGTTTTCGAACTCCTGGCGGACAACTGCCTGGATCAGTGAGACTGTGACTGCAGATGTGTTGGTGGGACTGGAGTCGAAGGCAGCCGGATAGGCGGCCTCGATCTCACGCCGGACGATTCTGGTAACATCGGCAGTGTTGTTGGGACGAGGAGCGTCGGCACAGGAAGATGTCGCTGGGGTGTTGGGCAGACGGGCAAACTGCTGGTCAATACGTCGGCTTTTAGCGAGTTCCAGGCGGCGGCACTCTTTTATAACAGCATCCACCGTCGCTACGTTGTTGCAAACGAGCAAGTTGAAGGCGTCATCAGCAATGCCTTTGAGGATGTGGGAAACCTTGTCTGACTCAGTCATGTGGGTGTCAACTTTGCGGAACAGAGCCAAGACGTCCTGAATGTACGTGACATAGGGCTCTGTTGACGTCTGCACACGGCCGGAAAGCGCCTTCTGCGCGGCAAGTTGGTGACCGTAGGGGTCGCTGAACAAGTCTCGAAGCTGTGTCTTAAGTGAATCCCAACTGGTGAGCTCATCTTCGTGCGTGCGATACCAAACTCGAGGTGTGCCACCGAGGTAAAAGACTACGTTGGCGAGCATAATAGTAGGGTCCCACCGGTTATTGCGGCTGACGTGTTCATACAGGCTGATCCAGTCATCGACGTCTTCCCCATCTTTGCCCGAGAATACGCCAGGATCACGGGAAGCGGGGAGAGTGATGTAGGTCGTCGAAATGGTAGCAGGTGTCGGAGGCGGTGGGGTCGGGTTGTCGTCGCCGGGAGCCATGAAGGAAGGCTCGACGTACCGTCCACTGCGAAGCTCCGTGACGAGGTACAGGGAACGTCCACCTCCACCAGATATGTTACGTAGGAAGACGCAGACGAAAAGCTATGTACAAGTATCATCGTCATCATCATCATCATCAGCCTGGTTATGCCCACTGCAGGGCAAAGGCCTCTCCCATACTTCTCCAACTACCCCGGTCATGTACTAATTGTGGCCATGTTGTACCTGCAAACTTCTTAATCTCATCCACCCACCTAACTTTCTGCCGCCCTCTGCTACGCTTTCCTTCCCTTGGAATTCATTCCGTGACTCTTAATGACCATCGGTTATCTTCCCTCCTCATTACGTGTCCTGCCCATGCCCATTTCTTTTTTTTTGATTTCAACTAAGATATCATTAACTCGCGTTTGTTCCCTCACCCAATCTGCTCTTTTTTTATCCCTTAACGTTACGCCCATCATTCTTCTTTCCATAGCTCGTTGCGTCGTCCTCAATTTAGGTAGAACCCTTTTCATAAGTCTCCAGGTTTCTGCCCCGTACGTGAGTACTGGTAAGACACAGCTGTTATAAACTTTTCTCTTGAGGGATAATGGCAACCTGCTGTTGATGATCTGAGAATGCCTGCCAAACGCACCCCAGCCCATTCTTATTCTTCTGATTATTTCAGTCTCATGATCCGGAAGGTGTACAAGTATATTTACAAGAAAATACGCTGCGCTTGGCCAAGAAGCAACAACCCGCGCTAGCTTCTCCTCGTCGTCGTCGTCTTCACACTGCTCGCCTTTTCGTGATCGCACATATTGTTCCGTAGCAATATTGTAACGTAGATTGAAGACGAGTCTTACAAAATATACGCTTCTCTTTAATGGCGGGCCAGAAGAAGAGCGTGAAGCGTACGCGCTTCGTCGTCTTCCATGGCGCCGGCCGTTGCGCGTGCCGTCCCGCGGTGCGGGAGCCCCACAGCATTGTGTCAATTGCCCCCCATGCGAAAAGCGACCGTCTCGTTCGCGTGAAAAGGTTATTTCAGCGACGACAACAAATGGAGCTCCTCAGCTGCAGCTCGGCGTACACGTACGCGCATAGTAGGGTTTCATGCGCACTACATGAACAACTTCAGCGCGAGGACGACGACGGGGCGAGCCGAGGTCAGAACTGCAGGGGACGACTTCGTAGGTAACGTTACTGAGGCGGCGTGTAACCTTGTAGGGACCAAAATACCGGCGGAGCAACTTTTCCGAGAGTCAACGGCGATGGATGAGCGTCCAGACCCACACGAAGGCGCCGGTATTGTAATGGACGTCGCGTCGACTCTCATTGTACCGAAGGGTGTCGGCATGCTGTTGGCTCCGGATACGATGCCGAGCAAGCTGGCGGGCTTCTTCAGCTCTTTGTACGAACTCTTCTACGTGTTCGCTGGTCGGGCTATTATCAGCCAGAGGTAGCATGGCGTCAAGTGTGGACGTGACGTGACGGCCGTATACAAGCTCGAACGGCGTATACTGCGTAGTCTCCTGTACAGCAGTGTTATACGCGAAGGTCACATAGGGTAAAATCTCGTCCCACGTCTTGTGCTCCACGTCGGTATACATGGAGAGCATATCAGCCAGCGTTCTGTTCAGACGTTCCGTTAATCCATTGGTCTGAGGGTGATACGCAGTGCTCTTGCGGTGAGAGCAATGCGTCAGCTGGAGAACGTCCTGCATAAGTTCGGCTGTAAATGCTGTACCGCGGTCAGTGATGACAACAGACGGTGCACCATGTCGTAGGACGATGTAGCGTACAAAGAACTTGGCCATTTCATACGATTTTGCTTGCGGAATAGCTTCGGTTTCGGCGTACCGAGGTAAGTAGTCGGTAGCGACGACCATCCATTTGTTGTGCGAAGAGGTCACTGGGAATGGCCCAAGTAGATCCCTTCCTATTTGTTGGAACGGTGCTTGAGGAGAGTCCACAGGGTGCAGAAAGCCAGCCGGTTTAACTGGTGGTTTCTTGCGGCGCTGATAATCGCGGCAGGTCTTCATGCCCCGTTTCACAGAAGAATAAAGCCGGGGCCAGTAATAATTCTGTCGTATTCTTGCTAATGTTTTAGCAAATCCCAGGTGTCCCACGCATGGCTCATCATGGCAGGCTTGCAAAATGTCTTGGCGCAGCGCCGACGGCACGACAACGAGGTACGTATTGGGACCGCTTCCGCAGTTTTTTCTGTAAAGGACGTTGTTGTGCAAGCGGTACGATGCTAAGCCGCGCACGAGCGAGCGGGGTAAAACACCTGCAACTCCTTGAAGGTGTTCGATCAGCGGCAGCAGCTCAGGGTCAGCGCACTGGTGCTCAGCCATCGCTATGGCGTCAATAACGCCGACAAATGGCAAGTCATGGTCAGGGTCCGGTGACGTCGTAGGGAGTGGTGCACGTGACAAACAGTCAGCGTCGCTGTGCTTCCTCCCAGATCGGTAGACAACTGTTATGTCGTACTTTTGTAAGCGCAGGCTCCAATGAACTAGTCTGCCTGAAGGATCCTTGAGGTTGGCAAGCCAGCACAGGGCGTGGTGATCGCTGACAGCCTTAAAGGGTCTACCGTACAAGTAGGGTCGGAATTTACCAATGGCCCACACAACCGCTAAGCATTCTTTTTCAGTGGTTGAGTAGTTCTTCTCAGCCTGGGTGAGACTGCGGCTTGCGTAAGCAATGGGACGTTCCGCACCAGCTTGCCACTACACAAGAACTGCACCGAGACCCGTATTACTGGCGTCAGTATGGATTTCAGTGTCAGCGTCTTCGTCGAAATGAGCAAGTATCGGGGCGGCTTGCAAACGCTGGCGGAATTCATTGAACGACTGCTGCTGCTCGTCCGCCCAAACGAAAGGCACATCGTCGCGTGTAAGACGTGTCAGAGGCTCAGCAATTTCAGCAATCCCTCGACAAAGCGCCTATAATACGCGCACAAACGAAGGAAGCGTTGGACAGCCTTCTTGTCTGTGGGTGGCGAAAACTCGGCGACGGCAGCTAACTTGTTGGGGCCTAGTTGGACGGCTTTAGGGCTAACGACATGGCCAAGAAATTTGAGCTCTTGGAACCCGAAGTAGCACTCTTCAGGCTTGATGGTGACGCCGGCAGTACGGATCACAGCGAGGACACTCGTGCGTGACAATCGTACGATCACAGCGAGTCGTGCGAGATGTTCGTCAAACGTGCTCGAGAACACGACGACGTCGTCCAAGTATGCGAGGCAGGTTTGCCATTTGAGTTCAGCAAGCACGGTATCCATCATCATCTGAAAAGTGGCAGTTGCGGAACAGAGACCGAAGGGGAGAACTTTGAACTCATAAAGCCCGTCAGGTGTCACAAACGCTGTTTTTTCACGGTCCTGTTCATCAACTTCGATTTATCAATACCCTGATTTAAGGACCAACGAAGAAAAACACTTGGCATGTTGTAGACGATTTAATGCGTCGTCGATGCGGGGCAATGGATAAACATCGCGCTTGGTGACACTGTTCAATTTCCTGTAATCTACACAGAACCGTAGTGTGTTATCTTTCTTTCTGCCTAACACTACAGGGAAGGCCCACGAGCTTGTGGACGGCTGGATCACGTCGTCTTGAAGCATCTTTCACCTGATGCTTCATCGCTTCCCTTTCCACTGGAGACACCCTGTAAGGATGCTGACGAACAGGACGTGCAGACTCGTCCGTAATAATGCGGTGCTTTGTGATGGACGTGCGCCGTACTTTGGACGACATTGAAAAACAGTCCTCTAATTCATTCACGAGACTCAGTAGATGGTCTTCCTGATGGTCTGGCAGAGCAGCGTTAACGTGAATCCGTTCTTTTAGGCTGGGTAACTCAGATTGCTGAGACGATGCGATTTCCAATGTGGCAATGTCAGTGACATCAATGATTTCGCAAAGAAATGCGATTGCCGTTCCTCGTGGTAAATGCCGATACTCGTTGCTAAAGTTTGTTAGCAAAACGATTGAGCATTTGTTTCGCACATGAAGCCTTCTGGCTATGCAAATGTGGAGCTCAACAAGCAGGGAGCAATTCCTTCGGCGTGGTCTTCCATGTCGCATTGGACAAGGGTAAGCACGCTGCTCTTGGGTGGCAACGAGACGTGATCGTCAGCTACGCGAAGCGCGATGTCACTGTCGTTGTCATTACTGTTCGCTATGGCTTGCGCAGTAGCGAAGCTAACTTTGGACTCTTGCAGGTCGATGATGGCACCGTTCGCCTGAAGGAAATCCATGCCGAGTATAAGGTCCTTTGAAAATTCAGGAAGAATGACGAAGTCGCCAATGTACGTGAAGCCCCGAATGTTGACTCGTGCCGTGCACCGGCCCATTGTAGTTATGAGGTGCCCTCCTGCAGTACGAATTTGTGTTCCGGTCCATTGCGTCGATACTTTGTTCAGTGTGCGCGCGAGATTCTGGTTCATAACAGACGTGTCCGCACCCGTGTCGATTAGCGCCGTGACTTCATGGTCATCTATGGTAACTGGTACGTCACCCGCCGTGGTTGCTCAGTGGCTATGGTGTTGGGCTGCTGAGCACGAGGTCGCGGGATCGAATCCCGGCCACGGCGGCCGCATTTCGATGGGGGCGAAATGCGAAAACACCCGTGTGCTTAGATTTAGGTGCACGTTAAAGAACCCCAGGTGGTCAAAATTTCCGGAGTCCTCCACTACGGCGTGCCTCATAATCAGAAAGTGGTTTTGGCACGTAAAACCCCAAATATTATTATTATTAACTGGTACGTCGCAAGATACTGACACCGAACTACACTGCTTTCTCTGCGTCTCAATTACGTCATTTCGCGATCGCCGTAATGGAGGATGTTCAGCGTTCGCAACGTCAGCGACCTCACCTCCGCAGGTCGCTGGACTCAGTTTTCCCGGGAGGCAGGGCTGGGTGAGTGACGCCTTGTTGCGCTCGGCGTGAAGACGGGGCTGGAAGACCTGTATCGAGCAGGTGACGGTGACCGGGCATCACGGAATCGTGGGCCAAACGAGCTCCTGGCGTCCGCGAGGTAGGCTTCAATCTCGAGGGGGCATTCACCATTGCGTGGGCAAGGCGCATTCAGTGAAAATCCACGGAGCCCAGCTCGGCGGTAAGGACAGGCTCTGTAGAGGTGATCGGTTTCACCGCAATGAAAACACAAGGGTATCCGGTCTGCAGTGCGCCATACGTCGCTCTTGCGGGGTGGTCGTGTTTCAGCCATGAATGGCGTGCGGCGAGTCCTGAAGTCGGCAGTTGTTGTTCAACGGCGCGCACACCATGAAAGTCCAGGACATCGCGTGCATCGTGAAAAATAGGAGAACGAACTTCGCGCAGCTTCCGCATACGACATGCGAGGCCGTGGCTGCCGTATCTCGTGCTGTGTTGCCTTGCTTCGCTCCGGGACTTCTACTGCCTCCCTAATTTTTTCCCGGACGACCTCGCCAGAGCGAGTCGCGGTACTGATACCGGAGCCACCTGAAGTTTTTGGAGCTCCTCTCGGACAACAAGCCTAATAAGCTCCCGCAAGGCGTCGGTATTGTCCAAGGGTATAGCGAGAGGCTCACGCGATAGGGTCGACACGTCGCGGTTGTACTGCCTTGTTCGTTGCTGCAGTGCCTTTTCCATTGATATGGCTTCCGCGAGAAACTCTGCGACGGTCTTTGGTGGGTTGCGTATTAGGCTACCGAATAACTCTTGCTTGACACCACGCATCAGGTTTCTGACCTTCTTTTATTCCGGCATGGATGGATCCGCGCGTCGGTAAAGTCGGCACATATCTTCGACAAACATTGCTACGCTTTCGTTCGGCTGCTGTACTCTCGCCTGAATTGCAGATTCAGCTCGCTCCTCGCGATCGAGGCTGGCGTATGTGCTGATTAGCTGGCGTCGGAATTCGTCCCATGTCGATAAGGCCGCCTCACGGTTCTCAAACCATGTCCGCGCGTAGTCCTCGAGGGCAAAGTAGGCGTTGCGCAGCTTGCGCTCTGAAGTCCAGCCGTTGAATTCTGCGACACGCTCAAAGTGACCGAGCCAGTCCTCAACATCCTCGAAAGTGTCCCCATGGAAGGACGTCGGGATTCGCGGCTGGTTAAGGACGACCTCGGTCGGTGCCATTGAGGAAGAAGACGGAACTGATGTGCTCCTCTTTCTGACTCGGTTGGGTAGAGGCTCGTGCTCAGGTGGCAGTCCCTGAAGTCGACGGCTTGTCCGTACGGGAACAGGAGTCAGCTCGACCGGACTTCGTACTGGGCTAGTAGACGGCGTTCGATCTGGACGGGGCAGCATGTACCCGGCACCTCCACCAGAAAAATGTAACGTAGATTGAAGACGAGTCTTGCAAAATATATGCTTCTCTTTAATGGCGGGCCAGAAGAGCGTGAAGCGTACGCGCTTCGTCGTCTTCCATGGCGCCGGCCGCTGCGCGCACCGTCCCGCGGTGCGGGAGCCCCACAGCATTGTGTCAATATGCTGCTTCTGCAAATAAAGCATTTGGTTGCTAGTCAGCGCTCTGTCCTGTTTACTCGCTCGTCCTGTGTGGCGCTGTTCCTGCTTTTATTCTAAAGATGAACCAACCAGCCTCAATGAACACACTGAGAAGAAATAGGGCAGGCATGCGGTCGCAGAAATGTACCTCAGAGACATAGAAGAGCCACGAGTGATTCAGAAAGATGTTTGGAAACAGGGCAACAGAATTAAACGGGAAAGTAAGGGAGGGGGAGTCGGAATGCTCATACATCAGGGAGCCAAATGGGAAAGAGTAAATTCACAATATCAGGAGCATCTTCGGTTATCAGGCACAGTAAGTGGAAAGAAAACTTGGCTGAGCATTGCTTATTTGAGGACTGGAACGAATTGCAAAGAGTAAAAGACAGTGAAACGCCTAAATGCTTATATTAGAGGATCAGGAATGATGCCCAAATTACCCTCTTTGTTGGCATGAATGCCCCGATCTAGATCGTTACAGTATCTAGATCGTTACACCGACAACAATGAGAAGTCAATTCTAGAGCCCTGTGAGCAACATAACCTCATTACAGTTAATACGGGGCCTAAGTGTCATCTAAATGAGCCTAAGTGAGTCGGAAATGAGCAACCGACCATTGATTACTGTTTGATGACAGAATGAATTTATGATAAGTTCAGAGAAATGGTTATTGGCGAGGAAGTGAATAGCAACACAAGGAGTGACTGTTAGCATCATTTTGAAAAGGGGATATGTAGTTATGAAAGAGAGTAAGGAGCCAAGAATGAATACCTTGACGAGTAGATCAAAACAAGACCAAGAAGGAGGAAGGAGTGCCAAGCAGTGCAAATGTGCAAACATCGGCGCCCGCTCTTTCAAATATTTCCGGCCACGGAATCACCTCTAATCCCGGAGAGAAGTGGAACATTCGACGCATAACATCAAGCGAAATCCATCAACAACAAATTTTAAATGATTGGTGGACTTTTGCGGAACTTACGAAGCCTTTTCTGTCCGACCACGCCACCGTGGCGCTAGGCCTAACGTCATTTAGACCTACCCGCTCGTAGTGGTCTCGGCGATAGTGTCTGTATGGTGCTTTTCAACTGATCGAAGATAGCTTTGGCGATGCAAGTCACTTTTGAGGGGGAGGATATCATTCCCGAAGAGATTAGCGAGAGCACGTGATGGGCTACGGCGCTTTCAAAGCGAAATGGCCACCAGCGAGCCAGTCCGGACAGGGTATTCAGCTCCCCAATGTGCTACGTGGCCGAAACAAGGGTGCGGCTTTAACCAACGTCAAGAGGCGGCCAACAATAGCGTCAAGGCTCCCTCGACTTCCAAGGTGTGTGTGTGTGTCCTCGGCTCCCTCGGCACTGCAAGCAGAGATTTCGAGTCCCGTGCGTCGTCAGGCAAAGAACAAGAGCTAGACGCCAAGAAGAACCTCGAGAACCCCACGAATATATGTACGCGGAGACTCCCCCCCCCCCCCCCTCTTAAGTCGGCCATCAGCAGGAAATCCAGTTCCAGAAGTCGGGAGCCCTGATTCAGCAGCTATTGGGTACTGGCAGATGATACCAGCCCGAGCCCGGACAGAGCTTCATCCAGGGCTCGTTCAAGGGAACGGTCGTCCTCCCGGGACCGCAAGGATCCCATGTCACGCTTTCGCTCAAGAGTGCGATCCCGTTCCAGGAGCACATCCAGGACCAGAGGTCACTCCAGTTCCCGGTCCCGCAGGCCAAGCTTCAGCATCCGGAAGCCGGCTAAGCAAGGAGCTGGTCCGACATGGGCGGACCGAGTCAAGGGAAAGCCCAAAAAGGTAACGCGGGTTCACAGTCAGAGCATAGTAATGGTAGGGTAGCGCAGCTTGAGAAAGAGAGTGCAATACTGAAAAGGGCAATGGAGCAACTCCAAGCCGAGATGGCAAATATGAGGAACGCGACTAACCGTAATTTAGCACTGTCTCCTTCGTCAACTCAGTATGTCGGGGGCGAAATTCCCATGGAAGTCCCAGTTGAGGAATCACACTATGAACGTCCGGCTAAAAAGAGAGCCATAGCGGAACCAGGGACTTGCAGTTCTACCATGAAAGCCAAGTCAGACATCAAAGACGCCATTAAATCACTTAGCATTATGATTGGAGCAATCAAAGCCACGCTTGACGGTCTGGGGGAAAGTTTCACATCACTGACTGACAGACGACGAGTTTCAGAAGCACGTCTTTGACATGAGTCAACCAGCACAGCCTACTAAGGGGAAAAAGCCAAGCTCCACCTCGACAGGGCAGACAGCGGCTGCGCCTAGCAGCATCTTATATGACCAACTGATTTCCAAGTCTAATCATGGCGGGAAACAGTAAGCGAATTAGAATCTGGCAGTATAACTGTAGGGGATTCCAGCGCAAGCGGACAGTACTACAGCAGTTTATCCGCTCGAATCAGCAAAAGCCGCACGTCATCCTTCTACAAGAAACGCTCACGGATTCGCTCTCCTTATCGGGCTACAATGCGTATACAGCATACAGCAAAGGAAAAGGCGGCATCAGTACTCTGGTAACAAATAGAAGAACTTTCATCTCCCATGACATTAGCGATAATTCTAGGAAAGTGGAGTCCTCTTCGGTAAAAACCACAACCACAGCATTTTTATACTCAATATATATAGCATGCCTGCTGACCACGGGCAGAGGTTCGCAACAATTGTTTCGAAACCGGCCAGCAAAGCAAGGAACTCCCCCTTAATCGTAGCCGGGGACTTCAGTGCTCCGCATGGAGCGAGGCGGTACCCTCAGAATATCCGCAAAGGTACCGACCTATGGCAGAGTGCAACTAATTCCAACTTAACTTTAATTACCAACCCAGGATTCCCAACTAGACTGGATAATTCCTTCATCTGAGATTCTACACCGTTTCTCACCTTCGTCAAGAACGTGGATTCAGCTAACTGGACTAACTTGTCAATGCACCTGGTTGGCGATCACATCATCTTACTTAATTGCACCAAGGTGGAGAAGAAGCGACTCAGAAATTTTAGCAATACACATTGGGACCTGTTTCGCAAAATCATGTAACAACGTAAGCAGTGCCAGGACTCGACCCCTACCCTGGACCAATGGTCAGAGCAGCTCCAAGAAGACGTGAAGGCGGCCACCAAGTCGATCCAGACCGGCATCGAAGTCGACAGGACTGACAGTCGTCTGGCGCATCTTCTGGAAGCCAAAAAGTCGCTCCTCGACAGGAGGAAGGGATACAGGTTCAATCGCAAACTCCGCAAAACGATTGCAGAACTGAATAGACCTATGGAAGAGCACTGTCAGGAGCTACCCAAACCATTGTGGGGTGACGTTCGCAGCTTGGTGGATGGTCAAATGAGAGTAGACGGTAAATGGAGCCTGCTCAAACACCTCCTTGATGAGATGAACTCCAAGTCTAATAAAAGGCAAGAAATTGAGAAGGTTCTCCACGAGGCGAGGCATTCGGAAACCAAAGATGTTATTGCAGATCGGCTGGCGAGCATATCTTCCAGTGCAGGACGCCAGTCCAATCCACCACCCTGCATACAAGGGCGAGCCGAATCCGACGCTCACCGAGGCGTTCAGCACTAGCGAAGTTAGGGCGGTGCCGCACAGTCCTAAATGGCGAGTCCGCCCCAGGTCCAGATGGAATCTCTAATAGAGCTCTAAAGAACCTGGACGATGACTCCATTGAGGACCTAATTGAAGAGATTAATCGTGTTTGAGAGCGGGCATTGGTGCCGGAAACTTGGAAGTCGGTATCGATTGTCCTGATTCCGAAGCCGAGAAAGCCTCCGGGCCTTGCAAATCTTCGTCTCATCTCTTTCACGTGCTGCGTGGGTAGGGTGGCGGAGCACGTCATTCACAACCGTATTCGGAACATGTTGAGAAGAACAATTTATTCCGGTACAACATGACTGACTTTCGTCCAGCTTTGTCCCCACAGGATGCGATGAAGCTCAGAAAGTGCCAAGTCACTGACAACGCAACCAGAGATGTCAGGGCTATCCTGCGTTTAGATTTGCAGAAGGCTTTTGACAGCGCGTCCCACGTTCACATTCTGAATGCCATATCGGAGCTCTTTCTCGGTGCTGCCTTTCATAGCTATATAAGCTCCTTTCTCAAGGGGAGGCAGGCGACACTCAAGATTGCTGATCTCAAGACAGAGGCATTCGAGCTCGGATTTAGGGGCGCGCCGCAAGGGGCAGTGGTAGCTCCACTTCTCTTCACCATAGCTACTAGGGGTCTCTCGGAAAAGCTTTATGCCTTTGATGGGCTCAGTCACACATTTTATGCAGATGATATAGCCATCTAGTGCACCGAAGGAAGTGAAGGGGAGGTTGAAACAGGCCTCTAGACGGCACTAGATGAGGTTGAAGCATATCTGTAAAACACGGGACTGAAATGCTCGCCTAGTAAATCCGAGCTACTGCTTTACAGGCCCATCAGAAAGGGTTCCAAGCCCAAGAGTTAGAAGCCGCTCTCGGACGTTGATATCGAGCTAGTTACACGTGATGGAAGCCTCATTCCAAGAATTAACTTCATCCGTGTACTAGGCATGGTTATTGAATCCAATGGGTCCAACAACTTCACGTTGGCTAGAATGACCACGACAACGGAAAATTAGGCTCATCAACAGAGTCTCTAACAGGAGGGGAGGCTTGAAGGAAGACAGTCTGCTCAGGCTTCGAGGAATACAAGAAAATAGTTGCCGGAAACAGACAACTTAAGGCAAGCTTGGACCGCATGAAAAATGAACTTGAAACACTTAAACGACAAATGGCAAGCATGATGACGCACGGAGGAACCCGTAAAACAAACGCACCCGCACAATTGTCCAACACACAGACGAACCCAACACAGACCAAACCACTATCACAAACGCAGTCTATAGCACAGATGCCTGCACCAATCACTCATATGGAAGGGAAACTTGACAATATGTGCGCACAAATGCAATTATATTTTGCAGAGCTTCACAATCTTAAGCGGAACGTCAACGACTCGCTCATAGAAGTAAAAAAAAACGCGAGAACGTCGTAGCAGCCTTAGCCCGGAGAACCGAGATCCAAAGGTCACCGTGACCACAGACACAGAACATTTCGAGAGCCCATACTCTGGCTAACTACACACCTACACACCAAGAGAATCTCGTAATTTGGCAGTGGAACTGCCGATCACTACATAACAAACATGCTGCACTTACACAATATATCAAGGCGGCGCTCGTCCCACCTGACATCATTTGTCTTCACGAAGTGGGGAAAATGCGGATACCTATTGGGGGCTACCGCTTTTACAGCGATTCGAACTACCCTGAAGTGGCAGCATTGGCCCGTAAGGACCTGACAATCACTGTCGCCATAGCACCTGGTGTAGAAATCCACCACCAAATACTCACCATTTGGCCAGTTAAGAAGGGTTGTCCCAAGTGCCTGATAACCAACGTATATAGCCCCCCTAGGGATAAGAGGGCCGATTTTTCATTAATATTAAGTCACGTATCTACCCTGCTCTCAACAAAAGACTGACTAATCTTTCTCGGAGACTTTACCGCTTGGCACTCCACATGGGCTTATCAACGCGACACCACCAAGGGCTTCAATCTAATACGAGAAACTCGGTCCCACGAACTTGTACTGATTACGCAGCCAGGCACTCCTACAAGGATGGGAAACAGCGTTGCCCGGGACACCACGCCGGACCTTACCTTCGTCAGCAATGAGACGGGGGTCACCTGGTGTAACCTAGACGAAACGCTAGGTAGTGATCACTATCTATTTTGTGTCAATGTTAATACAGCTAAAGTTCGACAGCCCCTAGGGGTGGCCAGGCTCACTGATTGGAAAAGGTATACAGAACGACAACAGGCTGCTTCCTCATTTCCAGCCACGGCCGCAGGTTGGACAACTTTCCTCAACGAGGCCCATGCTGCCACCACCGGAGAGATCAAGACCACAACGGAAGCACCAGCAGTAGACAGCCATCTCGCCCACCTCTGGGAGGCCCACAGAAGCCTCACCAAACGCTGGAAGCGGCAGCGGCGTAATCGCAAACTTAGGCGCCGAATAGCCCTGCTGGCAAACGAAGCTAACACCTATTGAAAGGAGCTGAATAATCAAAATTGGCGCAGCTTCTGCGACTCTCTCAGAGGCACCCTCAGCACCAAAAAGACCTGCGCTATTCTTCGGTGAATGTTAGACCCCACTAGCACGCGCACCGAGACGTCTAACGTCATGCGACGGCTCTTAGGAGTATACAAGGGCTCAGAACAAGAACTACTCGAGCACCTAAAACGCACCTACACTGGTGCTGCCCAGACATCTCACGCGTTATGAGAGAATACCAAGGACAGGGTAACTCGAGCTTTCACGCCCCCATCACCTTTTCAGAGCTCTACGCAGCGGCACAAACCTTCAAGAAGAACACGGCTCCAGGACCCGACCAAATCACCAACGCAATGCTGCGCAACCTTAGTGACGTAGCCCTACAGCACTTAGTCGGCTTCTTCAATGAACAGGTCTGGCGACCGGACGGAAGACTACCGCGAGAATGGAAGGATGCACACATCGTGCTTATACCAAAACCGGGCAAGCCACGCGAGCTCAACCATCTCAGGCCCATATCGCTCACGTCTTGCATGGGCAAGCTCTTTCAACGAGTAATTCTAACCCGACTCGAAGCCCACATCGAACGAAACTCACTCTTCCCTGAATCCATGTTCGGTTTCCGCAGAGGAATCTGTGCACAGGACGTCTTTTTTCTATTAAGAGATCAGGTGCTCGATCCTCCTCCGGGCAGTATGGACAGAATCCTGCTAGCACTCGACGTCCATAAGGCATTTGATAGCATCTCACACACTACAACACTAGACGGACTACCAGATGTCGGGTGAGGAGAAAGAGTATTTCATTACGTTCAAGACTTCCTGAGCAGCCGCTCCGCGACAATAGGACTGGGTTCAGCACGTTCTGCCCTGTATCGCCTACCAGATAAGGGCACTCCTCAAGGATCCGTATTGTCACCACTTCCTTTTAACATCGGCTTACGTAGAATGGCCCTGGACTTACAGAAGAACCGGGACCTTGGCTGCGCCATATATGCAGACGACATTACACTCTGGGTCCGCAAAGGGTCCTACATAAACCGACAGGACACGCTTCAAGAGGCCATCAACACCATTGAAAGCGATATGAGGCGAGCAGGCATGAGGTGCGGTCCAGCGAAATCGGAGTATATTCATATTAGACCTAGACATACCCTAGCGACCAGGGCTCCGGATCTGCAGCTCACCTTGGAGGGAGAGCCCATCAAGAGGGTATCCCACCTGCGCGTACTGGGAATGTGCATTCAAGAAACGGGCAGCGTTAGCATAGCGCTCTCCAATTTCAGACGCACAGTTAGGAGCGTAACTGGGCGTATTAGCAGAGTTGCACGCAGCCGAGAAGGCATGACCGAAGCAGACACCATGCAACTACCAAACGTCTTCGTCATTAGTCGTCTAACGTACGCTCTGCCTTTCCAAACCACGCGGCGTAACGACATCGAACATGCGGATAAGCTCACAAGAATCGCCTGTAAAGCAGCACTCGGCCTGCCTGAAAGCATAAGTACGATCCGACTGAAGGAATTAGGAGTGATGAACACTTTCGAGGAATATGCAGCGGCCACCCTAATAGCGCAGCATGAACAGCTAAACACGACACCTCAGGGACGCTCGGTTTTACAAAGACTTCACTATCCACTGACAGCACAATATTGCGTCGACGAAACAATACTACTGCCATCTGAAATTCGAGAGCGGACCCACGTGGGGCCAATCCCCCGTCACATGCCCTGCTAGAGTTGGCGTCTGACACCACGTGGCGAAAGGAATTTCATCCGACCATCTTCGTCGAAATGAGGCGTGACTTCTCCGGCGATGGTTGGCGTCCCGCACCCCCCATCGTGCACAAAGAACTTTCTCTCACCGGACCTTTTACCAGGCCTCGTCGAAATGAAGCGTGACTTCCTAATTCGCCATGACCGTTTCGAGCGTCTACCTGTCTGCCGGAAGCCCCGCAGTGTACAGCCTCTTTTGTGTGTGTGTGTGTGTGTGTTTGTGTGCTAGTTTAGAGAGGCCCTGTCCTCGAATTGGACGTAGAAGAGAACTTCCACGAACCAGCAAAGCGCAGAAAAGGTGGGCAGACGTCTACGATTCCGGGAGGCAGGACGACTTCTTCCTTGCAGCAGGCTCGATATAACCAGAGGAGGAGGGGCCCTCTTTCCGTGCCGGTCACGTGACATCGACGGAAGCAAGATCCCGCCCACGATTGTAGAGAGCCTAATTAAGAGGCTTCGAAATGTACTTTTGATCACTTCATGCTCTTCTCATTTTCTTTCATCTACCTTTGAATAAACCGTGCAAGTTTCGCACTAGAAAATCGTCTCGCCCTTGCTTAGTCGCCATGGTCTACCTAGTACACGGATAAAGTTATCCTAGGAACGGAACTCACCACGGATCATTGCGTGACCTGGTGCCCGGCGCGCACAGGGATAGCGGGGAACGAACGGGCAAAACGCTTGGCTCGTGGCATGACAGGCCGAGCCGCGGGCCACACCGCCCGAGAGAACACCTCGACACCCGGTACGCCAAGAGAAATCCTCGAATTACAACGGCTAAGTAGGCGAACCAAAGCCCTTTCTCACCCAGACCTAGACAGGAGGCAAGCACGGGCCTGGCGCCACCTGCAAACAAACACTTTCCCACATTTATACAGGCTACACAAAATGCACCCAGACAAATACAGCAATAAATGCCTGTGGTGCGAAGGAACACCGACATTGGAGCACATAACATTCTAGTTACGCGTTACGCGCGTTACGTCCGGCGGCTGCCACCTCGCCGCTGCTAGACAACACTATACATAAGTGGTCGTGGGAGGCGCGACTCGCGGAAGTGGAATTGGGAAGCCAACTGGCGACCCTTGACCAGGCCCGGCGAGCCGCTGTAACCAGTGGGGCCCTGGAGGAGGGGCTCCACCCACCATAACCAAACAACCTCTATTATAATAAACGTTTACTCTCTCTCTCTCTCTCTGCTCAGGCTTTTCCACGCCTTTCTTATGAGTCACATCAGTTATGTAGCAGCTATGCACAATTGGCACACTTCTGAGAAAAAGAAGTTGAACATGCTAATCTGGAAAAGCACCAAAAGGGTACTCAGCATCCCCATGACCTCCAGTACAGAATGCCTCTATAAACTGGGAGTACACAATTCATTGGAGGAGATTATCGAAGTGCAGGAATGGGCCCAACTGGTTCTGCTGTCCTGCTCTTCAGCGGGGACAATAATTCTGGCCACCCTGGGCCTTCATCCAGTACTTCCTGAAGACAGAAGGCATCGAATTACTGAAGAGCAAAGAGAATGTTGCGCCAATCCCTCGTAATGTACACCCGCAGCACAATGGGGGAAGGCGTAGGGCCAGAGCAACTGTGATCTTGAAGAAGCTCAAGGACGAGCCCCAATCGGTCTGATTCACGGATGCGGTTTAATATGGCTGCTCGTCTCACTTGGCCATAGTGGCAATAGGTCACAGAGTCCATGCTGTTTCCCCAGCCTCGGTGGCTGGGACGACTTCTAAAGCGGAGCAGACTGCTATTGATTTGGCTATTTTGGGCGAGAAGAGAACGCAAATATACACAGACTCTAGATTGGTAGTCAGGCGTTCACCTCGGGCTCCATCGCGAAAGAGGCCCATAGTATTCTCAGGAATATGGCAATCACTCCACATACGACCACTTGGTGTCAGGCACACTTGGGCCTAAATCTGCACTCGCTCACCAACCTCAATGACATTGCCCACTCCCATGTGCGCGTACTAACTTGCCGCGCGGGAGGAGGAGCCTTGTACGGTCCAATGTTCAAGAGTTCCGGGACACTCTATTCACCTTCACTAAATTCACTAAACATTTCTATCTGGAGGGAAGAAGCTTTCCTCCACCACATAAAAAGCTCACAAGAGCTCAGGCTACAACCGTTAGGATGCTTCAGACTAGATCTTATCATAGTCTGGCCTTCATGCACTGTTTATTTCCGGACGGTTTTAGCTCACAGTGTCCTAGCTGCTGTGGGACATGCAATTTAGATTACATGCTCTTGCGGTGTCCCTCGTTACCAGAGGATAAGGACACTGAACAGAAATGGAACTCAGCCATCCAGAGCTCGGAATACCATCGTCAGCTTTGGGCTATCCAGAGAGCCTACGATGCAGCGGTTAGGTTGGGCCTAACTGTTCCCACATGGGAGGGGCCCGCGGTGTCGCCCAAATGGTCGAAACCACGGTCCGCTCTCAGGATGCCTTTAATAAAGTTTTACGTATCCGTATAGCTAGACCAAGAAAGGAACAAGTACATATGACGTGCGCAAACTTCCAACTGTATTACAGAAGCCGCGACAGACATTTAGCCAAGTTACAGACAGCCAAGAATGGGCAGTCTAAATTTGAATGCTGAAATAATAACAAATATAATCACAAGAGTGGTGAAAGAAATTTGTAAATGGCCAACCAAGGAGTGAGAATATATTCAGCTGCTCAGTGTAATTACCACAGAAATACCGAAGAAGAATCAACATTTTCATTGCAAAGGAAGCAAAGAAACCGAAAAGCTGGTGGAGCAGAGCGGTACGAGAAGCGATCGCCGAATAGAAGATAGCATCACGATAGCATAGGCGCGCAAAAATGCGCAGTTGCCGCCGTATGAAGTACACAGAAAATGGGAAAGATATCGGGAGAAAAAAAGTCAATGGTTCGAATACTGGTTCAACCAAGGATTGAAGGGGAAAGTGAAAGTTGATTGCCAGAATTACATGAGAAAAGTAAGGCCGCACCTATAATATTTTGGCACCTCGTAAACCTATTAGATATGAAGTCTGGAAAAATACAGCAACATATTCTAGACAAAGATAGAAACAAACTGGAAGGGGACGCGGCATTAAACTACATCTCAAAAATAACAACTAAAATTTTCCAAGGCAATGACGAAGTGGTATTTGAGAAAGAAAATGCGGCAGTTTCGCCCAAAAGATGAAGCACTGTTTGTGATAGAAAATTGCCAGACAGCTAGCTATACGAAGTAAGGGTAGTGGTTTTATTAGCTGTATAAACTTGTAAACATTCGCTTACTAATTAAATTAACCGTAATAGAATGTGTAAACGCGACTGAACGAGGATGTAGAATAAACCAGACACACAGGGACAGCGCTGTCTCTGTATGTATGCTGTCTCTGTAGTTTCTTTCTACGTCCTTGTTCAGTCGAGCTTATACATTCTACCATGGATTCTTATTAAATAGCCCGCAAACGTGTTTTAATTAAATTAACAAGCACGGTGTCACACGTGCCCAGGAAACATGAACAGATCTCGCTCGATGAGCGGGGAAACTCTATTTCAAAATGCTAGACTGAGGAATTGTGGCAGCAGCTGCGAGCGCATTGACCTTGGTACACCCTTCGCTTCTATGTGACCTAAATGTCGAAAGCACAGCGCATAGCTACGGTAGCTACCGTAGCTACGTAGCTACCGGCACTACGTGCACTCTGCGAATATGGCAGACCGCTTTGTAAATGAGGCCCGTGCAGGCGCGCACTTTTACCAAGTCGTAGATCGCTTTCAATATACGGCGCCCACAAGGCCGCGCCGTAAACAGTAGCCGTCGGAGAACACCTCCCTGCCTCGGCTCATGCCCGTGCATCGCGCGCGACAGGAGAGGGCGCGCTTCCGGCCCGCCTTCCTCGCTCGAGCACACGAGATTGCGCCGCATTCGCCGGCTCACCCTCGCACGCTTTCTCTCGCGCATACAGAGAACAGCGCGCGGCGACGATTTTATCACCTTTGGATTTGCTAAGGAACCTCACGGCGACGCCTGCGCTGACGGCAGAAATGCGCCTGGAGTGTCGATAGAATTGCTATCGTAATAAAAGAGCACGAAAGAGAAGCAGATGAGAAAGGAGTTGGTGCTGAGAAATTTCAACGATAGCCAAAGAGAAAATTCCTAAACGCACAGCTACATTACAGGGTTAGACGAGGTTGCCATTAGGCCGACTAATGAACTAGGAGCAAAAACTAAGAAAGCTCTGTTGGAAGCAGCAGAAAAAATTCACCAACGATTTCGATACTCCCTAATGCGAAATTTGAGTGCACCTATATACGTGTTTTCATATCGTGTGCCAATATTTTGTAGTATGATTATATAGGTGCATGGTTTATATTAGGAAGAGAATGCTGTGAGTGGCATGGCTGGTGCGGACAATCTGTCTCGTGCGGCACATTGCAAACGGAGTGAAGTGTGGCGCGCCTGCCAAGCTAGTCGGGAGATCGCGAGAGGCAGCGCGTGGGTGAAGCGTGGGCACAATTCGCAGAATCCATCGTAGACTTCCGCTCATGCAGCGCTTTGTTTCCATACAATGGACGCGCGCACTCTGGCGCCATATCGTAGCCTTAGACGTCCGCATGCCAAGTTCCATCCTAGATGCCAGCGCTCGTTTCTCCCCTGGCGAAACGATTTCACCTCCAACGGGTGTATGTTTCCGCCGCTTCCCTTCACGGTCGCGCCCGCGTTCAGTTCGCGCTGCGAGCGAGACGTCTCTTGCTTGCGAAGGCGCCTCTTCGGATGACCGGAAATTATTATTGTGTTGTTAACACTCAGGACAGCAATGTAAACACGCAAGGGTTGATGCCACCAGTGAAATTCCGTCGATTCACAAGAAAATGTACGAGAAAAGCAAACGACAGACATGGATTACTGCGGTGCGCCGAACAAAGTAAACAACTGGCAAACGAAGTGAGCCCGTTCATTGGTCACTCATGAGTGTATGACGGTTTTTATATGTAACCCACATGAATTTCATGATTACTTGGTATATACTCCTTTTATTCATATAAAAGCATTCAGTTGTTCGACCAGCGCTTGTCCTGTCTTCTTTCTCGTGTTTCGTTTGTGTGTGCGCTGGCAAAGAATGAAAACCATGTCTATTGTATGCGCTAGCAGTGGCCGAAGTTCACGCGTGCCGAGAAATTGAATATGTGCACGGTGCATTGAACATGACCGGAGTTCATTCCTGCATCACCACTGTACGGAACGATCGAGTTACTGGACGATACACGCCCGCGTCTTGATCGCGCCCGCACTGCTGAAGCAGAAATGATTAGTTATACTTTCAACTTCCGTCTCTTGAGCACTGTTAAAGAATGGCCAAGCTATTTACATTGCTGCCTCTATTTTATATTGTAGGGAACGTACTAGTTAAAGTTGTATGCGCATGTCGTACTTATACTATGCGGCGATATATTGTGTTTATTTCCGCACAGTGTAGATGGAAGTCCGTTGTCGCCATCAGAGACAACACGGATTTGTAGCAAACATTTTGTGGGAAACTGCAAACAAAAAAAAACGGCCGTGGCTTAGCTTAGTTAAGCCTGGTGATTGCGAAGCAATAGTGTGTTATTCTCGGATCAGCTGGTAGTAATTGAGTAAATATACTCAGTAATGCCTGAGAGGAGCGGGAGTTAGGCCGCCGTTGGTGGCTACCGCCTCGCCTCGCGACGGCGTGAGATGGGGCCCCGTTTTTACACAGCTGGTGTGACGTCACTCTAGGTCACGTGGTGTGATGTCACGCAGCGAGGTCACGCTAAAGGTCAATGGTGCCTACCACTGCCTCACCACGGAACGGGCTGAAGTGCGACCTAAAGTAGCATTGCTTCGCAATAAAATGACCTTAGCTAACACGCATCGTATATGCCGACAATTTTTCCGGCGGCACATACGATGTCGTTTCCAATTACCTGCTCAGCGTCACTTATATTGCTAAGCAGACGCTGGCCTTTCGCCGCATTGCAGCCATAAAAGTAATCGCCAAGCGTACCGGTCTTCTGACAGGCAAATATGAGCGTGTACGTCGTCCTTCAAATAAAACGTCCACGCGCACACACGTAGGCACACACCGCGCGCGGTACGAAACGTGCCCAAACGAGCGCAGTACAAGAGGCTATCAAGGCGATGCTAACGAAAGATGGGAGAGGCGCACACCCGCTAGTTGAATTTTGCCCCGCATGCGATGCTCTTACGCTGGCGCAGCAAAGTAGGGAAACGACAAAAGACGGAGACGAACAAAAACACAGTTCCAACTAGGGGATCAGAAAATTTGGGTGTGGTAGTTGATAGTGCTTTTTTTTATTGTTTAACCTAGGTAGGACATTAATCAGTATAATAGAACGCGCTTGGTGGCGCAACCCACCGCCCCGTTCCAAAGGGGACGCTCATAACATCCATCCACTCATCCATCTATCCAGCAGCGCCGCTCGCGCTGCTGTTCTTGTCTATTGTCGCCGCAAAGCCGGTCTTGCGCGGCACTACGCTTTTCTTGCCACGCTTTCGTCCCACCAAAGACGAGAGTGGCCTTTCGACGTGGGGAAATCGTGCCACCAGTGTCAGCGGCGACAACACCCAAGGGAGTTTCACATCGAGCCTTACTGGTAGCCGCTCGCTATTGCCCCTTGCAGGAGTAGTGATCCCCGTCACACACGCTGGTACTACTGGTACCAGGGAATGACTTCAGTAGCTGACTCCACCGACGACCGTAGCCCTTCCCACCTCACGCCACCCTGCCCCCCCCCCCCCCCCCCCTCGGAAGCACAGATGCGATCAACCACGCGGCTGCGGACTCCGTGGCTGCCGGCAACTCAGCTCATGCGCAGGCCGTCTGCTCTCCGCTCCTCCGCTTTCCGCCTCATAATTTCACTGTAGCCTCCGCCTCCACTTTCCTCCTTGCGCTTTGTTCGCTCTCGCCCCCGCGAAATCCAAGAGTGCTCTCGCGGGGACAAGAGGTCTCTTTTTCATTCCCCGCTGCGATCCGCGTTCGCTCTTTCATCCTTCGCTCGGTTACGCCGACGCGAGGTACAACAAGCAAAAAGAAGCATGTGTTTTCTGCGTTAAAGCTGCGGAAGTAATGGAACCTGTTTTATTAGAATGCGGAGATATCTGCCCAGCGGTCGGATTTGACTCCTCCAACCTCGTTGAAGCTCTTGGGTTCAACGATAGCAGGAGGAAAGTAAACATCTCCGGAATAGAGATTAGTAAGAGGCGATTGAAAGTATGGTGGCAGAAAAGTAGGGAGATCACAAACACCGGAGGCGTACAAAAGCAAAGTTGCCCGTACTCTGTATAAAGGTTATAAACAGGGATAAGGTACCTCAACAAGGCTGGCCAACGTTACAATATAGGACCTATCTTCGTCAAAGGTGGCCATTTCATTGTCAGCAGGTTAGCTTTAACGGCTTCGTAGAGCGACGTCACGTGCTCTCGTTGTCAGTGGGGGCATGCTGTAAAAGGAAAGACTCTCTAGGCGTGGTTTTTAACCCGAAGGGACAACAGCGGGAGAGTGGTAAGGTGGCAGAAAAAAAAAGAAAAAAGAATGGCATACGACAGTGTTGGGGGAGCGGGGGTTAGGCAGCGTTCAGAAATGTCCTAGGCGGCATGCGTTTGTGTTTTTAGAACAGCCGGTCAGCCGATCAGTGCGCGAGTAACAAAAGAACATGAGTTGAAAGAACGACTTAAGTAGCGTAACAGCAATGCGTCGAGTAGTTTTGAAGGCGTTAGGATGGCGACACGAAGTCTCGGAGCAATAGATCGGGTTGTTGGAGGGCAGCGGCTTGGTCTTTTGAGGTACGTCAGCCTCATTAGTTCGGCGTAGGTGTCGTCACGGCGGTATACATAATCGGCGCGAGCCCGTGTGGTCGAGGCGTCGAAAAAGATATCCCACTGTCTGGGACTCAGGAAGGTATTGGTGAGGGACCTTAAAAGAACTGAAACAGTAAAGATAAGTAGGTATCGCGAAAGGAGAGGAGAAAGAAAGGAAAAGGCAGGTTTTTATTCCCTTGCTTTTTACTCTCCTTCCTCCTTACCCTTTTTCTTCTTATTTATCGTTTTTCTTTTTTGCAGACATGATAGCTTCGGATTGTAATTCAAATGTACGAGAAAACATGTTCTTGTTACGCGGAAACTCAAAGAGAAAGCCTTTTTCCAGCTGCCATTTGAAGTCTGTCTGAGTGGCTGCGGCCGCTAGGAACGGTTTTTGGACAGTGTCTGCCGTAATGTCGATTACGGTCGCAGCACACGCTGTGGGACAGATGCAACAGGAAGAGGGCCCACGCATCAAAGACATATACATTGTACACACGTACTTCACGCGCGCACTCATGAGTGCGGAAGTGCAGCTCACTTCCTCATTCTCCTATAGGTCCTCCACCAAGCACAAGTGCGTTATTGAACTAATAGAGTTTCTCAAGCTAACTTGCGTAAGAGAATTCGTAAAGTACAACTTGCACACAAGCTGCAGACATGATAACTTCGGATTGTAATTCGAATATTCGAGAATAACGGTACTGTCACGAGACCATATCGCCAGATGACGTAATCTGATGACCTCATGATGTCACCTGATGACTTCATGTGGTGACTCTTGGAGAAGCAGCTCACTGTGCGCTTCCCGCTTTTTTGTACTGTCTCCGGGATCGGCCCACATTTCTTGTGAGCAACGGGCACGCGGACAAAAAAAATCCCGACCAACTAGAGGCTAACAGCTTCACTCAAAAATAAACTAGAGATGACCGACATATTGGCATGAAAAATAGGCACCTGTTTCGTGAGCTTGATGCGTGGGCGTAGCCTGCTGCAGCAAGTCCCATCAATAGTTCAGTATTTCCTTATGTTTACCTATGAATATTTAGAGGAGATAGAATACAGCGATTATCTCACTCATATACCACTTTATAGGCCCAAACGTATTCGGTCACAGCAAAATCCTTGCGGTCACAGCCCGAGGATTCTTTTTCTATACGCTTGAAGTCATTGTGTTTATGATTGTCTCAGTCAACTATCACTAATCTTCTTTAAGTAAATGAGTACAAACTGATTGTGGGATAGGATAATTGCCTTGTGCAACCTTCTGCATGCATCTTGCCCATCATATAAAATGCGATATGATCACATGATATTGCTGGAAAAGGGAGCTCATGTAGGCTTTCTATATGTGCTTCTCCTTTGCCGAGTATAAAAGGCACGACAGCAATATACCTCTGCCCGTGACGTAGGGAACGCATTTAGGGGGATCGGGGCTCCACCGTCACAGCTTGCAGAGCGACGAACTGAGTCCTCGCATAACGTAGCCTCTGGCACGTTTGTACATCACGTAGCTCGACTCGCCATTGTGGTACACGATATGACCATTCGTGGGTGGCCTTGGCGAGGGGCACCTGTGGCTCACACGGCATACGCAACGTACGAGGGAAAGGAAGATATTAGGGAGTTAATAGCAACAGGTCATACAAATTAAGCAGATCTCACGCACTGTGGGAGTCAGCAACATGCGACGCATTTTCCTGGTAGCTGCCCAGACTACACACAGGCATCCCAGGTATGTCCAATAGATATCCGACATTGGGGACATACTAAATATGTACCAAAATTATCCTAAATAATTCACCGACGAATGCGATACTCCCTAATGCGAAATTTTAGCGTAGCGTTTGGGTGTTTTGAAATCGCGATGTATTGAGGAAAACAATTTGGATCTGGACGTCACAGTCTCCTTGGCGGCGGCACTGAGCCTCTGCTTGGGCAGCTCGTTTTGCACCAGCGGCAGGCGAAGCACTTCTACCGCGTGCGTCGCTCATCGTTCAGAAAGAAACTGTAAAGAGCCAATGCGTGGCTCGTACGGAGCGCATTCTCTAGCGGAGACGGCGCAAGCAAACTAGCCCCTGCGGAGTGGGTACGAAGCCCACGCCAGTGCTTTATTTCCATTTCTGGTATCGTTGGGCGCGCTGCATGCCTTAGTAATGACGTCATTGGTGAGCGGGTGACGGCGGATGGATGGATGGATGTTATGCGCGTCCTCTTTGGAACGGGTCCGTGGGTTGCGCCATCAAGCTCTTGTTATAATTTTGCTTATTGACCTACCTACGTTAAAAAAAAAAGGAAGAACGCACGATGAATTCCCATAACCATAGTTTCTTAACCGTTATTGTGAACTTTATTTTTGTACTCCTTCGTTGTTTGTCGTTTCCCTACTTTTCTTCCACTAATCTTTGTATCGTCTCTTACTAAGTAATCTCTATTGCGGACATCTTTACTTTCGCCCTGCTCTCGCTGAACCCAAGGGCTTTAACGAGGCCAGTGATCCCGCAATCGACCGCTGAGCAGATATCCTCAAATTTTATTAAACAAGCTCTATCGTTTCACTAACTTTACCGCAGCCAACTAGAGAGCTTCTTTTTCCTTCTTTATATCGCGCCTTATAAGCGCGTGTTCTAAGGCGTTCCTGACCTCGCTTCGAAAAGCAATGAGCTTCCCTTGGAGTTATCGTGGATGGCTTCTCTCCTGATTTAATTTTTTTCCCTCTTAAGTAGTTACTCATGGCAGGTTTCTTATCCATTGCCGCCACCCATTAGATTATTTTAGCCTCACTAACTTTCCGCTTGACGTTCTTTGTTGCTGTATTGCTCACCCTACAGGCCCCATGCTTGCTGCTAAGCTTCCTAGTTCTTTTCCTCCACTGTGAATCAATGTTTTTCCTGTACAAATATCTGAACACTCTCCCAGCCCATTTACTTTCCTCCATATTCCTCAGTCGGTCTTAATAATCAATTTTACTCTGAGCTTCCCTCACTTCAAAACTTATCCAGCCCATATCACCCTGCACAGCTTCATTTGTAGTCTCTCCGTGTTACGACCAATGCAAGGCATCCCACTGACCTTTGGTTGCCACCGAGTCCTGAGTGTACCTCTGATTTCAAGCAAACAACCACATTTTAAATGTAAGTCCTGGAACCATTACACTTTCCACATAACCTGGAGCACCTCGTGCCTATTGTATCCCCATAGCGTTCTGTGTTTCATTGAGGCCGCATCTCTGTTACCGTTTACTGTTATTTTTTTTCCTGAGTTTACATGTATCTATTGCCTTTGTTGCACCATATACTGAAGTATATATTCTTTTACATGAGGTATTTCCTCTTCCTCTATTGCCACTGTCTGTTCGCTGTTTTCATTGAATACCATAACCACCCGATTTTCTTACGCTAAATTTCACACCTAATTTATCGCCTTCCTGTCCGCAGATATTAGCCAGACGTTGCATATCACTGCTTTTTAGCTGGCAACACAATGCCGTCCGTATAATACAAACCTGGAAGCTGCTGCTCTACTACTGTACCCACCTATTTGTATGAGAGATTCATCCCGATATTACTTCCTTCTAGCGCTCTTTCCATCCTCACCATGTACATCATAAACAGCAGTGAGGATAAAGGGCCCCCCTGCCTCAGTGACTTGTTGATATCAACATTCTCCTCACTCCTCATCTCTTCCCATTCAATGCAATCGGATCGGAAAACATTTATTGGGCTCTACAAAAGAGATCTTCGCGGCTTCAGACGGCCTATTTCATCTTCTGATGGATTATTCTGTCTGCAATCACAGGGTTGGTGCCCTAGTCCAAGGCTCCACTGAGTATGGCCAACCCGCGAGCTCGCTCTACTAGGCGCTTTTGGCCGTTCAAGCTTACGCTGGAAAGCATATTCTCCCACTGTTCCGCACTCGGGTTTTTAATTTTATATATAGTTGGGGACTCAATATTTTGACAGGCCCATGATATGTGGTACAGATCTGGTTTCTCTCCGCACCATGGGCACTTAGCCTCATATTGTGTAGGGAAAATTTTATTCAGAAGGTTTAGATTCGGGAAAGTACCCGCCTGCAGTTGTCGCCATGCAACAGCATCCTCTCTGCTTAGATCCTTTTCCGGGGGTGGGTACTTCAGTCTGACCCCTTTATAATAATTTAGGATATCTGAGTAGCCCATGGGTACTGACTCGGGTTCCTCAAGGCTGGATGTGTCGGACGCCCGGTTGGTATGCCCTCGAGCTATCCTATCCGCCTCTTGGTTCCCTGTTATATTCTAGGTAAGTCTCTCTCAAAAACTGTAGATAATTGTCGCCGAAGCATTCCCCTTCCAGAATATCCCACAAAATGTCGCGGTCTACGTTGTCATACGCTCCCGTAATGTCTAAGAAGGCCACATAAAACGGCTTCCTTCCTACTCTTGATATTTCAATACACCGAATAAGGACAAATAATCTATCATCCAAACGCCTACCTATTGTGGAGCCACTCTGCAGTTCTCCCAAAATGCCATAATTCTCAGCCCATGCTTGCAGCTTTAACTTAATTGCGTGCATTTCTAACCTGTATATTACTGATGTAATGGTCAATGGTCTATACGAGTGAATTCAATTTTTCTCCCCCCCCCCCCTCTTACCTTTACAGATTAATTTAATTTTGCTTTGTCGCCAACAGTCTGGTATCCCTCTATCTTTTAGACTTTTTCTACTGCTTTCAACGAAGCTTGCTTACTTTTTGGTCCTAATTCATCAATCAGCCTTACGGGAACCTTGTCTAGCCCAGTGGCTGTGCGCTTGGGAAGTTCATGTAGCGCCGTCTCGTGGCCGCCATGGAGTACGTCTCCTGCGGCACTCCGCTTTCCACCTCTCCTTCTTGTCATATTCTCTTACTCCGCTTACCTCCTCATGCTTCCCCTGTACCCCCCTCCTCCGCCGTCACGCTCGTCCTCTCTTCGCTATCGTCGCCTTTCAGGCTCCGATGCGCTCCGCGTTTGTTCTGGCGGTCACGCCAACGCTCAACTCAGAAACGAGCGCCGAACAGCTGCGCTCTAAAAGCTCCCAAGTGTAACAACGAAGGTCCTATGAATGTCCCAACCCAGGTAGCACACTAAGTCTTAAAAATCTCCATTTCAGGGTTAGAACGGATAGAATGGATTTCTGACCTTTCTCGACGTCTTCAAGACGCCTCAGACTACTCATCTTATGTATGATCGTTAAAATCGTTTACAAGACGTTTTCAAAAACGCTATTTGTATAATCGTCTTCTGGAAATTCTATTAAATCAATGTTTTTGGCGTGTTTTTCTTTTTTTTTTCTTTTCGTGACGGAATCATGCTCATTCCGCAGCCGTTGGGGCGTCGCGGTCGACAAGGCAGGTGCAGCGCGGGAGACTGAGCTGCCTGAGTGCTGTCCACCATTGTGAATTGCATCAAGTGTACAAAGCAGTATGGAATAATGTTTGGATTCTCCGCCTTCTGTGAACCTTTTAACTTGTACTTGGTGAATTCGTTGTTTCTAGGTACTGTTAGCAGATATACGATTTCCGGAGCAGTCGTCAAAAGTGTAGTTACTCGTGATTATAGCGTACCGTAAATAACTTAAAAGTGGCGGGAACGGTCGCATTCAACACAGCCTTGATGTTGGTATTTACTTCCGGCGTCTATTTTGCTATTTTATCGTGAATACTTGAAGTGTAAATAAGCCTTGAAGGCTCCTCATGTTGCTAATTTTACGTTGTGAGCAACTTTTTGAACATGCACGCTGCTGCTGTACGATAGCTGATTGGCCCTGAGTTACTCCGACGCCTTCTTGATCTGTGGGAGATAGAACACGTACTTTCCAAGCCGATAAGGAAGAGAAACAGGCCCAAAAAGTTATTACCGTGTATGTTAACTGTCTATGGGCTTGCTTTTTATTTCTGAGTTACGAATTAAGAATAGCGATAAATGCGCCTCACATGAATTTGTTGACATAGGCGAGGTAATAATTCGCGTTCAAAAAGTGAGCCGTACACTACAAGAAAACATACGAGGGCAGCAGTAACACATACTAAACTGACGCCACCGTACACAAAACACGTACACCATGCTGTACAACCACAGTGATAGATGGCATTTACAGAGAAGTAACGAGCACCACAGCGCGGGCCAACAAAATCCGCGAGGCCGAGGAAATAGCAGCCATGGCTGCGGCTATTGCGGCGCGCACCGACACAAGTGAGGCAGCCCACATCCTGACGGACTCCATGCAGACGTGTAGAAACTACCGAAACGGTAGTATCTCAATGGCAGCCGCCAAAATAATAAGTAAAAATAAATGCCTTGGCACAATCAAACTAATCAGGATACCAGGCCATACTGGCATCGGGGGGGAATAAACTCATCACGTGGTGGCCACTGCGCACGCCACATACCAGTGGGGCGAGCATCGAACCCGAACCGGCAAACTGGAGTCGATCGCCAATCCTTAAATATTACAAAACGGCTCGAATTAAATTTGCGCCCCCCCCCCCATCAAAAACTAAGCAAAGCGAAACAGGTGACGAGGAGGAGGTTGCAAACCAAAACGTACTCGCACCTACATCTCCTACAGAAAATAGGTAAAGACAGATATCCAGATAAGTGCCCGTGGTGCAGGGCCGAGCCTACAGGGCCGAGCCTACACTGGACTACCTCGTGTGGGAATGCACCAAGGCTCCTCAAGACAACACTCACGAAACAACAACGCGAGAGGGATGGGTGGCCTTGCTCTCCAGTGTTGGATACGGACCCTTTTCTTGGCATCACTCAAGTTCCCCGACCACATCAAATCGCCGTCGTATTACAATTATGGTGCGCCGGGGCGCGTCTACCACGGTAGCGGACCCATCAAACAGGTTGGCGACCCCCGCCTCATGCGCCGCACGTCGAGCTATTGTCGCCCCCCCCCCCCCCGCCCTTGATTGACTAACATCTAACATCTCCTCTAACGGCTAACGTCTCCTCCTGTATCCGCCTTCTCGCAGAAAATTGTGTCAGCTACCATCCTATCCATAGTTTCCAAATTAAGATTTCTCTTCAAAATGATTTACATCTGGCTTATTTATCCGGCTAAAGACTGGTGTGAAACTTGGTTAATGTTTTTGAATGTCAAGAAAACTTCGCAGATCTCCTTCCACCGCCGGGCTTCCTACGAAGCATTTATGTACGTCTGGCTCCGAATTATCTTCAGCGTCATTGTATAAGTACCTGGGCATCACAGTATCTCATGATCTCAGCTGGTCGCATCAAATAGCAAGTATACCAAACGAAGCTAACCGCGTCCTTGGCTATGTCCAGCGTAAACATAAGTTTGCCCTTTCTCACGTGAAACTGCTAACGTACCAAATATTTGTTCGTCCCAAGCTGGAATACGCGTGCGCAGCTTGGGACCCGCATCAGATTAGCCTACAAGAGCTCGTTAATCCACTGAAAACCGCGCCATTAGATTTATTTACTCAGATTATTCTCACTATTCTAGCGTTACTGCACAGAGTTAATCTTCCCAGTCGTGAATCACGCAGAAAAATAGCACGCCCGTCCCTCCACCACAAGTTTTATCACTCGTCTCTTGCTCGCTCGATTATCGTACCTGATCATCGCCTTTCGCTCCGCAACAGTCATTCTAAGACTGTATATCCACCACCAGCGCGCACTACTGCGCATCTCATCTCATTTTTCATTTGAACAGCCAACGACTCGAATCATCTCCCCACCGACGCTGCGCACCACTCCAATCCTAGCCGCTTTCAAGCCATTCATCGAACACTGGGCGCAAATGTAATACGCACCCCTCACATAAAACTACGCACCAGGGGCATTCCAGGTAGTAATTAATTATTAATTAATTAATAATTATATACTGATTACATTATTAATCACTTAATTTCATTTTGCTAGGTAGCCCCCGTTAATACATTTTCGCAAAGGCGTCTAACAACCTTGTGTAAATTTAATTGCGTAGTTTAATAACAGCATAAAATACGACACAAAGCAAGGCTGACGACCTGAGCAGCTGTTATATATAAAATTGGATTTATCCACAGAGAATGAATTCGAACATCTTTGGCACTGTCGGCGGAGTGTCCACCTCAAACTAAAGCACCCAACTTGGCACGCTTGTGTCGAATGAAATACACACGGTATGCGTCGAATGCGTACACGGCCTAGATGAAGAGGCCCCGGCACTACAGTAGAGTTAGAATGTGCTAACCAACATGATCAAAAGAAACGAAATGTCTTGAAAGTGGCACTGACCGTAGAGAAGTAACGTGAGCAGCACGACCGATCTTGCGCAGAGAAGGTTCACCCTGTTGAGTTTCATCGCTTCAGAGTTCATTCCTCGGCTGTGTGGTCGGCGATCAGGGAGAAACAACGGTGCAAAAAGACTCTGGGCACCGCTTACTGCAGAAGGCGACCAGTGCTCGGAGACGACAGCGCCCCCTGCTTACGACGCGGTCCGCGCTTCGGGTGCTTCCTCGCGACACATGCGCAGCGGCTCGCAGCGCATCTGACACTCGTTATCGGAACGCGCATCAGGCTGCAATCTCGGCGCGCGCTACGGTTTTTTCACTTGCTCCCAGTTCCGCCTTTGCGGCACGATAATGTCGCACTCGGGTTGTGGCGACAACTGCTGGCGTGACACACTGGCCACCTCACTGGTAGGCTGAGCAAACCCGCACGCGCAAAGCAAAATCTTAGTTTCGCTGCGGCGTGCCGCCCCGGTGTGCCTTCACATCCACGTGTGTGCGTCCGGAAAGGCTCTCGACGCCCATATTCTGTAAAATTGTATACAGGCCGCAAAATGGAAACACGATATTTTCCTTGAAAAATTAGCTCCGGTGCTCTCGTGTTCACGTGGCAGTTCATAGGTATCGTCATACGCAAGTGTTTCTGAACATCGCCAGAGTTGACATGCTCCACGATATTGCAACCGTTGCACATGAGACAACCGCGTATGCAAATTTTGGCTATAATGTGCTTCACAAGGATCTGGCACAGAAGTAGTAGCTGCAGCTGGACAATCAGGACAGCACGAAGCCCGAAAAGCTTGTGCGCACGCTGTCAATCGCCAGAGCGTGCGTCGTAGTCTCTCCGTTTTTTTAGTTCACGTTCACACGCTTGTGTGAACTCGAATGTTTCTGCATGACAGATTGGCGAGAAAGACCGTCACATAACGGCGTAGCAAGCTGTCATATATTTTGGCATAATTTTAAATATTTTCAGGGCAGGATGCACAATTGCGACTCACGTTACGTGTTGTAATGTGAAATACATCAATATGAATAAACGGGATTCGACTACTTTCCTGTGCACGTATGTACTGCGTGCGTGCGTGCGTGTACGTGTGCGTGTGTGTGTGTGTGTGTGTGTGTGTGTGTGTGCGTGTGTGTGTGTGTGCGTGCGTGTGCGTGTGCGTGCGTGCGTGCGTGTGTGTGTGTGTGTGTGTGTGTGTGTGTGTGTGTGTGTGTGTGTGTGTGTGTGTGTGTGTGTGTGTGTGTGTGTGTGTGTGTGTGTGTGTGTGTGTGTGTGTGTGTGTGTGTGTGTGTGTGTGTGTGTGTGTGTGTGTGTGTGTGTGTGTGTGTGTGTGTGTGTGTGTGTGTGTGTGTGTGTGTGATCTCAATAGCAAATATATTAAGTAGCAACATCAAAGTGCGAAATATAAAGAAGGGTTAAATATGTATAGCTATACATTCTAGCAGTATTTACAAAAACGTTACAAAGAAGGTCAGCAATTGAGTCCAGTAACATCAAGTGAAGAATGGGCGTAACAGTTAAATTTCATAATTGAGAACGCAGTAAATAGGTTTTAAGAAGTGACAATAATGTGTAAGCGAGAAAGTATTTGTGATAGTGGGCATTAAACCATTCCACTGCCTTATGGCTAGCGGAAAAAGAGTATTTAAAACAGACACTTTGAAATCGATATTGCTGTAGGGTGTACGAATGCTTAAGTCATGTTATTCTGGTGTTTGCAATGGTAATGTACATCGAACTATTAATGCTGAACTTGTTATAAATTAGCTGGTGCAGTAATTTCAACTGTGCGAGTGTGGCTTGGTTTTGGATTGTTAGTATTCGCGCAGTTTAAGTGGAGCAGTTGGAGAATCTGTAAGTCGATATTTATTGAAGATGAATCTGACTAATTTTCTTTGTAGTACCCCCAGCATGGTAATTAATTTGTTAGTCGACGCAAACCAAGCTGAGATAGCGTCATGTAGAGTTGACCTCACGACTGCATTATAAGCTAGTAATTTATTTTCGAGTGGAGATTAGCGTAGGCGCCGCTTAAGAAATAAAAGTTGACTTACGGCCGTCGAAGTAATATGGTTAACATGGGAGTCCGATATAAGGTCAGACGGTAGTGTTAGACCGAGGTACTTATGCTCTGTGACTGCTGTTATGGGGTCATCGTTTATGGTATAAGAGGATTCCTGTACATGATGTTTTCTTGTTATTATCAAAAGAAAGGATTTTTTAACAGAGTCATTTGCCACTTCGTATACCACGCAGAACGTCAGCGCGTTTTTTTAAAATTACGTGGGCATCTGGCGAAGTACGTTCTTTATACAGTATACAATCGTCAGCGATCAGTCTTATGTAGACGTGAATGTCAGTGGGCAAGTCGTTAATATAAAGACAGTGCCGATGCTATAACACTGCCTTGAGGCACACTAGAGGTAACCAGAGCTAGGTTAGAATTTGAATGGTTAATATGCAGAAAGTGTGTCTGGTTAAGCAGTCCTTCATATATTCGCTAACGGGTCCCTTCCCGAAAGTGTGCTCAAATTTTAACATTAGTATCTGATGTGAAACCCGACCGAATGTTTTTGAATATCGAGGAAGATGAGATATGTTTGATTTTGGCTATCTATGCCACTGGAGATATCATGTATTAATTCGATTAGTTGAGTGACAGTCGATGAAGCTTGACGAAAACCATGCTGAACCGGAGATGCGATGGTTTCTCTGAGTTATGCCAGGATTAATGTGATCGGTACGTAGCGTAGCTTTTTTGCTTCAAGACAAAGTTTTCTACAGTCGAACACAGGGACTTTGCCGCAAAGCTAGCCCAAACCGACTGTTTCTGAGTGTTGCAGAGGCCTACTGTCGAAGGATATGTGTACGCAGAGCAATGAAAATGGCGAGGCTCACGTAGGTAATGACGATACCTTACTGGAACATGACTTGTGAAAAGAATGTTCGCAACACGTCTGGTGAAGAAAGTATTGTGGCGGGTTTGATATTGTTGCTTCAAGATTGCTTCTGTCAACAGCCTTTCGGGCTTTCATTTCAGGAAAAAAATTGCGGCGCATCCACCATTTGGCGATGACAAGCGATGGGAATCCGTCAATTGTATTGTATTCCCGTGTCATACCCCCTGACATCCGTGAATCACAAAACGTTATGCGCACAGCAGCGTAAACACGAAGAGGTGACCTCGCTGTTACCAAAGTGATTGTATCTGCAACATAGAACAGCTAGTAGAAACCCCGTATACCATGAAATTTGTCAAGTGGGCCATTTTTCGTGTAGTACTTTCAACTCAGCTCGTTCTTGAAATAAATCAGAAGGGTTTGCTCTATTAAATGAATTCTTTCTTTACGACGTGCACTTACTTCAATGAGGATACTGCGGTATCACTTGTTTCATCACTTGGTAGTACTGTAAAAAAACGTTATGGCAGAACTGACCTCACGGTGACTGGTGGCGGTAATGCGAACAGCAATCGAGTAATGTCGTGACCGACACATTCCTGAATTCATGGTTACTTACCTTGTGTAGCAGTAATTGTGAGACATTCTTTGCTTCGGCTATGTCGTAGATATTTCGATATCATCCCACTTTTCTAAGTCATCCGCTTGTCAAGATAGTCTATCAGCATGGAGGCAGGATGACGATCTTATGGAGCCGACGCAGTGGCGATGAAAGGACGATAGAATGATATTGATCAAACGACAAAGGTGTGTGACGACGGTGGAATCACAACAATTGGGGATAAATTCTTAAATTATTGCGGTATAATAACGACGACAACGCGACGACGGCGACTGTATGGCGACGATGGCGTGATGATGGTGGTATGACGACAACCAAATGAAGAAGCGACAACGATGGTAGGAACAAGAAGACGGCGACCGTGTGACAAACGATGCAAGATAGCGTATATGTGACGAGGGTGGTTGACAACAGCGGCATAATCACGACTAAATGACGACAGCGCCATAATAACACTAGAACTGAAGAACCAGGCATGACGTCGATAGATCGATGAAAGTTGTATGACGACGATGACATGGCGTGTATTAAACATGGGTTAAAGCAGCAAAGATTAAAAAAAAGTACAAGGAAAACAAATGAATGCGCGTAATGTAATACATTGCGAAGAGAAAACAACCAAAAAAGTACATATATCAAAAAGCATATTTAAACAGAGAACATGTTATAGGACATGAAACTATGCACAAAAAGAAATAAAACATCTTAACTCATGTTTGAATACATTCAAACTGACGTTAGATTAAGTGAATGGGGTAGGTCATTCCACCTTTTTAGGTGTCAATTGACACCACACGAGAAATGGTACCACCACGCAAAGAAAACAAAACAAGAACTTGCAACTTTTCACTCGAAGTGAAGTCCGGGTCCACCTACTGCCATGGACATCAGTATCGTCGCGTTTTCTCGAACGCTGAATTCACGACAAAGAAGAAGCAGCGGCGACATCATGGCGAGCACGGAGCTGGGTGAGTTCCGACTTTCTGCAACTGTAGCTACGTAATTTCTTTGAATTATGTGCCCAGTTTTTTGTATGTTGTGCCTTAGCAGCACATTAGTGAGAAGGCGTTTGAGTAATTTTATTTGCACGTGCAGCTTTTTCGCAGTGGCATGCTTTTGTCATGTACGATTTTGACACCGTCAGGGCTCAACGGTTGCAAATGGCGGTGCGCGAGTCGATTGTGGCGCCTGTTTTAGAGGCGCGATACCTGAATGAATGCTGACGCGGTATGTCAATTAGCCTGTTTCTTTTTGTTTGCAGGTGCAGGTATACCTGTGACTTCGTTTTATCCATGCCACCGAACCCGTTCCACACGGCTACAAGCAACAACGGACGCGCTGTTCGAGGAGCTCGACAACGGCAACTTGTCCGATGTAGACGGCGAATTTGATGACTCGGATGACGAGGGTGTGCAGCATTGTGCTTCTGATGGAGCTCGAATGGTGAGCGACAGTGAAAGCTCCGATGACGAGAGTGCACTGGACACATCTGGCGGCTGGAGACGAAAATCGTTCAAGGCACCAGACTCAACATACACAGGTGATATCTACGAAGCATCGGAACTCGGAGAGTTGCCGTCACCCTATGAGTATTTCGAAGCCTATGTTCCCGATAGTGTATTTCTGGAGCTGGCTGAAAAAACTAACCAGTACTCGGTTTTTCACGAAGGCACCTCCGTTAACACAAGCGAGGCAGAGATAAGGCGTCTAGTCGCACTACATCTCACAATGGGTGTTCTCCACTTCCCGAGGCTCAGACTTTATAGGAAGCCGAACATGAAGTGTGATCTCGTGGCGTCTGCAGGGATGTCGCGCAACCGTTTCGAAAAGCTGCGCAATAACCGGCACATTGTAGACGTGAATCACCCTGACTCTACCGACCGTCTCTGGAAAGTGAGGCAAAAGTGTAAATCACTCGTAGCAGAGGAGCGCCTTTGCAGAGATGAGCAGATGGTGCCCTTCAAAGGGCGCCTTGACATAAAACAGTATGTCAAAGGAAAGCCGCACCCATGGGGCATCAAAATATTTATGCTCTGCGGCGAATCTGGCCTTGTATATGACTTTCTACCCTATCAGGGGTCTACAACAAAGATCGAAGACCACGTAAAACAGCGCTATGGTGTTACAGGCGCAATAGTTTTGCATTTATCTGACAGAATTCCATCTGGTGTGGGACACAAACTTTTTTTCGACAACTATTTCACGTCCCTGCCACTGCTCCGTGAAATGTTGCGTAAAACATATTTGCTGCCGGCACTGTAAGATCGAACAGGTGTGAAAAGTGCCCTTTGAAGACTGAAAAGGAAATGAAAAAAAGTGGCCGCGGTTCTTCAGAGTGCGTTGTGAGCGCTGATGGAAATATAGCGATAACAAGGTGGATGGACAATAGGATTGTGACCCTTGCATCCAATTTTATTGCTATTGAGGAGGAAGACAGCGTTCGTCGTTGGAACAAGGCGGAAAAGCGTTTTGTAGACGTGAAGCGACCAGCTGTCATTAACGATTACAACCGCAGCATGGGTGGGGTCGATAAAGTAGACTTCCTGATTTCTCTTTATCGAACTACCATTCACTCGCGAAAGTGGACCTTGAGAATAATGACGTTTCATTTTATGAACCTCGCAGTGGTCAACGCTTGGCTTGAATACAGGCGTGACGCAGACAAACAGAGCATCCCTAAGCAGCTTGATCTCCTTGACTTCACTCTAAGAGTCATTGAGGCACTGTCAGCTGCTGGGTCGAAACCTGTGACACCCAAGAGGGAAAGGCATTCACTCTCACCATTGCAGGCTTCAAAGCACCCAAGAATGGCAGAAAACAGACCTGTCCAGGATGTAAGGTTTGATCAGCTGGGACATTTCCCACTTCACGATGACACGAGGGAAAGAAGGTGCAAGATGGAAGGCTGCACAGGAAGAACCCGCATAATGTGCGAGAAATGCAAGGTTCACTTGTGCCTAATAAAGTCGCGAAATTGCTTCAGGGCTTTCCATATGCGTGTATAACATCTCTTTGATCACTTTGACGATGTTGAATTGCCCTATGTCCTTTTGAATAAAGCTGTCACATATTTCACTTTGCAACCATTGAGCCCTGATGTACGGTTTTGACACCATGTTTGTAACTCCGTAAGTACAGGCGTTATGAAGCTGAAATTTTTGGGTGATGTTATTTATGTCCTAAACAAGAAAAAAAATTCATTGAGAAAAATCTGCGAGGAAAATAAAAATATCAGGGCTGAAAGGGTTAAACAAGCCAGATACAGGTAGTATAAAGTTTGCCTAGAGTAGTGGGAGAGCATTTGAGTAAAAGGAACTGTTGGAGATTATGCGAATAGCCTGGTTCTGTATTTGTTGAATATACGAGAGGTGGCAGTTATACGTGTTTCCCCAGGAAGCAATACCATAGGTAATATGACTATGAATGAACGCAAAGTATAAAAATGATAAGGCGTGGGCTGAAAAGAATGCACGTGATTTTATGAGAGCTCTTATGCCAAAAGCTGTTTTCAGTTTACCAAACGCAACATGATTAGTAAATTTCAAGTGAGAATCTAATTTTATGCCAAGGAACAACACACAGTCCGCTGCAGGAATAAGGTGACTGTCGAGAGTTATTTGGGGGATACACAATCTTCGATCCCGATATCTTCGCGGGAGCGAAGGTTGTGGGATAGTTCCCCACCTGCGGCAAGTTGTTTTTTCATCCACTTTTATTTCCCTTAATTTATCGTTTCTTTATTTCATTTATTAAGCACGAGTAATTTCCCCTATGTTGTCTTTGGTGTCAGTGTTCTTTGGCTTCTTATGATATGACACTACAAGTGGATCACAACAATGCAGTTGTCTACGCCATCGTGGCATATGGCATCCCAGCCATGATGCTGTACAACAAATGTACAAATAAGCATCACCCTGAAGATTTCCCAGTTATTAGTTTAATGTGAATGTCAATGTAAATATGGAATGTAATTAATAAACTCATCTGAAACGGCCCTGCTACATTTGTCTTCACTTTGGTGAGACTGATTACTAACAACTTAAACAGCAGCTGTACATTCTCACGTTTAGCGTTTAGGTGACGAAATCTCCAAATTTCCATTTGTTTCATTTGTTTCATACACGAAATTTGTTGGTCCAGCTGGAACATTAATGCTATAAAGTTGCATCAGCAACTTTATAGCACTGAAGATTTATGGCTAAAGATTTGGTCTGTCAGTTTTATGCATATGAAAAGGCAAAATTATGGTGTAGCAGTAATGATGGCTTTTGCCCACTACTGGTGAGCGAAACGAATATCACAGATTATTACTCTTTATTAACATATAAAAAGAAATATGTATATGCAGCTATGAAGAAAGCTGTACATACACTTCTAATTTCCTCCTCTGAATTGCAATCAACCATGACATCGTCCGCGGATTGGACATCTGCAGGAATGCCGTTCACCTTTTTCGCTCGTGCCCGCAACTTGCAATCATAAAAAGATAGATGTTAAAGAGCGCTCCAAGTACTGGCCTATATTTTGTAGCATATTTTGTAATCAGCCTCTGCCTGCATAATGTACAAACGAGGCTGCTCAGGCGAATACTGAGCACACGATAGCATTAAGCTTCTATACTGTAGCCAAGAAAGCTGTGTGATGCCAACAGAAAGAAGAGGATGAAATGAATATAAAAGCTCCAGCAAAGTTGACAGGTATTGCCTCTATGACAGGGGTTGTGTAGCGTCTCGCATGCGCGGCGGTAAATTCAAATGACCCACTCTGTTATCTCTTGAAATATAGTGCAATGTGCCTAAACGTCTTGTTGCATTAAGGAACGAGCGAAAGCTAGCTTACAGCGACGTCGCATGGCACTTCAGGCCAGCTGAGAATCCATTTTCACACATTTACTGCTGCCTACCAGCGCTTCGTGCAACTAAGAGCAAAAAGGGAGCTTAAAGAGCAAACATCATGCTGCTGCTCTGGCTGAGTTGCCCCACGTCCGCCAGCACAAAACACCTACCGCCAAGTTTAGTTTTACCTTCGGTAGCTCTTGCAAGTGCCAGGCTTGGTACTTCTGTACACACTTGGAGAGAGAGAGAAGAAACTTTATTAATGAATGGCCGGCAGTTTCGTTGTGGTGGCCTCAGGTGGCGGCTCTAAGTCCTTGGACTCGGGCGGCATCTTACACACTTGGAAACATACTTGGAATGTAAGCAGGACTTCCTGGATCATTTGACTGCTCGCCATTTAAATAATGTTGCGTGCATATCCTGCTGTGTTTTGCAGGATCCCAGGGGCTCCCATCCTCTCTAAAAGACCCATTAGATTATATAAAGGTGATAGAGCGAAGGAATTTATTAAAAGTGTACATTGACGCAATATTAACAGTTTGAAAGAAAATGCACAGCATGCTAATAAATATTGCTCGTAAACCACGTGCTACATTGGAATCATTTTCAAAGCAGAGACAAAACTACAACGAAGCAACATGAACGCATATTCCCCAGTTTAATGCAAAAAAAGAAAACGAGCACGCGCTTGCACCACTAGCAAGAATTAAAAAAGAACAAGGTTTCCGAATCGACCACGATGCATGCCACAGCTGGGGTAAACTGAATATGCATTAGTTGCAGACGTCAGGGCCTCGAAGTTCAGGCATTTCCCCTAGAGGCACTTCAGTCAGGCCTACCTCTCCACCTTTCTGCCATTACCATTAAATATTATCACACTCTCCCATTACCGCGAAGTCGTGTTAAGATACATTTAAAACGTGGTTGATTGCCCTGTAATCGGTTGAACAACCTGACATCTATGAGCGTTTAATGCTCACAGATGCCAGGTTGTACAGTACAGTGTCATCGGTAGGTACAGCTACAGCCAATTCCGTGCAAGGCATGGGTGATTGCGTGACGTTTTTCTGAAGGAGCTGTCCCCTGCTTTTTAACGTAGGGCCCTTCGTTCAAAGCATCAAAACGCAATGTGCACTTCACAGTTTCGTTCCGCATTCTCTGGCTTAGCATTTCGCATCACTTGTTTTCCAAAGGGGAGCATCGCGTCTAATCAGTAACAACAACGTAATGTGTATCGCATCTTGCGGACTGCAGAGGAGGCGACCAAGTTTAAATGTGGAAGCGTTCACTGAAGGCGCAGCGACATAAAGCAACAAATAAAAATTGGCAGTGGCTTAGCTCGGCTATGCCAGGATATACGTAGTGCAAGCTAAGGCATAGCATGGTTAGCCTTCGTTAACCTTGATTGCAAGTACAGGTTAGTCCGGTTGTGTAGCTATGTAGCGGCGTTTAGCCAGTCCTTCGGCGCGCCGTTCGTCTGTTTCCTGGGCGATTCGTTTCGTTTTCATCTCGTTCCAATGTCGATTCCAGGCCTCCTCCTGCTTATCAGAATTGTCGCCGTCCATACTGCCGCCTCAACTGTTGTTGCGGCGCACACGGGCCCTCTTTTTCAATCCTCCGACATGTTATCAGGCATGCGACGCAGCTGGCAAAGCGAGCGGAGGCGAGCACAACGATGAGGAACGCGGTGTGACGTCATACCAAACGGCGACTGCGGAAAGGCGCGGCGCCACTCAGCGGCGGAACACCTGTGGCTCGGTGCTACTGGAGGCGAATGCGCAGTAGTGACTAGGGGGCAAGCGAGAGAGAAATATCCTCGGCGAGGCGCGCGGTGTACCGTCATGTGCCTCCTCGGAGCACCACCACGGCTAAATGCCGTAACGTTGATGCCGTGACGGCATCAACGCCAACCAAATCATTTCCGACCGTGCTATTCTAGTCACTTTGGATGTTTCAGCCCTTTACACCAACATTCCCATGAGTGAAGGAATTGAAGCCGTTTCTAGATCCCTCGCAATCAATCCCCAAGCGCACGCTCCTGAAGTTTACTTATCGCTCCTTAGGTTAGTTCTCACGCTCAACTATTTCGAATTCGTTTCTATACACTACCTGCAAATTTTCGGCACTAGCATGGGTACGCCATTCGCTCCCACGTACGTGAACATTTTCATGGGACAGCTTGAAGTAGACCTGCTGAAATCCTACCCTTTAAAACCCCACGCCTATCTTCGTTACATAGACGACATATTTATAATATGGGAACACGGCACAAGCGCATTAACAGACTTAATTAGCCAGTTCAATCGCTTTCAACCGAGTATTAAATTTACTGCTCACCACTCTCCTAGTCAGATCAACTTCCTGGGCACGACGGTCTACATAGAAAACGGAAAACTGAGAACGACACTTTACCGGAAGCACAGATAGAAAGCAATATTTAGACTACAACAGTCATCACCCGCGACATTGCAACCAAGGAATTTTGTCGGACAAGGGAAACGTATAAGAAGAATCTGCAGCGAAGACCACGATTATATCCACCACCTAAATGACCTTAAAAAAACGCTAGCAGAAAGGAACTATCCCCAAGTTGCTCTCGATAGAGCTTATGATGCCACGTCAAGATTGGAGAGACAGTCGGAATTGGCGAAGAGACAGCCCACACTAGAATCTGACAGACCACCGGCCTTTATAAAAAAATATTCTAATGCACTCCCAAACATAAAAAAACATCCTAAGAAAATACCACCCAATATTATCAAGTAACGAGCGTCTGCGAAAAGCGTTCCCGGATGTACCTAGGGTTACCTATCGCCGGAACAGGAATTTTAAAGACATGTTAGTGCATGCGAAAGTCGGCCAACAGCATTCCCCCGTAATAAAAGCATGTTGTCGCCTTAGGTGCAAAACCTGCAGGCACCTTCAAAGTGACATTAAAATTAAAAGCACCGCAAATAGTTATACAAATGAAGTCAAATCTAGCTTCACTTGTACAAGTTCGGATGCGATTTATATGCTTGAATATTCCTTCTGTAAGAAACAATATATGGGTGAAACAGGACAATCAATGAACGTCAGATTAAACGGACACCGCGCGGACACAGCTAAAAAGCTTCCCAAAGCCGTCGCCGAGCATTTCAACCAACCAGGTCATAACATTGATGAACTTATGGCGCGTTCACACTGAGACATTCGGCGTCTGGAGCGGCGCCCAGTTCGGCGGAACCCAGTTCGGCGGCGGCGAGATCCGCCGGAATAGCCCCTTCCGCGCCGATCGCTCCCGGACCGATTTTTGCGGCAGGTGCCGCCGGATTCCCTCGCCGCGGTCCAATCGGAGCGCGTCTCAGCAATTCGAAAGATGGCGGCCAAGCTCGACGCGCTCGTCATATCGCAGTCTTGTACGCATCGCGACCTCGGAAATGCTCATCGAATTGGTGTGTAATCGCCCCGTCCTTTTTGACAAGTACCACGCGAAGCACAAGGTCTAAGCGACCTGACAAGGTGGCGTGACCAAGTTACGCGCGCTCTTGCAAAGCAGGACGAACCCACCACCGCCGGTGGCGTCGTCTCTTCGGCGAATGCTTCAGCGCGTCACGCTTCGCCAGAAAGGTGCTCGCCAAACAGGGCTAGCAGTACTGCCTCTGCTTGCTCAGGGTTCATCATGGCCTTTCCAAGCAATGGGGGAGACGCGCGAAATGAACACACGAACTGGACGTGGGCGGAGACAACTGCGCAATTACGAGTCGCGCGAACATCCGGGATATCCCGAGCTCGCTTGGAGGTTAGCACTTTATGGGGCAGATGGCGCTGTATCTCGTTCCGGCGCGTTTGGATATTGTAGCGGATGGACGTGCTTTTCGGGGCTCCGTGGCGACGACGAAATCATAAGTTTTTGTGCATGCTTTGAGCTTGCTTCTGTTTTTTATTTGCTAGTTTTTTGCATTTAAATAGTAATTGGGGGTTTTTCCTTTTCTTTCCCTTTTTTTGTCTCTCGTATTTCGGGTGCGCGGGTGTGCTTCGTGTAAATTTGTTTTGCAGGATGATTAGAGCGTCCTTTCGTGCCACGTGTTCCAACACGTGCAGCCGGGTGGGACGTTGAGTGTTTGTAGTCTTTAACTAGTAGCTTGGAAGTGGCGACACAAATAGCTATTAGCGGTTTTACTGTGCGTGTTTGGTAGAAAAGTGAGAGCGCGTGTGAGAGCGTGTCATACCTTCGGTCTCCGCGACATTGTTTATTTTTGAAACAGTGGTGACAGTTGCTTTGCGGCATTTTGAGGATTTGGATCCTGTGCGTATCGTTTTTTTTCTAAAAGGCACGTGCTCTGCATTGATATAGTATTATAGTATTTGCAAAAAGCCGTGCAATACATGGCGAGAAAGCCGGTAAAGCAGGCAGTACGGTGGGGGGGGTCCCTCAAGGCAGATGAGGAGACGGGTGAGAATGGAGAGGGCGTCGAAACAACCGGCACACAATGTGATGTCGATACTAGGCTGCAGAAAATGGAGGCTTTCCAGGAAGAGCTTCTCAAACAGGTGCAAGAGCTCAAAAATGAGCTAAACAGTGAGCGTGAGGCACGGAAGGTAGTTGAAAAAAGGCTTGAAGCAGCCGAGGAAAAACTGAACAGGGCCGCCATTGTGAACGACAATGTGCGTGACAATGGAACGCAGACCCCCGACGTGACACGCGAGGGAGGGTCAGAGAAATACGTCGAACGCAGGCAGGGTGATGAAGGGTTAGCTGGAAAGCTAACGCAGTCCCCCGACGTGAAAGGAGAGGGAGTGCCAGCAAATTGCGCGCAATGCGTGCAACGTGGTGAAGGGTTAGATGGAAAGAGCGGCACCTACCTTGAGGCCGCCACGCGGAAAAAGCAGGAGCCCAGGGGACAATCCCCCTTGTCGAGTCCGAATCACGCGGAAAATGACAAAGGGAAGCAGGGAGAGGTAGGAGAAAGTGAAATGGTCATTATCGCTGGCGATTCAAACCTGGCTGGGTGCTCAAAAGCAATTGTGGAGAGGGTGAAAGGCGACAGAAGAGTGGCGGTAGGGACATTTCCAGGGCGCACACTTGGTTCTATCATGGAGCGAGCAAAAGAAAAGCTCGCAGAACATGCCCACGTGCGCAACCTCGTCATAGTAGCAGGTGGGCTAAATGACGTCCTAAACAGGAAAGGACCGGGACTAGCCCAGCGCTTGGCGAAGGGGGTGGACGACTTGCGTGAGCTATCCCCTCAGGTGCAGATCGTGGTGTGCACGGTACCGGAGGTGCCTGTGCGTGACAGTCACGTACAAAGAGCCGTAGTGGCTGCTAATGAGGCAATCTGGAAAATGAGCCGAGAGAAAGGCTTCGAGGTTGTCGAAGTAAACAGGGAAGTGAGAAGTTGTGGTGGTTTTAAACGAGACGGGATCCACTTCAATTACAGGTTAGCACGAGAAGTGGGCTGGCGACTTGGTGGTCGCGCTGTTGCTTTTTTAGGGGGCCCGCAGGCGCTCAGGAGGTCAGAGTAGATAGTAATGAAGAAGGTCCCCTAGGGGAACATCAGAAGAGCATCGCCGTCGATAATAGAAAAAGGAGGAAAACAATAAAAAGAGCTCGCCATGCAATAGGCTACATAAACATGCAGGGCGGCAGAAGACAGGAAAAGTGGGCAGAGATTGAGGAGCACTTACACAGAGAGCAAATAGGGGTGTATGCGGTTACAGAAACGCACCTTAGAGACTCAGAAGAGCCGCCAGTTATTGAGAATTATGTTTGGGAAGGGTGCAACAGAACTAAGTCGGAAAGAAAGGGAGGGGGAGTCGGAACGCTCATCCATCATGGAGCCAAATGGAAAAGAGTAAATTCACAATGTCAAGAGCATCTTTGGTTATCAGGTACAATGAGTGGGAAAGAAACTTGGCTGGGTGTTACGTATTTGTGCACCGGAAAAATTGCACAGAGAAGAATAAAGAGTTAGTGGAATGCATAAGCGCTGATATTAAGGGTTTCGGGAGTGGTGCTGAACATGTCCTATTAGGTGACATGAATGCCCACATACACTATTTAGATGGCTATACTGATAATAACGCGAAGTCAATGCTGGACCTTTGTGAGCAACATAACCTCGTGATCGTGAATACAGGGCCTAAGTGTGAAGGACAGGTCACGTGGGCAGTGGGAAACCGGCAATCAACCATTGATTACTGTCTGATGACAGAAGGAATTCATGATAAGTTGAGAGAAATGGTCATCGATGAGGAAGGGTTTAACAGCATAGGGAGTGACCATAAACGCATCATATTGAAAATGGGATATGTAGTTGGGAAAGAGAGCAAGGAGGGCAAAATGGCCAGTCCAAATTTGAACGCTGAACAAATAGCAAATACAATCACTAGAGTTGAGGAAGAACTTGGCAAATGGCCAAGTAAAGAGTGGGAATATGGTGAGCTTCTAAGTGTAATAACGACAGAAATACGGAAAGAGAAACAACATGTTCGTTGGAAAGGAAAAAAGAAACCAAAAAGCTGGTCGAACAAGGAGATACGAGAAGCGATCGCCGAACGACAGAAAGCATCTCGAGAGCACAGGCAGGCAAAGAAGGCGCAGTTGTCACAGGATGAAGTAACTAGTAAATGGGAAATATACCGGGAGAAAAAGTCTATGGTTCAAATACTGGTGCAAGCAAAATTAAAAGGTGAAAGTGAACGTTGGTTGTCAGAAATACGTGAGAAAAAGAAGGCCGCACCTAGAATATTTTGGAACCACATAAAATTATTAGGCAGGAAGTCAACAACAATACAACAACATATCCTAGACGAAGATGAAAGCAGACTGGAAGGAGAAGCGGCAATAAATTACATCCGAAAAATAACAGCCGAATCTTTCCAAGGCAATGACGAGGTTGTATTTGAGGAAAGAAAGAGCATGAAAGAGACCCAGGAAAAGGAGCTGGTTCTGACAAATTTAAACTGGAAGAAAGCGGAAGAGAAAATTCCTAAGCGCACAGCCACAGGGCCAGACGAGGTTCCCGTTAAGCTGATAAATGAACTAGGACCAAAAAGTAAGGAAGCTCTGGTGAAAGCAGTGGAAAAAACTTTAAAAGATAGACGGATACCATACAGTTGGCGACAAAGTAGAATGAATTTAATTTATAAAGGTAAGGGGGAGAAAGACAAAATTCACTCGTATAGACCGTTGACCATTACATCGGTAATATACAGGCTAGCAATGCAGGCAATCAAATTAAAGCTTCAAGCATGGACAGAGAATAATGGCATCTTGGGAGAGCTTCAGAATGGCTTCAGAATAGGTAGGCCTTTGTACGATAACTTGTTTGTTCTTACTTAGTGTATTGAAATCTCAAAAGCAGAAAGCAGACCGTTGTATGTGGCCTTTTTAGACATTGCAGGAGCCTACGACAACGTAGACCGCAACATTTTGTGGGATATTCTGGAAGGGGAAGGCTTAGGTAACGATTGTATACAGCGTTTGAGAGAGATTTACCTAGAAAATACCATTTGCGTTGAATGGGAAGGGATGAGGAGCGCGGAGAAAGTTCATAACAACAAGGGACTGAGGCAAGGGTGCCCTTTATCCCCGCTGCTGTTTATGATGTACATGGTGAGGATGGAGAGGGCGCTGGAAGGAAGTAATATCCGGTTTAATCTCTCATACAAACAGGCAGGTACAGTAATAGCGCAGCAACTCCCAGGTTTATTTTATGCGGACGACATTGTGTTGCTCGCTAACAAGCAAACCGATTTGCAACGTCTGGCTAATATCTGTGGACAGGAAGGCAACAATTTAGGTTTGAAATTTAGTGTTAGAAAATCAGGTGTTATGGTATTCAATGAAAACAGTGAACAGACAGTGGAGATACAGGGCCAAGAAATACCTCGGGTAACAGAATATAAATACCTTGGTATATGGATAAACGAAGGCAATGGATATATGGAAACACAGGAGAAAACCATAACAGTCAAGGGGAAGAGAAATGCAGCCATAATGAAGCACAGAGCGCTATGGGAATACAATAGGTACGAGGTCCTCCGAGGTATGTGGAAAGGGGTAATGGTTCCAGGACTTACTTTTGGAAATGCGGTTGTTTGCTTTAAATCAGGGGTACAATCAGGACTCGACAGGAACCAAAGGTCAGTGGGTCGCCTCGCATTGGGCGCTCACGGGAAGACTACAAATGAAGCTGTGCAGGGGGATATGGGCTGGACTAGTTTTGAAGTGAGGGAAGCTCGCAGTAAAATTGAGTATGAAGAACGGCTGAGGAATATGGAAGAAAGTGAATGGGCTGGGAGAGTGTTCAGGTATCTGTACAGGCAAAACATTGATTCACAGTGGAGGAAAAGGACTTGGAAGCTTACCAGCAAGTATGCGGCCTGTGGAGTGGGCAACACAGCAGAGTGGGCAACAAGGTCAAGCGGAAAGTCAGAGAGGCTGAATTAATCTCATGGGTGGCGGCAATGGAAAAGAAACCTGCCATGAGTAACTACTTAAGAGGAAAAAAGGAAATCAGGAAAGAAACCATTTATGATAACTCAAGGGGAAGCTCATTACTTTTCGAAGCGAGATCGGGATGCCTTAGAACACGCACCTATAAAGCGAGATATAAGAAGGAAGAAGAAGCATGTGCTTGCTGCGGTAAAGCTAGGGAAACGACGGAGCATATTTTATTAGAATGTGAAGACGTCTACCCAGCGGTCGATTTAGGCACCACTGGCCTCCTTGAAGCCCTTGGGTTCAGCGGGAGCAGTGGTAAAGCAAACAGGTCCGCAATAGACATTAGTAAGAGGCGATTGGAGGATTGGTGGAAGAAAAGTAGGGAAACGACAAAAGACGGAGACGTACAAAAGCACAATTCGCGATAGGGGATCAGAAAGTTTGGACGCAGTAGTTCATAGTGTTTTTTTTTTTCTTTTTTCATTGGTTAACCTAGGTAGGATATTAGGCAGCATAGTAGCAAGAGCTTGGTGGCGCAACCCACCGCCCCGTTCCAAAGGGGACGCTCATAACATCCATCCATCCAGCGGCGCGGTGGGCAAGCAGTGTGAATGACGTGATTTTCGGCGGCAGGAGAATTCCATTCGCTGTAGACGCCGGATTCCTCAGTGTGAACGTGCCATTAAACTCCACATCTTACAGTCAAATTTCCGTTCTGAACGAGAAAGAAAATACAGAGAATCATACCTTATCCATAAGTTCAAGACATTGCAACCAATAGGCATAAAGGTTTCAAAGGCAGCTTTAGAATCTATTCGCTATGCTAAACTTCAAGCTATAGGCAATAACGCTTAGTTGGATTGCTTGGCGTATCCCCCGCCCCTTTTTTTCTTTTCTTATTTTTTTTTTGCCTTTCCGTTCCTCTCCCCCCTTCTTTTTTTTCTTCTTTCCAGCCGGCGTGTCAGACGCCCTTGACACGCCGGCTAACACGCGTGGGTTAAAAGACCGAGGTGGGGGGATGAGGGGTGGACCTGGCTTTGACCTTGTGCACCGCGTTCCTTTACTCTCAGTTCGACAGGCTAACACACCTTCCCTCGTTTCCGCACCGTCCCGCCTCACACCCTCTCCCCTTTAGAAGAAACCCACCTATAGGGTGCTATGCAGGATGCGCCGAGTTTCTCGTTCACCCTAGTTTTACCCGAGTTTGCCCGACGGCAGTCAGTGAACGGAGATAGCGCAGAACGCGCAAAAGCTACAGGCAAAAAAATATGTAGACAAAAAGCCGCGTATGACAACGTGAGCGCACCCTGCGCGGCACGCTGCTTCCACGTTTCAAGCGCAGAAGGCTGCACAACGAAACGCGCCAGCGCCGCGTATTGTTATCAGCGGATTATTGCAACTTAGCAATACCGTAACTGTCCCGCTGTCTGTCTGCACACTTGCCGTGAACCGCTTGCCACGCCTTTCCCGGGCGCGTCTAGGGCGTGCCTCCTCTTTCGTGCACTATCATTCTTTCCTCCTTCGAATGCGAACAGGGTACATGCGGCGCATTCTTGCACCTACACTTTCACTCACACGAATACGTTAAAGTACAACAAATAAAATGACGAACATTTTTATTGCTTTAAGTATCTGTTTTTTTGTTTTCAGTACTAGAAATTTGTGATGACAAACGGAGATCGAGCAAATTATTAAATTTTGCACTCTTGCCGCGAGTGGCGACAGTGAGGCGAAAGCTTAGAAGCAGATACATTGAAGAGGGTCACACACACGAGGGCGTTCATACAGTGATAAGTTGCCTAGGGGCGCTGCAGTACCATTCTCAATAAAGTCAGTCATGATCCATGGAGGGTCATGGCCACTCTTTCTCTATTAGGGGAATAGAAACGCAGCGCCGCGGTACGGCTGTTCATCGCAGGCGCTTCACTAGGCTATTAAGGCCCCCGCTTTAGCAACTAACAACGACACAACGGCTGTCGTTGCAAAATGGCGGTATGTTATTTTAGAGTCCGTAGTGACGCAGTTCAGAGAAAATGTATCAGTTTATCTTTGTGCGCGAAGCCTCTGCAATACATTGCGAAAAGTGCGTGCTTCCCAGCGACACAATTCATCGCTTGTCATCGCTTGCCCAGTGAAAGTGCCTCTGAGTGCATGTACGCAGTATATGAGTGTTTTGTGCCCACCAAGGTGCTTGCAGATTACTTATGCTGGAGCCAGCAGCGATCGCAGAAGGATATCGTAACGACACCGCAGCAATCGCATTTGGCAGGTGAGGGCTCTTGTGTGCAGTTATGAAATCAGACTTCGAACGGAGAGAGGTGTTGGAACTGTTGAGTGCGCAGTGCTTGTGATGAAGAAATGCCATTGCACTGGGCCTAGAAGACGAGCGATTCTCGGACGCTGATCGTGTTTACGACGCTGTGGCTCCGTTTCATCACCGATGACAGAGCAGCCATCTCATACGACTGCTGCGATACGCACTCCTCAGCATCGTCGTCCCCCTCTGCGCATCGACGCCTTGCAAGCAGCTACAGTGACGTGCCGACAATTTACTGTGCGCTACGCGCCACAATGCAGGCAATGAAACCGTGTTGTGGGGCCATCTGAGCCCGAGAAGATGTATGCATAAGCCAGCGACAGTCAACGCTTTGTTTTTGATAGTGGTGCTCAGTACATCACCGATGACAGTGCGTTGTGCGTGCTTTATGTCGGGGTCAAGATTGTTGATGCCTCTCAGCTCGACACCGCGTCGCTGTTGCCGGAAGGTAAGTTGGGCGTGGCCCAACTGTAGTGGGTGCGCACACAAGAGTTACATGCCTCGCGTGGGGCGTGACCTCTGGTTTTGATTGACAGGCGAAACCCCCTCCGAGTTCAACTCGGGAATATGGCGGCGGCAGCAACAGCCTGTGTCAATGCATCCAGCGGCAGCAAGCCTCAGTATGACCCTCCGGACCCGTTCACCTACATGACCGACGGAAAGTTTCAGCGTCATTTTCGCCTGTCGAAGACATCAGTGCGCTTGCTGTGTGACGTGCTAGGCGAAGACTCTCGTCTGCGGAGACAGCGTGGCGGGCTTCATTCGCTCACCATCGTAGAGCAAGTCCTCTGTGCCCTCTGTTTCTACGGGACTGGGACTTTTCAGGGAAGCATCGGCGCCGAGCGTTACATTGGACGCCATCAAACTACTGTTAGCCACTGTGTCAGAGATGTGTCTGACGCGGCAGTGCGTATCGATGCGGCAGTGCGTAAGCGGTGGCTAGCTTTCCCGAATAGTGCGGCTGAGCGGGCATATATAAAAGAATGCTTCCTACTTCGTGGGAACATTACGAACGTAGTCGGGTGTGTCGACGGAACGTACGTAGGAATGAATTCGCCTTCAATGTCAGCGTTACTGTGATTAACATTGAAGCAATATTTAGATGCGCCATACTGCCAAATTTGTCACTTCTGTGTAGCCGACTGAAATTTTGTGTTAGCGACATCTCACATGCGGCTGCTTATGATACTGACTTTTTCGCTGGTTGATGACTTTTGTCCGGTTGTTCTACTTGTCTGTCAGGGTGCCTTCCAAATGGCTCACTTTCTTGGGAAAGAGGTTAATTAAGTATAAATAGATAAATGGATATCACAAATTGTGTGAAGTAACCTATGAATGCTAATTTCATAAAGAACTTGGGGTTCTTCATTGGTGAAGTAACTTAGTATGCACAATGCTGAACTTTGGTCATGCGTAATCTATCGGCCGCACTATGAAACAGCGAGGCATTGCAGAATTTGTTGCAGCGCGAGATGTGGATGTTGCGCCAAGCCGGTTGTGCCTATGCATTTGTGGCTAAATGAAAATGCATTGAGAATCTTAGTGTGTTGGCTTGCATGAAGAAAATACTTCAGAGTGTTTGCTCTGTTCACTGTCGATGCATGTGCCAGAGGGTCAATGCATCTTCTTTTTTTTGGAGGCGGGGGGGGCGGCGTTATTCTGGATTGATAAATCATATATTTTCGTCTCATAATGGGGCTCTAATTCTTAAGCAGTAGAACAATGCACTTCATATGCTCTGCAGAACTCTCTGTACGTGAAGATGTCATGAAGCACCAAGGCAAAATTACATATCGGGAGAAATGTGGTGCAGATGCCAATGAAAAGTGGGTCTTTAACCCACCATGATAAAAATAAATATTGCAGAGCATATAGACCGTTTGTACAGCTTTAGAGCAATGATTACACAAAATGTGATATGCTCAAATGAGTAAACACTTGCCACAATGCCAAAGTAGGATGAGCGACATGCAGCATATATTGGCATTGAACATGTCTCGTAACCGTTATTTTTATTGTAAGCCCTCTCTGTCACACCTTTCCCTCCGGCACTCCCTTTACTGAAACGTGGCACTGTCTTTCCGTTGGTGTCATGATGGTAATGGTAACGGCAGCAGCAAGGCTGGTTAATGCTTGCCCCTTTGATTCGTGTGAGTTTAGTGGTAAAAAAATATGGCACGTGCATACATACACCTGTGCTGCAAAATTTAACACTTGTGATTTTTTGGAGAGCTAATTTGTGTTGGGGTATTTCAAAGATGTGCGCCATTGTGGCCTAATAACTAGAGCATTGGTGAGGTTGGAGACTGGTTGTATTGGTATAGAAGCTTGAAATTGAATTGCACAACAATTCGACGGGACACAAAGAGAAATACACACAGCAGAATGCTCTGCTGTATGTGTTACTCTTCTTCGTGTGCCGTTGAATTGTTGTGCGATCCAAGTTCAAATAGAGCATTGGGCTTCTTTGGTGCAGGACCAAGGAAGTGTGAGCTATTCGACAATATGCCAGTGCCTTGCCACACAATTATGGAAGTCGGAAGGTTTGCAAACAAAGCTTTGCTTTCACATCCACCTGCTCATGTAATACAAGCACTGATTGAAAGAACCATCATACAAAAATAATGGTAAAATCAATGGCCTGTGAAAAGTGTAATTTGTATATTTACACTGTTGACACAATAGGTGCCATACCGGCCTCAAAATTGTACTGGACAGAGCAGTTTGTTTCCTATGTGAAACACAACCTTCCATTACATGCTGTGCAGATAACCAAGTTCAGTTTGTTTTGACGTGCTACAGAACATCCACTGTAATCTGTTTTTGATTCTAAAGAAGTGCCAAACACCACCTCTTTTTCAAGGATGTCATGGGAATATTTGGCGAGACCTTTTTACAGCCCCTCATAATGGAAGTGTGGCCAGCCAGCTTTGCTTGGATGCCTTTATAGATTTCCGCTCCTGATCATTGTGTGCTATCAAGTTGCAGAAGTCTATGCAACTGGTGCAAGGCATTACATGTTTCTCTAGTCGGATACAACTTTAGGAGGCTGCGGAATCTGCACTTTAAGGCAGGTGAACACAAGCCTGCACCAATGGGCACGCACTCTAGACTGACATCGTGCCGCCAGACAGACTAATACCTGCTCGTTGGAAAGGGACTATTTCTTTAGACATGGAGGCAATCGACTGCTGTGCTTTGGTCATCTAGGCGGGGCCTCTCCTGTCTTCTGAAGTATTATCCGACTCTAAAGGATGCTGCTTTTCATACTACACGAAAGGACAAAGTGTACAATTATTTGGCCTATGAAATAGATACACGAGAAGTGTGCTATGCAAGGGCTTAAGATGTGTGAAAATTAGTGTATGCAATTATAAGACAATGTTAAAGAATATGTGGTATCGAACATGTATGTAACGGCACGTTTGAATCGGGGAGTGTTGCAGTCATATGCACAGTCTATAGGTGATAGCATGATTAAACTCCTGCTGTTTCCTGTCTTCATTGGGAATTATGCACACCGTTCATCTTGTGGCTAATCAACACGCACTGTATTCTTGCACATAGAAAGAACAAACAGCACAATGACGTGTATGCTGCATTAGTGTATTTTTTACTTACATGTTCAAAGAGTGGCACAGGTTGTCTTACGTTTTTGCCTATTTTGAAGGGACACCAAGTGCATGTTACAAGTCTCCTAATATGCACAGCACAATGTTTACTGCAATAATTTTATTCATCTTCTTGAATAATAAACAAAATATTAAACTGAAAGCTCCTTTATAAGGTGCCTTCTGTGGGCTCGACAGGAGAGCAGTGAGGGCACCGATACTACTGTTGCAGAGCAGCCCTCTGGACCTATGCCACACACACTCAAGAGCACGTGCCTGGCGCTCGCCTACTGCCACCAGGCGGTTGAGTGCCTCCAGCAGCAGAATGTCTTGCTGCAAAAAAAGTGTATTGGAATGAATCAGCCGCATACAAACCATTATTTACAAAGAAAAATGCTCGTTGCACTATTAGTACCAAGTGTCATTAACTGTGGAAGCCTTTAGTCTAGTATGCATAATAAAACAATGTGTCGGGACAACATTGCTTTATTTTTCATAACTGGGGTTTTCTTATTCAGAGCCAATTGTCATGTTGATTAGTGTGCCAGCAGCTGAGGTGCCCCCCACCTTCACGAGTCTCTACTGTCAGCACCACAAACCTATTTTTGTTCGCTGCAAAACAAATGCTTCACCCTACAATCCCGTCTTATACGAGCTGATGGCATCCTATGCCTACAAACATATTTTTATCCCATTACGCAATGTTCTACCATACTCGGCTGTAGTTCCCTCTCCTTGACGTCTATTCTGTCACGCTTATGTAATCGCCTGTTATGAATTGGCAACAAGTGATCGAATACGTGCATGGCCTGCCTGCCGATTCCATTTTTTTTTCTTAATCTCACCTAGCATATCTGTTGCCACGGTTTACTACGCCACTGTCTTCCTGCCTTAATGCTATCTCCAACAATTTTTGTTACATCGCTTTCTGCACAGTCCTTGACATCTCAAGTTCCTCTCTTAACCTCCAGGTTTATGTCCCATATTGCATAACCGGTAGATGCAATGATTCTAAACTTTTTTCAAGGATATCGGTAACGTGGCGATCACGATTCGGTAATGCCTTCCATGTGCTGTTCAACCCGAGAAATTTTTGTATAAGTTTCCTGCTTTATATGAGTACCTGCTATTGATAGTTCACCTGGATAAAGATACTCTCCCATAAATTTTGCGGGCTTGATGTCACTCAGGAATTTCTGTTATCTCGCGAAGTTAGTGAAGGTTACCTTCATCTTTTCCATATTTTCGCTGGCCCGCTTGCATGTAAAAGCACGAACACTCATTGGTTCTCACTGCCTTCTTTAAGCTGCTGGACATTCAGTTCGTTACTACGAAAGTGGCTTAAACCGTGCACTCTTATTATGCTAAATATGAAACAGTAGAAATATACTTATCTGTAGTTTGTCGATGTCTCCTTCACTGTGTTGGTAGCGAGATCCATCGTCGGTACCACCTCCTTGTCGCATCGCAGCTATATAGGCTGTCTTCCTTTTTTACACACTATGTAATGTTCGTGACGCTCGCAGTCACGCAGAGTGGATGAACTCGCAGAAGCAGCACCGGACAAGTTTCTTCAGCACGGCGCCGTGAACAGTAGGTGCGCGTTGCGATATGTAAAATCGCCGAAGCTATTGGTAGTCTTACGGTGTGCCCGGAAAGATTGCTGACGGAGGAACAGAACTGTCCAAGAAATAGTGGTCATTGTCGAGCCTGCTCACTACGTCGCGCACTGAAAGCTCGTTGTACGAGTTTGTTCACACTGGGCCTCTTCGATGTTTAGCCGCCATGCTCGCCCGGTGAATGGATGTGATGACGCCACCACAGCGTTCCCTCGTGGTATAATGCGAAGCGTACTAAATTACAAATTAGTCTAATGCATATTCCGTGTACATGTTGTAAGCTTTAAAATGCTTCTATACCACGTTAAAGTAACTAATAATATTGTACTAAATACATTTGTTTTATAACTTGCTTGTGCATGTAATGCACTCGGTGGAACGACAAACAAGTGAAAGAAGGCACGACCATGCACCGACGATATGATCACGTGAGCCCCTGTTTGTCGACCACCCAGAAGGCAACGCCCAAGGAATGATAGCCAGCCAGAGTGAATCTAGATAAACCAATGAAACTGGAGGCTTGTCGAAAGATAAACTGTGTCTCGGTACCATTCGTGCTTTCATCTTGGGGTGTCGCCAGAGCTCGTGAAGATCCCGAGTTTCGCCAAACTCGGCGCATCCTACATAGCACCCATAGACCGTTTCATCGGGCGAGGAGGAAGGGCGCACGGAGAGCCTTTCCTCCTCTCTGGCTTGGGCGATCCGGCGCGGCGCTGCTTGAAAGTATTGCTGTCGCGTGCTGCGGAACGATTTCGAGATGTTTTAGATCTTACTTTGTGAAATTTACGCCATGTTCGTTCATATAAGGTCGTCAGGGAAGCCTTTCGGTGCATCGGTGACTACTGTAGGGGGAATTATGTCTTGGGGGCGCCAAGATGTGACGCGCATAATCAGCCGCGGTGTACGTGCATTATAAGTCGCTGTGCGTGTATGTGTTCTTTACTATTTTGCTCATATCGATTTTAATTCAACAAAGAAAACCGGCGTGTCTATATTACCAGCATTAAATGGTAAATCAGCTCACTGTCTGATCGATTGGCGTAGGGAGTAAAACATAAGAGCGCGTGCTGTGCACGGCCAACCCAAGGCAACCACGAAATAACTGAGCGGCAAGCGCTATCAAATATTTGTGATACACTGGCATCGTTCTCACGCATTTCAAGTCTAGTATGCTTGAAATTACCATATGTCTACGCTAGCCTTGCTGCATGTGGCCCATGGCGCTGCTCAACACAGCGATCACTGCGGTTGGTGAGCCAGCACGATACATATATATAAGCTGTGTGCTTCGGCATTGCCCTTTTGGCCTGTATACAGCCATATAATATATGAGAGGGTTCGCATAAAAAGAATGCGATGGCTATTTTTGAGCGCAAGATTTCCCTAATACGTGTGAGTGCGTCGTAGAGAACTGAACGAACACAACCGCAAAAAAATTCGGTTATCATCCTCTTTCTCTAAAAAGCAAAAGAAAACGGGCTAACGCCGCACAACGTTTATAAATATATAACCGCTGATGCCATATGCTTGGACCATGCGCCATATAGAACAAAGATATCTGTAATTCAGCACCTACTACTGCTTAGGACGCTCGCGCAGTTCGTAAACGGTCGCTTTGCTGGACAAGCTTAATTCAGACTGTAAGGTATGATGCTATTACTAGCCAAAACTGTTTTATTCATAGGTGGAAACCTCATCCATCGAACCAAGTAGTCACGCAGTGTAACCTGCAGCGAACAGTTTGAATGCTTGTCAAAGTATAACAGCACAGCTCTTATCGTAGCAGAACGGTACCCACGCTGTTACGATCGTCGCGTATGTGTCATGGCTCCTAAACCGCAGCCTAGAAATAGATGATAATACTTCAATAAGGTCACATTAGTGATTGGGACATTCAGAAATACACAATTGATCTCCGAGGCTGATTGTAGGCTCAAATATACGCGCACACATCGCGCTGCGTGTTCCGTCCACCTCAACGCCAGCAGAAATTCCGGCCATGACGCCTTAAACCACTTCAGCATGTCTCACAGGACCGTTTACCACGTAGAAGACGCACGTCATACTAAACAGACCACACGACCGCGAAAACAAACGCCAGAACCTACCGCCGAGCGTATACCTGTCATGCAAAAGACCGCTTTCACCCAAGCCAGTATGGCGCTGCTCATAGGCGGCGCCACTGCGTTCACAATATGGCGGCGCCTACGAAAAACGGTCTATATAAACTGTGGCGAGGAAAGCGTACGTCGCCTTGAAGAAGACAAGTCCACTTGTCGAAACGTTGGCTCCTGCATTCACCTCGTTCACGTTTTGCTTATCGTATTGAATTTCCATCTCCCGCATTCCCCGTCTTTATGTGTGACTTCGCCGAGAGCGATGAACTATGACAAATTTGCTCAATTCCGGCCTCCTTGCTTGTCAGAGACATGCATTCGTTTTAACTTTATCGCGGAACACAGCCACGCAGCAACAAGAAAAAATAAGAACGAGAAAAAGAAAAGGCTGCCTATGTGGCTTGCAAGATATGTAGTAGTATTATAAATACCAAAGGTGAGACAACTTCAATTTCCGACTACTGACGGATACGCTTTAGAGATATTTCACGTAGCCTGTCAAGCGTGACTCTTGCATTTTTATACTCTCACAGTTTTTCCTTCTATTTTAGCCTCTTTATGATCAGGTATTGAAATAAAAGAGAAGGCCAAGGAAACGTGGAATGCGTAGACCAATATGGGTGGAACGGAAATGCACATAAGAGCGAGAACATCATTCCGTGCATGGCGAAGGCGGAACGAAACTCACTAGCGCGAGATTACAGTTGGGAACTGCTGCGCAAAACGAAACTTGAGCAGCAGCGACAGAGAAGGCGGGAGCAATTGCGCGATGCGTGGCAATCAGTTAGGTCCACGAACTTCCCGGCCCGCTAATCTCGTAGAGACGGAGGGCCGGAGCACGATGTCGTTTTTAGTTTCTGTACGTGGCAGCGGAATGTGAAAAGCCCTTCTTTAGGTAGAAAGAATGTATATATATATATATATATGCAGTGAACAAGAAAGTGCCTTCAGTGTGTGTAGGTTCCATTATTTAGCAAACGGCAGACGACGCTCTTACGGTGTAAGCGCAATTCGTGGGGCACAGTGTAATCAGCTGGTTACTCCGTAAGGTTGCGATAAGCCGACATATACGGCAGCGCTCCACGCGGCAGCATGCTTAGCCACAGTCAGCTCAGTCGGCGCCTATAAAAGACCGCTGCATCTGGCAGACAGACAGAGAGCTTCGCGATGCGTGGCGTGCCGCACTTGGTAGTTCTCGTTTTGGCATGTCCGGTGCTCTTGCACGGTCTCAATCTCACTCTGGATCTCCAAGATTTCGTGAGCACGCTAGAAAAGTATGCCAAGCAGAAGAACGACATCGTGTTTGTGCTCGATGAGTCTGGCAGCATCGGGGCGGAGAACTTCCCGGCGGAGCTGACTTTCACCGAGCTGATGGCGCGCCTCCTGGTGGTGTCGGAGGACTTCTCGCGGCTCGCGGTCGTCACCTTCTCCAATGACAACGTCAAGCACATCGACCAAATCTCCGGCGGGGGCAACATGTGCGGCTTCGTGCAGCAGGTGAACCAGATCCCGTACCGCACAGGAGGCACGAGGACCAAAGAGGCGCTGCAATATGCCAGCCATCTGCTACACAACGGCCGGACGGATGCCAATCGGTAGAGAACGCCTTTGTCTGGGAAGCATTACGAGGAAGCTGATATGTGGGAAATCGCTTTTAGTCGATGACGCCTGTTACTTTTAAAAGAGAATGATAAAATCTTTCGACTGTCGGAAGTTGATTTTAGATGTAGACCGACAAGTGCTTTTATTAAAAATTGTGAATCTAAATAATTCAGAACACGAATCTATCAAGGTTACAACTCGGTAACTCTGCAACGAAAAATTGTATACCATCGAACGCCTTTATAACGAAATGCTGAGAAATTACTCGTTATACTTCCTCGTAAGAGTTTCGCACCGCAGTAGAACCGAAACAGAATTATTCCTTCGCTACGGAGAATATTTCATTGCAGGGGCACTGAACTGTAGTTCTGTAAACTGCACCTAATATTGCTTCCAAAGACCGCAAAATTGATGTATTGCATACCGCTCTTTTCGCGAAAGCATTATAAATAGTGTAACATATTTCTGTTCGCTGTAATATATTATGTCACATTTGCCCGCAAAGATAGTCCTAAAGAAGCAGTTTACAAAACAGCGATATTGGTTCTTGCTGCAGTTAAGTATTTGAAAACAGCAAACTAATTTTTTTTTTGCTGACCAATTTTGGGCAATTATTGAAACAATATCTAGGCCTTCAATCAAAATATCGTATCCTAAGAGAACTAGCAATTTATTTTTCATCTGGCAAAGGCAACAAACTTCATTCGTATCGGTTCAGCGGTTGGTATTACGTGTATTTCAACAGCTACTTTCAGAGTTTGTCCCGAACTAAAGCTTTCTCTTAATGCTCCGCGGCTTCTTTAGCTGCAGTGCGAGATTTGTTGTTAAAATCCACCTGTTCAATAATAACGAGAAGAAAACGGGTTGACCAAGGGACCCGATTTTTATAAATCGTATCGTAAGAAGCCAACAAACAAAGACACCAAAGACAACGTAGGGGAAACTACTTGTACTTACTAACTGAATTAATGAAATGATAAATTAATGGCAATGATAATGGATGAAAAAAAAAAGAAACAACTTGCCGCTGCTGAAGAACGATCTCACGTCATCGCAATACGCGTGCGATTCACTTTGTTGCGTGTTGAGCATCGCACGCGCAATGCGAAGACGTGGGATCGTTCCCCACCTGCCGCAAGTTGTTTATTCACCCACTTTCATTGCCATTAATTTATCACTTCCTTAAATCAATTAGTAAGTATAAGTAGTTTCCCCTATGTTGTCCTTGGTGTCTTTGTTTGTGGGCTTCTTATGCTATGCCATATTAAGAAATATTGAGCACCCATTCCTCATCTAGTAAGATTAGAAAATTACTTGCTTAGCTGGATTAGTTAACTTAACAAGTAATGGCTCTAATAAAAAGGGCAGAAACTCAATCGAGATATCTAAAAGTGCGTAAGCATACCTGACAATTTCAAGTTGGTTCATGGTCAAATTTATGTTAGACCATGTGTAAATTTCAAGCTGACCCACCAACAAGTTCCGGTTGGCCCACACCCAAATTTCGAGGTGGTCCACCCCCAAATTTAGGTTGACCCACCTCCAAATTTCAAGTTTCCCTATCCCCGAATTTCAAGTTGGACGACCTTGAAGCTACAGTTTGCTCAGCTCCAAAATTTCGACTTGACCCAACCCCAAATTTTAAGTTGCACCACCCCTAAAATTTGAGTTGGCACACCTCTACAATTAGCTTCCCCATGCATTTTCTATGGAGCTTCATGTATCTTTATGGCTACTCTGCGTAAATATTGCTGTTGTTTAAATTGCTCCTTATCACTTATAAATCTGCCAATCATGTATGCATTTGCACTGTTATAACGATTAAATGTCCTAACTTTGCAAATTACGCTTTTTTGTCCAGATAGAAGGCATTACACTTTTCGCATGACGGTGCTGGGGTCACGAAAATGAATACCCATTGCGACGCGGGTAGAAATCGTTCACGTGGCGACAATCACATGAAATTTACTCGATCATTAGCCTAGAGCGTTTCGATGGCCTGCGATTGCGCCGCTACTTGGTGCAGCCGCGAGGGGCGGACGAGAGAGAAATTCACCGCGCCTGGTACGCACGCTGCCCTTCAGGAGCCCTCACTATACGTGGCCTTTCCATAGCGACTTCACGACACAAATCAATTGCTATGCGGGTTCTCCTTTTACGTACGAAAGTACCGATAGCTGCTGTCGCCGTGGCAGCTTGCGCAAGAGTGATAATGTGTTGCGCTCGCCGCAACGTATGCGGGCAGCACTATGTGCTTCGGATTGAATGTAGACGCAGGAGCCCCTTGTCATCCATGCTTGTTTTGAGCTTGTTCTTTATTGAAACCTATGTTGTTTTGTATGTTGTATGCGTGATTCCAAAGAATATATGCACTGTTCGCTTTACTACGTTGAGTGCTTGTAGCTTCTACCGTACGGGGGTATGAGCCATTGCATTTGTGGGTATGAGCCATATGACAATAGTTTTCTGATGATGATACGCTACGAATAAATCCCGGAATCCTAGTTATAGACAGCTTCTGTGGAAAAGAGTTGGCCCCGGTGCCTTAGGTACAAGGGCCTACAATGCTCGAGGTCAAAGAAAGGTAGCAAGCAGTGCAGCTCTGGAATCTAGATTTTGAATAGGTGGATTGGCTTTTCTGACAGTCGAAAAAGACGAAAGAGGACAGTGGCAGAACTTTGGGGCTGACGGCTCTGTACCCCTTACTGTACAGCGTATAACTTATGTGAGTATTCTACATGAGTCTCCCTACCACCTAACGCAGCAATAGTCTCGATATTTGTCGCCGTTCGAAAGCTTTTTGCAGACTTTCAGAAGTATCCGCGCGACGTCACCGCAGCCGTCCATCTTTGGGAGTGCCTCGGTATCGATCGTTACTATGCCGTCACGCTGACGACGTACAGAGGAAATACGCGGCACTGCAGTCCTCTCTGAACATCCCTCTAGAAAACAGTGCTCGAAGTAATCATGCCGCCAGGATGCAAGCACGATGTGCGAGTATACCACTGTCTTAGGAGATGGTCGCTGTGATACACGCTTATGATTGTCAATGACACTTGGCGAAGCTCACCGCACGGCATACACCGTTGTTCACAAAGAATCATCCTTGCTTGGCAGCGCCGTGATCTACGCGGGAAGGGAGATAAATACCAAGAAAGAGCGTAGATTTCAGCGCTCTTCCTGTAAGTTCTCTCACTTGCTATGTAGATCGTCGCGCTGCTAACCAAAAACCCAACATTACCAACATGCCCATTCAGCCACCCTTGCAAATCACAAAGCAGTTGCACCGGCTGAGAGCTGTGGGTGAGAGATCTTTATTTGATAAAAATTGGTTGGCCGATCTTTCATATGAATCGGTCATATCGCGAAAGTGAGACATGTATTCTAAGAAGCGGTCTGCTTCGATGCGCATTCAGAAACACAAGTCCACAATTGTGCGCAGCCACTTATTAATCACAGTTTCGCTCGAATGGTGAAGCGACAGCGATAGGAGGCACACGAGGCCTGCGCTGCTGCGCCGCGTAAGGTTAAGTGCACATAATATGGCTCTGGCTACCACTGCCACTCTTTCAATGCCTGCGCAAAACAGCAGCTTTTCATTCATGGAGGTTCTCTTCTTTCCTTTCAGTATAATCGTTCTTATATCGGACGGGCAGGCGAACAGCGGCTCCGAGCCAAACTACGTTGCCAGGGACCTCAAGTCCCAGGGCATCACAATATTTGCAGTGGGAGTCGCAGGTATCAACAAAGACGAGCTCGAAGCGGTCGCGACGTCCCAGGAGCACATCTACATGCTCCGCAACTTTGCGTACATCAAGCAAGTGAACGACGACCTTCGAACAGGTACGAGAAGCGGGCTATACTTCGCCAACCTTAACTTTCTGCCCGCGAAACGTTATTTAGTTCTTCTTGTTGCTACATATTAACAAAACGTTCGTTTTAATGCGTAAGCATTCTCTGGCGAGTACGCAGCCCCATCACCCGAAAAGTGTAATGCCTTGTATCTACACAAAGTGCGTAATTTACAATGTTGTGACATTTGATCGCTGTTAGAAAATAAATGTAGATGATTGGCGGCTTTTAAGCGAGAAGGAACAATTTAAACAAAAAATTATAAACACGGAATCCCCATAACGATACATAGGGCTCCTTAAAATATGGATAGGGAAGCTCGTAGTAGGGGGGGGGGGGGGGGGGGGGCAACTGAAATTTGGGGCTGGATCCATTTCATATTTAGGGTTGGATGAACTTGAAATTTGGATGTGGATCTCCTGAAATTTGAGGGTTTTCCAATTTAAAATTTGGGGTAGGACCAGCTTAAATTTGGATATGGGCCAACTTAAGTTTGCAAGTGGCGCAACTTGAAAATTTGGCTTGGGGCAACTTGAAATTTGCAAGTGGGCCAACGTAAATTTGGGGGTGGGCCAACATGAATTGAGGGGCTGGGCCAACTTGAACGGTTGGACCAACCTAAATGTGAGGCTGGGTGAACTTGAAATTTGGGAGTGGGCGAACTGAAATTTGGGGGTATGCTTACGCATACTTAGACAACTCCGGTGGGGTCTCTGCGTTCTTTTCTTGCATAACGTAATTGTTAAAGTTATAGCAAAATAGTTGGCGATTTGGTTTGACTCATTTGATAGTGTCTTTGTCAATGACTGCATTCTTCTCGTATTTTATGAGGCGTTTCAAGGAGTCTCTAGCACCATTTGACGACTCGGCAGTATCAAAGATACATCTATCTTAGATATTATATAAAGATACTCTTTGCGTAGCTTGAATTTGTAGCACAATACATTTGACTGGACGCGTATGAGTATGTGTATTTTCGACACGTGATACGAGGTATCGTGTACCTTAAGGTGGAAGATACACGCATACAAAATTAATTGGAAGCGAGTCACAACGCAAGAAATAGACGGCAATAAAATTTATTCTAAGAGAGACACTTTGATGGCGAACTCATTTGAATGCGATTAACATTGGCTGCCTACTTCAGGCGCTTTGAGCCTATCTATCTATCTATCTATCTATCTATCTATCTATCTATCTATCTATCTATCTATCTATCTATCTATCTATCTATCTATCTATCTATCCATCCATCTATCCATCCATCTATCCATCCATCTATCCATCCATCCATCCATTCATCCATCCATTCATCTATCCATCTATCTATCTATCTATCTATCTATCTATCTATCTATCTATCTATCTATCTATCTATCTATCTATCTATCTATCTATCTATCTATCCATCCATCCATCCATTCATCTATCCATCTATCTATCTATCTATCTATCTATCTATCTATCTATCTATCTATCTATCTATCTATCCATCTATCCATCCATCCATCCATTCATCTATCCATCTATCTATCTATCTATCTATCTATCTATCTATCTATCTATCTATCTATCTATCTATCTATCTATCTATCTATCTATCTATCTATCGTCATTCCAACTTTGTGATCTGACTTTCGTCATTCCGTGGTCGTCTCAGCTTCTACGCCTACCTACTAGCAGAAGTTCTGTAATAGCTTGAAGCATGTGGTTGTGGCGGTGATGCCGACGTGGCCTTTTTATCACCGTCATTGTAGCTTTCTCATATGACTGCAGTCACGCCGTCGCCACGCTGTCCTCGTCGTGCAGTCGCCAGTCTTCATGCATTTATCACACCGCCGTCGTGATGCCGTCGTGGCTGCTCCAGCATCGCCACTTCGTCATCCAACTCTCACCATGCCGTCGTCGGCATGCATGCTCCGTTATTCAATCGCCGTCACGCCATTGTCGTGATGAACTCGTGTCCATTGTATTGTCTTCGTACCGCTCTTATGACGTCGTCATAATTGCGCCGTCGTCATGTAGTCGGCGTTACGCGTTCGTTGCCGCACCATCGTCGTTATACCGTCGAAGCCGTTCCATCGTCGTCATTCTAACTTCCCGGGCAACACAACAGGGATACACAACGTTTCTTTTCCAACGTTTATCCTATACAAAAACGTCCAACAGAAGACGCAGAATAGCTTATACTCTAGAAAATGTCGTATGTCTAGTCTAATTTTCGGCTTGAATGTATTTTATGGACGGCTTAAATCTGTTACCCCATAGCCGTAACGCTATTGTCATCACGCCATCGTCGCCATCCCATTGTCCTTATACCGTTGTCACTATATCGTCGTCATGCAGCCGTCACGGTGCATTCGTTGTCACACCATCGTGGTGCCGTCGCGGTCGTTCCATCGACGTCGTCTTAACTGCATCTCTCGTCATGCCGTCGTCATGAGGCCGCCGAAAAGCGCAGGGAGCTGTTCCTGTGACCCAGCACGAGCCGCGGCAACGAGTCGCAACCGCGTGTAGCTTGAACGCCGTTGCTAGGCGTCCTTGTTGTTGCTGCCCGTCCAACTCCTACCCACGATGGCCAAGAAATGGCTTCGAGATTATTCCAAGTCACAACCACAAATACACTTTCAGGGATGCTACAGTCTATACATGTTGCAATGAAAACAATATTAGTCGGAATAATTATAATAAATAGTTCAACAGCAGACTAAAAATGAAGATACACATTTAAGAGGGCATTCAGTTGCACTCCGTCGGAAATTCCTTTACCTCGGAGCAAACATGCCTTGTCGTCAAATCCCGAAGTCCAAGCGGTATGCTAAACCTTGTTTTCGCTGACGAAGCTTCGTGCTTCGGGTGAAACTGCCTTTCTTTTTTTTTTCAGAATAAAAATTGGTTGAAAATGTAACTGAGGCCCTAGACCATGATGCAATGACGTCTGCGCAAGTGAACAAGAGCATATTGCAGATGAATCTTGAATAAAAAAATGGATCGGCAGGAGACATAGGAAGTCTTCAGTGTGGCAGAATGCACAATGGGATGCGAATTTCAAATACCTCTCAATTGGGACAGACAAGAAGTTCGGGCGAACAGATATAGTAAACATAGCGCCTATTCTACATAACACTACCGCCAGTAAATTGCGATTCCGTTAACTTCAGAATGAAGAACAAAGAAGGCCGTTTTGCTTGACTTGAGTCTGATGTCACTTGCTTTAGACCAGTGATGCAGAATCTGTAATTCCTGGTTAACTTTGTCGATTACAGCTTTCCTCTTCACAACCTTTATGGAGTAGATTATATAGCATCAGCTGCATAGTTCAGGTCGAGTGTGATGTAACTGCGACAGCACGTAATCAATATACAGTAAGAAGAGCGTACGTCTAAGAACAATGTCCTAACTTATAACATTACCTCCAGACCACACAATTTCGACACTAACTCTCGAGAAGGGCGTTCCATGGAAGGGACGACGAGGCCGTCATCCCTACACTTAAGGAGGGTGACCATCGCCGCCCTAGGGAGACGACGCGTTCTTTTAACGCGACAGCGTTAAGGAGCTCGTGTCGCAGAAAAGCCGGTATCGTCGGTGTCGGCGTCGGCGGCGTTTTGTGCTCGTGATTCGAGCCCCGCGGGATGCGCGGCACGACGATGGCACACAGTGGTGCGTCGTCATGAAGAGGACGTAATAAGTGCCATAAAGAGGACGCAATAGGTGCCATAAAGATATAATTTAGCTTTAACAATATCCCGATGCTCTGAATCAAGTGGCATTTTCGAAAGTCTGCTATAGAACTTAACGACAAAAAACTCGCAGTATCGCCTGAAAGGTGAAGCATCGATTGCGCTAGCAAATTAGCAGACATCCATGCGAAGTAAGAATAGTACTTTGACCAGCCGTATCAACCTGTAAACATTCGCATGCTAACTAAATCAACAAGCATGGTGTAACACACGCACAAGCAAATATCAATACATCTGACTCGACGACCGCGGAAACTCGCTGTGAGAACGCTGGCGTGAGGAAACGCGGCAGCAGCAGTGAGCGAAGTGACATTCGTGCTGTCCAACACATCAGCGAAAAGTGAGCGCCAAGAACACACAGCACGCACAAAGCTACGAGCCGCCTATGCACCTAGACTACACTTTAACCCCAACACACATCGCCTTCAAGATACGGCCGCGCGACCGCTTGCATCCGCCACATACGCAGTTGCAGCTGGAGCGCCGCCCCTCCCCCTCCTTCCCTCGGTGCCTCCCGGCGTTGAGTGGCTCGAGCCGTGGACTCGAGGGAATACGGCGCGCTCCGCATTCGGCCTGTAGCGCGGGCGGCACCGTCGGCCGTTCTCTTCCGCGCCTTCGCTCGCACACAGAGCGCACGCCGGCGGTGTTGTCGCCCCGGGAATTTATACGGAACCTCGCGACGACGCCGCCGGTAAGAATGCGCTTGGAGTATCCATATAATTGCTATCGCAATAAAATAAATACTGCGGGTTTTCACGTGCCAAAAGCAGGATCTGATTATAATGCACGCCGTACATTGCAAACTCCGGAATCATTTCGAGTTCCTCGGGTTCTTTGGCTGCACCCAATGCACGGTATAAGGGATGAAAACCACTGCTTCGAATAACCCAGCATAAATAAATTTCCGTGTAAGGTCTTCGAACATTGATTATGAGGTACTAGGGGCAACCCCTTGGGTGAAGCCAAATTGGTGACGTAAAAGAATGCCTAATTTTAATGCGATTAGCATTTTCAGCTTACTAGTCTCCCTTTGTGTGCTGCTTTGTAACCACTATAGCGTGACTCTTTGAAAAAATACAGCATATCTTGGGATTCGTTAAGATCACGGTTCCGTCAGCATAAAGTAAGGACGATGTTTTACCAATTACATCACGTGTGCGCGCCTAGAAATCTCACGTAACACACTTTCACTCGAGCAAGTCAGCGCGTTGAGACGCAACAGGCACGTGAGTGGTGTCGCACGACTACATTTAGGTTGAGAAAGCACTCTTTTAGCTGACAATGCAAATTAATGTTTTGCGCGTGACAAAAGAGTCTATGCAATTGCGCCTTGGCCCGAATTCCACAGTCCCAGCTGGAAAATACTGCAGCTGCGGTTGGAAGGTCGCGAAATTTTCATAGTGCAGCTGCACATGCTGTGGATTAATGCGCCACAATTGTGCCGCATACACGTATTGCTGCGATTCACATCAGGCTTCCTCCACTGCCAATTGTAAATCACGGTGACTTGAGTGAAACGACTTGTCGCTACGTTGTTTCAATGTTAATTGCATTACCATAGACAGACATCGTGTTCTACCGCGATTCGGTGAATGTTCACCTGACTGTTGTACGCTGCTATCACTCGGCAGACATCCGTGAGAGCCAGTGGGACGCTGTCGCCGTCCAGGAGTGCCTCCGCGAGAGCGGCCAGTGCGACTCCAACGCCATCTGTGCGTGCGGTGCCCAAGGAGGAACCCACCGCTGCGTCTGCAAGCCGGGCTACGAAGGAGCTGGCACACTGGGCAACTGCCAGCGTGAGTAGCGACGCGTGCGAATTCTCCGAGCTTCGAGCAATACTCACGACGCATAACTTTGTTTAGGCTAGCAAGGCAATTCTTCAAGGCTTGATATCATGGGTTTGTCAGCAGCGAGGAATATTGAAAGGCAGAATCTCCCTTGTAATACGAGGCATTCTTGCCGAGTTTAACCTGCTTTTCTATAACGAAAGATCTCGACAACTGCCTGACCCTTTTCTCAACTGGGTCGATCTAGAATAGAGCGCAGACTAAATGCGTGGGCCGTTCCCATGAGCATGAGCCGCTGGGTTTATCTCTCTCTCCCTCTCTCTGTATATATATATATATATATATATATATATATATATATATATATATATATATATATATTCCAACTGACAAATGTGATATTGACATTCCAACTGATCTAGGTGATGCGAAGCAAGCAAATCGCATCACCTATATGTCAGTTGGAATCGAGTCCGCTTTCGTTTATTGATTCTTGCGTCTGAACCGCAGAAAACCTCACGGGTTTCGAAGTATGTCCGCAATTGAGGCCATTTCTATTACAGCGAAGCTGTTAGTGCGTCTATAGGCGTTCGAATAGGTTATATGTCTGATTTCACTTTGTACCGAGAGAACTACATCATTTAAGCAGAACATTTTGTTGAGCTAGTTGGTGCATGTTACTGAAGGACTAAAGCGCCAAACAGACGACACATGGACGAGCGCTTGTCCGTGTCTCTTTTTGTATCGTTTGTTTGGCGCTTTTGTACTTCAGTTACATCATTAAACGTTATATTTAAAGTAAATTACGGCCACGGTAAAGACAATATTCAGGCTTATTTCAGACTGAGTCGGTTAATTAGGTGCTAAATTAATATTAGTACACTCTAATTTTCCTCCTGTTTAGAAGCTTACACGAAACACAAAGCTTCTCTGCTGCTCTGCGAAAAACAAAAAGAAAAGGCTTCATTTATTTTATATTTCGAAAAAAAGTCGCCTAAGGTCTGGAGTAGATGTCGATGAAGTCGATAGCGTGTGTTCCAGCTAACGCTTGGCAAGCTAGCAAAAAAGGACCAGCTCGCACTTCGTCGCGCGAGGTTTGAAACAGCGAAGCTGGTCGATTAGGGCCACCTCGTTCAAACGCGGTAGTCCCGCTGGCTTGGGAGGATACTTGAAGCCGTTTTTCACGCTAAAATGCAGCACCTTCCCGCGTAAGACCGTTTCTTGACAGGCCCTAAACAGCCGCATCTCGTCGTGGTCGCAGGCCTCCCGGAAGATGTCTCGCAGCACATACATGCCTTGTGCACGTTTCTCGACAGACTGAACCGTGTTGGGCGTCGACAGGTTCCAGTCAAACCACAGTCGATCGCACACTCGGTTGGAATGTCCAAACTCCTACCACAGGAACTCACGTTGAAACCGAGCGTTGTCACCCCCGGTTGAAGCGCGAGCTCGGCATCGCTCGTACTCGGTCTCCCGCACTGCAGGGTCTTCATGTAATCGTCGTTGCTTCGCAGCGATCCTGGCTCTCTCTCCACTGGCGTATTCTGGGTCTTCGCGTAGTCACCATCTCTTGCCTTCGCCCTCTCTGGCCAAGTTGGTCGGATTGGGCCGTCGTTGCCGTTGTTTCTCCCACATCGCAGCAAGTCTAGCTTCGCGATGCGCAGATTCTTCTTCTGCAGTACAAGCTTCCCTAGGCCGCCCCATGGCGTTAACTGACCGAGCCCCAGGGCTGAATCTCCATATGGCTGCCATTGGCTGTTTTTAAGCAGACGCTCTTTCGACGCTAGCGACAAGGTCCCCTTCAGTTGCAGCCCTAGCTGGAGGGCGATGCTTTAGCTATATGGCGGCGCACACGATTGTTTACGTTGTCATGGCAACCTGAACAGCAGCCGTGCGGCGCATGCTCACTCTAGCGGTCTTTGTTTTTCTTTTTTGTTTTCATTATGACGAACCGCCCCGCTCCCTCTCCACTCTTCCCCACGCTCCGCGCACCTTCACTTTTGCTTTCTTTTTGCTTGTCACTTCCAACACAACAGATCTTTCGCCTAGTTTTATTGACTTCCGTTTCCGAAAACAAATATTTTCGCCTAACTTGGTATGATACACGCTCACAAAGTGAACAAAATTGAAAAATGCATGACATGTACATGACTACTAAACAACTCAAAAGTTCGCAGACAGTGAAATAACAAAAAATAATAATAATAAAACTCGAGTAAACGCGAAGGCCGCTTTATGTACACACATATAACAGATTTTTACATAATACCCCAAAGACCAAAGTGTAGAAGAGCGTCTGATATGCGCACCGAGAGCTTCTGATATAATCACGGAGATATTGCACAAAACTGGACTACGTGCATGACATAGTCATGGCAACTAAAGAGAAGGAAAATTCACTGGTTTAATGGCAAGAGCAATGGCTTGCCAAATACCTAAAAAAAGAATAAAATGCTAAGATTGTTTTATTGACAGCCATACCAAGAAAAAACACAAGAACTTACTTATAAACCTGTACAGAAGTATATGAAATGCGTAACATATTCATTACTACTGATCAAAATGAAAAGACATGGCAGAACAAAAATAACATCGCATTAAAAACGGAAATACACATTATCACATTATATTGCACTTCACCACAAATCTAGTAACGGTGGAAAGGGGGAGCAGAAGGTAGTTAGCTTTCGCAGCAGCACATGCGAAACATTGACAGAAAGGCTTATTCTTCAATGAAAGACCACGTGAATTAAGCCACCAACACGACTTTTCTTTCACTACGAATGCAATGCTTAGCAGTAAAATTACGTCACTTAAGGCACTAAGTCGTACCTACTGGGCACTCCTTTGTGTAATGAACACGAACTGCAAAAATCTGCATATAGGACACTTGCAATGCTCATACTTTCCAGAAAAATAAAGTGTATCATGCCTACACATGAAGGTTGTTCGCGCGGTTTTCCCATCGGCAATTACTGAGATAATACATAAACACGAACAGTAATTTTTCAGCTGTTAGTACGCTTGTTGAACGGTGACACACAGAAAAAGTACTGAGGGTGTAATGGAAAGCTGGGCGAGTCAGTGAGCTTGCAAACTGAGACTTGGCACAGAAAAGCAAGCCATTGACCAGGTAACAATGAGGAGGAACCTCTGTTTGTCAGCTTTCTCTACCCGTAAGAGGGACGTGTAGCACAATCAAGGCGCAACGACGTCCGGAGACCCATGGAGCACACACATGCAGAGGGCCGTGTTCGTGTACATGCGTCTTCTATGTCCTTGGGTCTGCGCGCTTACCTGTTGTCTTTAGGCACCCGGAAGAACCTTGCAGGGCTTGTTTTCGAGGTATTCGTGCACCACTGCACGATTCGCACGAGCGGTGCGAGTCCCGAAACGGCTGAAACATCATGGAGCACAAGCAAACAGCTAGCTAGGGCCACGAAACTCACGAAACTGCCGACGCCGGTCAATGCACAGCAGCGCAGGCTTCCCGGTAACAGCAGATAACGAAACATGAAACTTGATGCAGCGCGCTATGCTGGCGCTGGGCCGGCGGGCGCGCGCGAAGGCAGTCGAAAGTGAGGGAGTTACGTGAGAGGGCAAGGGGATAGGAGATGAGAGGAGGGGCGAAAGGGTCAGCCTCCTCGTGCGCCGATCTAAGAGGCCATGCAAGAGAAGAGGAGTTGCTTTCCCGCCCTCCCGATGGATGGCACCAATTACCTCTGCCGCGGAAGCGGCGGAGTTTCCGAGGCCGGACCGAGCGCCGTCGAGCACACGCTTTCATATCCTCTCCAAGGGCAAGCGCATACGCATTCCTAACCGTTTTCGCGGCGCTTGCGCAGATCTCGGCGCGGCGGCGAAACCGGCTGCGCGCAGTGTCTCCGTCGGTGGGCATCGGTGGAGTTTTGTGACACGCGGTCCATCTTACCCCGAGCAAGCACAGCTTCACTGTTAAAAAAGACGGTGCAAGATACGAACACAACCGCTGTCTTCGGTCGTCGGATGCCCGCCGACCGAACACCACAGGTTACAAAATTTTATCTTGTGCCATGATATTAAATCGTTATTTTTTTTCTTTCAAAAGCTTGGGTAACGTTAGGTGATATATGTCTCGGTTTCTAAGCAGTTTGCCTCTTCAAAGTACCATTCGGATGGTTAATTTAGTCCACAAGAATTCAGTAGTGCAAGTTCGTTCATTCATGCAGCACAGCGAAGTTCGAGACTCACTAATGGCTAGATGGTGAGCGTAGCTGAGTTTTATTGAAACGAACAGCAGTATGACGACTATCGCTGAACATGTCATCTTACAGCGGCCTCGTTATTACACTGCAGGAAAAATGGCCAATGTGTTCAGTGGTGTCAGAAAACAATGCACTTTGAATATTCTTTTTTTATAACAAAAAGCAGATTAAATGAGCTACGAAAACGCTGGAAGCGTATGGTGGCGAACAGGTTGATTCGTGAGGAAAATTGAGGCAGAAATCGTCTATGTTGATTGTAAATCTAAGCGAATGGCTTAGGCGGACCACGGTAACCAATTGGTCACACTAGACATACTTCCGAAGAATACTGCAGCCGTCAGTAACGCTAATGGTTGGGAACAGTGCTGCCCAAGCACGTATTGAAACGTGCGCCACCCAAGCCTGTCCTCCACCGAGCTTTCGAAGAACGGAGATGCTGCTGGGCTGAGAAAGCATGCGCTTTGGTGCATAGCGGGAACTGCAAGAACAGATGAAAGAGGCCAAGCCCAGCACGCTCCAGGCGCGACTGCTGCTGAGGAAAACAGAAAATACTACTCCAAAGACACGAGGTCATTGGCGCCGTGACCGCCAGAAAGGAACCGTTTACGACAGTACACTGTTCACACCCTCAAAGGAGTTTTCTTGTCGCACTGGCAACACCCTTACCGTTAGGGCCTTATAAAAATTTTTAGAGGACGACAACGGCGCTCTAACTAGACGTGCAATGAAAGAAGGCGTAGTTGAAAAATATGTAATCATTCAGACAGCATCGGGTGCACATAAATATCCGACAGCAGAGTCTCTCCCTGTGAAATTGCACTGTCGGATATTTCTGCGTGCCCAAGGCTCTCAGAATGATTACATAGTTTTCAACTACGCATTTTGCTATCACACGCCTGGTGTTCAGGCTGCTACCAGTTGTTACGAGCTGGTGCTAGTTGTTACGGGATGGCGTTTCGGCAACCTTCAGTATATAGCGTCTGCTTGGAGCTCGAACCAGATTGACCAGATGGTCCGGCAGAGAGGACGAGATCATATCGAAACAATAACCGAAGTTTAATACGTTGTTACGGGTGAGCAGTGCGCTTCAAGACAAAAAGTAAAAAACGCTCAGCGTGCGTGTTCCTGCATGCATGAGCGGAGATGTGTCCGTGGCGTCTCACTGGCCTTATTATGCCCAACGTCATCAGGGCAACCGCTTTCTCTCTTGCTTCCTGGTAGAGGGCCTTCTCAGCACACTGGTCAGTTCACACTGGGGAATAACCCTACTCACTGGTGTAGAGGTGGGGAGCGTAGGTAACGTCGGGTCAACACACTATGCAACCCACACACAGGAATTCGGATCGAAACAACTCCCTGGCGTAGAGAGGGTGAACGTAGGTCAAAGGAGAGTAGGACATGGCGCATAATCCCGTCGTACACACCCGATTGAGAACTCTTTTCATATTGACAAGCGTGACGATCAGGCACGTCGTGTCTCAGGCGCTTGGCATTCATTTCCATCATCGCTGCACACTCTGAACCGTAACAGACTGTCCCGCCACCGAAGGAGGTTCTGATGGGCAGGGGACTACATCCGCTGGCCAGAAAGATGATGCAGGTCGGTGCTCGTTGTCGGTTGCCGCACAGCTCTCTGAAACACGAAACACTGTGGGCGTTTTCGCACGTCGCTCGACGTCTCAATCCGAGTCTATATGGATGCCTCAGAAGGGTCCGCAACAGTATTTAGTTCATAGCACGCGTTGGCAGGACTACACCGAGACTCAGGCGCTCAATCAACCAGCGCGAGAATAACTCTCGCTGAGCTCCGCCTGGTTAATTTCCCACTCAAAAGTGGCAGTATTGAAGAACTTAAAGCAGCACTAAATACATACATGAACTCGTTATATGCTTCACAAGACATGACTCAACCCAAATGCTTAAGTCGAAATAAGACCCTTCCGTCAGGAAAAGAAGGCACGAGTTTTGGGAACGTTAGAGGCGGATCCTTGATCTATGCGCTTCGATTCAAACTATCGGCATTGCCATTGAGAGTCCCCTTTTCATAGTGTATCTGGAAAAAAAAAATTTTCTATAAAGCGAGCGCAGGAGACGGCCATTTTCGGAAGACGTTGTGTGCGACCATTTGAAAGGACAATGATTCGCTTCGATGACGAACCTCGAGCCCCCAGATAGCAAGACAATTTTCGAACATACCGTACGGGACATACGCATTCTTAGTGGCGCTGTACGCCTGTTCTTGACTAGTGAGTTTCAGAGTTGCGTAAAAGATGGGGCATTACTCCTCGCTGTCTTCCTTTTGGCGCAGTACGTTCGCATCGCATTAAACCCCAAATCTCCTCGTATAGTCCGGCGATCTTACAATGGGCAGACTCGTCCACGCGCTCTTCAGGGCGTCGAAAGAGGATTCCATTATTTCGTCAGAGGACACTCTGTCGCTCAGTTTTTCGAACAGCAGCAGTTAGAGCGCTAGCTAGTTCAGAATACCTAGGCATGTACCGCTGATAGTACCCAGCGACCCCTAAGAAAGATCGTATGTCGGTCTTTGTGTGCGGCTGCGGGAAAGCTCGTATCGCAGCGACCTTTAGCTCATAGGGACGGTGGCAGCCTTGTCCGATTACGTGACCGAGACAGATAACTTCCGCTTGCGCCATTTGGCATTTTGGTACCTTGACGGTTAAGCCAGCTTCCCGCAAGGGGGCCAACACTGCCCTCAGATGTTGCATATGCTTCAACCAGGATGCAGCATATATCGTGACATCATCTAAGTAAGGCAAGACGAACTCTTACTGCCCCTTCAACACCTTGTCGAGAAGGCCTAAAAACAGTACGGTGTATTTTTCAGACCAAAGCTTGGGACCTTAGGGGGGAACGTTCCCAACGGAGATACGAAAGCGGAATACCTGCTAGCCAGCTCTGTGAGTGGAACCTGCCAGTAGCCTCGAGCTGGATCCAGCGTAGAAATGAATAGGGCGCTACTAACTTTCTCGATGCAGTCTTCGAGGTTTGGTATAGGATAAATCTCATCTTGAGTGATCGCGTTTAGCCTGCGGTAATCTATGCAAGGACGCGGATGCTTGCCCGACAACTCGAGTAAGATCAAAGGCGAGGTCTAATCGCTTTCGCAACGCTCCATCACACCTAGAGTGAACATTTTTTCCACCTCCGCATCCGTAATCTCACGTTGGCGTGGTGACACTCGGTAAGTCTTTGAACGTACCGGCTCCGAAGAAGTGAGCTCGATGTCGTGTGTAAGAACCAATATCCTTCTTGGCCTATATACAGATAAGTCCAGAAACCCCTGCAGGATTTCCTGCAACTCCGTCATTTGTTGATGCTCCAGCTGCGCTTTAGAGACTACAGTAGTTCCCTAATTAGTTATTCTGTAGCCTCTCCGTTAGTGACTGACACAAGCACCGGAACCTCTACCGGAATCTCATCGGGAACGTTTACCCTCATGCATACAACTGCTTCCTGTTCACTGTAAGGCTTCAGCAGATTGCAGTGATAAACATAGTGTATCTTTCACTTTCTAGGCAGGCTTATGACGTAGTTCGGGTCAGACAGTTTCTGAACCAAATTTGCGGGACCCTCCCACTGCACCTCGAGCTTGTTTTTCTGCGAAGGTCGCAGAATCACTACTTTAGTGCCGACTTCAAATGGACGGGTTCTGGCTGTCCTGTCGTAATACATCCTAGATCTTTGATGGGCTTTAGACATGGCCTCTTCTGGCAACTTCTGGGCCTTCCTTAAGCGTTCTAGTAGATTAACTACGTAGTCAACCACAACAGGGTCTTCCCCGCGCCCTTCCCATGGTTGGTGGAGCATGCGCAGCGGCGATCGCAGCGAGCGGCCGTATACGCGCATTGCAGGTAAAAACCAGTTGTTTCATGCGCTGAAGTCTCCAGCGCCAACATGGTAGCAGGCAAGCACTGCTCCCAGTCTTTCTTTCGAAGCATAACACCCTTAACGGACGCTTCATAATAGAGTGTAGCTTCTCTATGGAATTGGACTGCGGATGATGCATTGAGTTATGAATGAGCCTTACTCCACATCGTTCTAGAAAGGTCGTGGTTAGGGCACTAGTAAGCACGGTGCCTTGGTCGGACTGTACTTCAGCAGGAAAACCAACTCACGCGAATATCGAGAGGTGCGCAATAACTATTTCCATCGAACTAAGTTCTTGAGGTAGGACCGCTTCGGTGAACTTCGTAGCGGGGTCAAATCGCTTTCAAAATTTGACGGTATCCCGAGGTTGTTACTGGAAGCAGGCCTACAGTGTCGACTACTGGCCAGTGAAAGGGCTCAGTGATGATCGGCACTAACTTCGCTGGGAGCACTTGCCTTTTCGCGCGTCTTCCCCACGCGCCGACATGTGCTGCAAGTTCTTGCAAATTTCACTGCATCGTGGAAACAACCTGAACAATAATACTCCTGCCACAGTCCTTCCTTAGTTTTTTTGACGCTATAAGTGATCGCAGCGCAAGAGCTTCCGTGTGACAAGCGCAAAAGAGCCTATCGATAAGCCTGGGGCACGACCAACTGGTCGGATGTGACACCCCTACCATCTACATACTTCCGGTATAGCGCGCCGGCTCTCTTAGAGATACACGTTTTAATACGAAAGTGTTTTATCCCGGGGTCCACGCTTACCTTCTTGTAGCGGATGTGATTGATGTGGCGTCGGCGCCAAGGAGTAAAATAGCTGGCTGGTTGCAGCACTGTGGAAGCTTCACGAATTCTTAGCCAATAGGAAGGCCGAACGCCCATCAATATATGCTCGGTCGCGCCGTATCGTCTGCTCAGCGGCTGCTTGCCATCATATTACATTCATGACGGTTGGTGTATTGATGGCAAAAATGTTTTGACGCCGTGACAATAAACGTCGTTTGCATGTGTGCCAAAGCAGGGCTTCGCTTTATCTGTACGCTTTACATGCAGTTACCTTGCAGCCTCCTTAGCAAGTTGAACGGGCGAATGCCCTTACAGATATTCACCTGTGCCACAGCGTCTGCTCAGCATCTGCTTGGTGTTTGCTCGCTACCGTCATCACGTACCGTGCTAGAGCGGGGTAGTAAATTAATTATGCAGTGAACTATTAGGCTTTTATAGCGTTCCGCATCGTCAATGCATTACCATCGCTAACGTTGTGGCTCCATCTGCTAATTAGAAATCAAACCAGTTTTACGGCTCGGTGCCGTGTCTGTAGTCCTACCAGTGCGAAAACAAACAGCCGATCTGAATAATTATGACAAAACGTACCTAATGATTTTACCTCAGGTTGAAATGAGACTTAGAAATGACAGAATTTGCCACTTGTTTCTTGCTAACAGGGCGGACAGCCAGTAACAAGCGCGAATTCGGATCGAAGCGGGTAGTAGCCGTTGTTTGCGAGCTGCCAGGTTGCTATAGTTGATCCCGATAAGGGTGGCTATTACGCTTACTGGCGGTAACTGCCACAGTAATTCTCGGTATATGACGTGCATGCGCAAATGTACTAACATGTCACGTATCCCTGTACCGTATCATGTACCGAGCAAAAATAAAACTCTCTAGTGTAGCCATAATCAGCCAGTTACGACCCGAACTATTAAGCGCTGCGCGAGGGTATTACTTGTGTACACCTTGTACCTTCGGCAGTGCTGCAAGGGAGATGGGGATAGAAGCGGCGAAGCGAAGTACTGCATCGTGACAATAACGAGCGCCGACAGGGAGGAATTCTGTAGTTACAGCAGAGCGGAGGCGCCAACGCGGTATAGCCTTCGGTGTGGCCACTTTGCCCACATGGTTTGTATTTCGCGTCGCATTAGCCTGTGGCGCCACGCCGCCTACGGAGTCCAGCTTAAGCACGCATTAGCAGTGCTTACACGCCGCCAACTGCTTCGGTTGCGATGGCACCAGCTCACAAAACTGCAATACTAAGGGGCGCAGAATGGCAACGGCATCTTAATCAGAATCAGTTTTGATTTTCCTCAAGGAAAAATGGACCCCAGACAAAAAGTTGCTGATTGAGCAGCTTGACGAGGCCTAGAGCCCTACAGGCAGCGGCAACAGCGGCAAATAGCAGTGTGTGTCGTACACCTGTACGAGAAAATCGACAGGCGAATCACGCTTTCGTCCGGCGAGATACATGCCAGCGTGAAACAGAACGGCTTCGCGTGTTCGCGGCGCACGCTGCTGCCATTCGCATTCCTGAAGTTGAGCGTGTTGTAACTGCCCTGGCTGCCCAAGACACTGCGGAGCCGGACTAAAAATGCTCGTGCCGTCACCAAAGCAACTCGGCAGCTGGACGCCAACAGGGCGCCGCAGACCAAGCAAACCTGCAACGCAGTCACCGGCCCGCAAATCGTGCACACTTTCGCCGCAACGGACTGCGAGTTCACGAAGAAAACATGCAACTGAAGACACGTTTCACTTTCGTGTTCTATCGATTCTTATGAAAGAGGGATCAACCCAAATTTTTTTCCGTGACACGCCTTCGTTTAGGCTGCTTCGGATCCTCCGCAGGCTGGGATCCTTGTTTTGCATTGACTTCAAGGCTGAATTGTCTAACTCCGCTGTAGCCCTTCCGACGCTGGTGCTGCAAACAGATCTGGTGACTGCTCTTCCAATTACTCGGCTGTTGCTACTACCGGGACCTCTGCCTGTGCGGATCCAAACTGCTGCGGTTTCAACGCGGCGGCACGCTCGCCATCCGCTTTCTGAGGTTTCGACCAGCCATCCCCCTCAGTCAGTGCCGTTTCCGCGATTGCTTTTGCAGTGAACTCCCGAGCTTACGATCTCGTTAGTGCCATCACGCTAGGCTCCCCGAACATGAGCTCTTTCCTGCGCAAAATCTGATCCGACCTATTTGAGAACAGGGGTGCTATGCAGGATGCGCCGAGTTTGGCGAAACTCGGGATCTTCACGAGCTCTGGCGACACCCCAAGATGAAAGCACAAATGGTACCGAGACACAGTTTATCCTTCGAGAAGCCTCCAGTTTCATTGGTTTATCTAGATTCACTCTGGGTGGCTATCATTCCTTGAACGTTGCCTTCTGGGCGGTCGACAAACTGGGGCTCACGTGATCGTACCGTCGGTGCATGGTCGCGCCTTCTTTCACTTGTTTGTCGTCCCACCGAGTGCATTACACGCACAAGCGAGTTATAAAAGAAATGCATTTAATAGAATATTATTAGTTAGTTTAACGTGGTTTAAAAGCATTTTAAAGCTTAGAAGATGTACACTGAATGTGTATTCGACTAATTTGTAATTTAGTACGCTTCGCATTATACCACGAGGGAACGCTGTGGTGGCGTCATCACATACATTCATCGGGCGAGCATGGCGGTAAACATCGAAAAGGCCCAGTGTAAACAAACTCGTACAACGAGCTTGCAGTGCGCGACGTAGTGATCAGGCTCGACGATGACCACTATTTCTTGGATAGTTCTGTTCCTCCGTGAGCAATCTTTCCGTGCAACCCGAAAGACTGCGAATAGCTTAGGCGATTTTACAGATCGCAACGCGTACTTACTGTTCCCGGCACAATCCTGAACAAACAACTTATCCGGTGCTGCTTCTGTGAGTGCGCTGAGTTCTCCACTCTGCGTGACTGCGAGCGTCACGAATATTGCATAGTGTGTGCAAAAGGAAGACAGCCGATATAGCTACGATGCGACAAGGAGGTGGTGCCGACGATGGATCTCGCAACCAACACAGTGACGGAGGCATCGACAAACTGCAGATAAGTATATTTCTACTGTTTCATACTTAGCATAATAATAGTGCACGGATTAAGTCACTTTCGTAGTAACGAACTGAATTCCTGCAGTTTAAAAAAGGCATTGAGAGCCAATGAGTGTTCGTGCTTTTACATGTACGTGGGCCCGCGAAAATATGGAAAATATAAAGGTAACCTTCACTAACTTAGTGATATAACAGAAGTTCATCAGTGACATTCAGCCCGCAGAATCTATGGAAGAGTATCTTTATCCAGGTGAAATATCAATAGCAGGTACTGATATAAAGCAGGAAACTTATACAAAAGTTTCATGGGTTGAACAGCACATGGGAGGCATTACCGAATCGTGATCGCCACGTTACCGATATCCTTGAAAAAATGTTTAGAATCGTTGCATTCTACCGGTTATGCAATATGGGACATAAACCTGGAGGTTAAGAAAGAAACTTGAGATGTCAAGGACTGTGCAGAAAGGGAAGTAACGAAAATTGTTGGAGATAGCATTAAGGCAGGAAGACAGTGGCGTAGTAAACCGTGGCAACTGATATGCTAGTTGAGATTAAGAAAAAAAAATGGAATCGGTGGGCAGTCCATGCACATCTTCAATCACTTGTTGCCAATTAATACCAGGTGATTGCATAAAAAATTAAGCGTGACAGAATGGATGTCAAGGAGAGAGAACTGCTGCCGAGGATGGTAGAAAATTGCGTAATGGGACAAAAATATGATGTTTTAGGCATAGAATGCAATCAGCTCGCATAAGACGGGATTGTAGGGAGCGCCATTGATTTTGCAGTGAACAAAAATAGGTTTGTGGTGCTCACAGTAGAGACCCGTGAAGGTTCGAGGACACGTCAGCTGTTGGCACACTAATAAACATTACAATTGGCTCTGAAAAATACAACCCGTTATGAAAAATAAAGCAATGTTGTCCCGACAAATTGTTTTATTATGCATACACTAAAGGCTTCCACAGTCAAGGGCAGTTAGTACCAATAGTGCAATGAGCATTTTTATTTGTAAATAATGGTTTATATGCGGTTGATTCATTCCAACAATCCACTTTTTTTGCAGCAAAACATTCTGCTGCTGGAGGCACTCAACCGCCTGGTGGCAGTAGGCAAGCGCCAGGCACATGCTCTTGAGAGTGTGGCAAGGTCCAGAGGGCTGCTCTGCAACAGTAGGATCAGTGCACTCACTGCTTTCCAGTCGAGCCCCCAGAACACACCTTATAAAGGAGCTTTCAGTTTATTATTTTGTTTATTATTCAAGAGCATGAATAAAATTATTGCAGTAAACATTGTGCTGTGCATATTGGGACACTTGTAACGTGCACTTCATGTCTCTTCAAAATGGGCAAACAGATAAGACAACCTGGACCATGTAAATGAACAAGACACTAATGCAGCATATACGTCATTGTGCTGTTTGTTCTTTCTATGTGCAAGAATACAGTGGGTGTTGATTAGCCACAAGATGAACGGTGTGTGTATTTCACAATGAAAAGACAGGAAATGGCATGACCTTAATAATGCTATCACCTATAGACTGTGCACATGAATGCAACACTCCCCGATTTAAACGTGCCATTACATGCATGTTCGATACCACATATTTTTTAACAATGTCATATATTTGCATGTACTAATTTTCACACAGCTTAAGCGCATGCATAGCTCACTTGTGATGTATCCATTTCATAGGCCAAATAATTGTACACTTTGTCCTTTTGTGTTGTATGAAAAGCGGCATCCTCTAGTCAGATACAACTTCACAAGACAGGAGAGGCCCCGCCCAGATGACCAAAGCGCAGCAGCCGATTGCCTCCACATCTAAAGAAATAGTCCCTCTCCAATGGGTGGGTATTAGTGCGTCCAGCGGCATGACGTCAGTGTAGAGTGTGTGCCCATTGGTGCAGGCTTGTGTTTACCTGCCGTTGAAGTGCAGATTCTGCGGCCTCCTAAAGTTGTATCCGACTATAGAATCACGTAATGCCTTGCACTGGTTGCATAGACTTTAGCAACTTGATAGCACACAATGATCAGGAACAGAAATCTATAAAGGCACCCAAGCAAAGCTGGCTGGCCACACTTCTATTATGATGGGCTGTAAACAGTTCTCACCAAATATTCCCATGACATCCTTGAAAAAGAGGTGGTGTTTGGCACTTTAGAATCAAAAACAGATTACAGTGAATGTTGTGTACCACGCTAAAACAAACTGAGCTTGGTTATCTGCACAGCATGTAATGAAAGCTTGTGCTTCACATATGAAACAAAGTGCTCTGTCCAGTACAACTGTCGAGTTTGCTGTGGCACCTATGATGTCATTAGTGTCAACATACAAATTTTCAAAGGCCATTCATTTCACCATTATTTTTGTATGATGGTTCTTTCAATCAGTGCTTGTATTATATGAGCAGGTGAATTTGAAAGCAAAGCTTTGTTTGCAAACCTTCAGACTTCCATAATTGTGTGGCAAGGCACTGGCATGGTGTTGAATAGCTCACACTTCCTCGGTCCTGCACCAAAGAGGCCCAATGCTCTATCTGAAGTTGGATCGCACAACAATTCAACGGCACACAAAGATGAGTAACACACACATCAGTGCATTCTGCTGTGTGTATTTCTCTTCCTCGGTCCTGCACCGAAGAGGCCCAATGCTCTACTTGAAGTTGGACCGCGCAACAATTCGACGGCACACAAAGAAGAGTAACACACACAGCAGAGCGTTCTGCTGTGTGTATTTCTCTTCTTTGTGTCCCGTCGAATTGTGGTGCAATTCAGCTACAAGCTTCTATACCGCTACAACGAGTCTTCAACCTCACCAATGATCTAGTTATTAAGCCACAATGGCGCACATCTTTGAAATGTCCCAACACGAATTAGCTGTCCAACAAATCACCGCAAGCATAAAATTTTGCTGCACAGGTGTATGCACGTGCCATATTCTGTACCACTAAACTCGCAGGAATCAAAGGGACAAGCATTAACCAGCCTTACTGCTGCCATTACCATCATCATCATGACACCAATAGAAAGACACTGCGGTAGAGCGGTAGAATCACGCCCTCTGAGATCTGTCATTCTCCATTTCAGAGAAGATAAACCAATGCCGCAACGAGTGCATCTAGGTTTCACGAGTCATACCGTAGAAGAATATCACGGCCCTGCTCTGAGATGCTACAACTGCCAGAGATTTGGACATCTATCGAAGAACTGCCGCAGTCCACGTCGCTGCAAGATATGCTCAGAAGACCACGACCATTCAGAGTGCAAGTCTGTGTGTCAGCCAAAGTGTGCCAACTGTGGCGGAAACCATACAGCTTCCTTCTCCGGGTGCCCTCAGAGCAGAGCTGCCTCAAGGTTGCGCAGACATGAGTTGAAATACGGAAGGCTGCCTCCTCGAAATGCGCCCCCACCCAACCTTGATGCTGTAAGATGCGCGCCTACAACTGCCAACAAAGAGAAAGAGCAAGTGGTCAATATGAACTATTCTGCAGCTCTAAAGCACTCAGGTCGACAACATTCTGACAGCGAGCGACACGATCCACCTCCAGAGAACACTACTCATCTTGCCCAGGCTTCGAGTGAACTTAGCCGACCCTCTAAACAACGCCCTGTGCCATTGACACAGCAGCCTCACTTAACATCTGAGCGACTACCTCAACATTCGCCTCAACCACATCTGTCATCCCAGCGACCATCTCAGTCAGCTTTTCAGCGACCTGCTTCGAGCACACATGGAGCTTCAGCGTCGTTTGGTGATTACGCGTCTTTACCCGTGGCACAGATGATCCTGCCCGTGCTATTCACAGCTCTGCGTGCAATTCTCAGTGCCATTCCACACGCAAACAACCTTCCAGAGGTAAAAGCACTGCTTTCTATGGAATCGTTGGTGCTTCCACAACCACCAACAGCTCCACTGCAGGCTTACAATGAATAATCGTTATAACAATGTTTCCATATTTCAGTGGAATGCTAATAGCCTTCGAAATAAGTCAGCTGATTTTCGCAAACTACTGGCTCAACATAACTTTCCTGTTTTATGCATACAGGAAGCAGGCGTACGAGATGACTTTCGTCTTTCGAACTATGTTATATATAAATCATCGCGCATTGCTGGAAGTAGTAGAGCGATGTTATGCGTGAGAAAAGACCTGCCGTCCTATTTAATACAGTCGAGCGATTCAAACATACCGGAGTTCGTAGCATGCAAGATATCTTTTAGAAGTACAAGCGTCACAGTGATCAGTATTTATCTACAATGTTCTAGCAAAATATCAGTAGACAGCTTGGTGAATGTGTTTGGTATCGCTAACTCACATGTGCTGGTTTGTGGGGACTTCAACGCACATAACGTCATCTGGGGCAGTGAATATAATGATTCCCGTGGAAGCATTATAGAGTCTGTCGCAGAAAAAAGTAATCTGATTGTGTTAAATGACAGCTCTCCAACGTTCTTGCGGGGGTTTCGTTACTCAAGCTGTATAGATGTTACGCTCTGCTCCCAAGACCTTCTTGATGGCGTTGAATGGTCAACGGACATAGAAACGCACGGTAGTGATCATTTTCCGATCCTGGTCAAACATCGCCTCATACGGAGTGAAGGGACCCGCCGCTACTCAAAGTATACTAATTGGCAAGGTTTTCGGCACCATTTAAGTAATTCATTGGGTGAAAATCCGAACTTTCAAAGTTTTGCCAATACATTGTGTGATTCCTACAAGAACTGCACAAAGCAAGTCATTGTTCCAAATGAATACGCTGCAGTCGACGGCGAATATGAATGCCTAAGAGCAATTAGAAGGCGCGCAGAACGGGCTTACCGCCGCAGTGGAAAGCTGGACGACTACAAAATGGCACAGAAAGTTCAGTCAACTTCGCGCAGACGCTTACAAAAATTAGGTACAAGAAAATGGCGAGAATACTGCGCGTCGTTGTCTCCGTTTACTCCAGTTCCCAGAATATGGTCCGTTGTCCGATCTTTTAGTGGTCCAGTTACCCAGAGCCATCCCTTTCGAGCCCTTGCCGTAGCTCGAAGCACTCCGGAAACATCTGTTGCTGACGAATTTTGTCAACCTATATCCAGACCAGGAATTCCGTTTACTTGCCTACAATTTGCAAGTTCGACAACACTAGCAGAACAGAAGCTTCGTGCGTGCTTTATGTCACAACATCCACAACTTGATTGTGAGTTTAGTTTAAATGAATTGAAAAGTGCTCTTTCGTCATGCCGTACAAAGACAACCGCAGGCCCAGATGGTGTTACGTATGTGATGTTAAAGAACCTAGGTCCAGTAGGAAGAATGACTCTTTTGGAGATATTTAATGATATCTGCATAAGAGAGACTCTACCGGATTCATGGAAATTAGCTCGGGTAATTCCAGTGCTAAAACCAGGAAAGACTCCACTTTGTCTTGACTCCTACCGACCCGTCAGTCTCGCAAGCTGCTTTTCCAAGCTAATGGAGAAGATGATAGACAGTCGATTGCAATGGTGGTGTGAACAAACACATGTGTTTTCCGACCACATGACCGGTTTTCGACAAAATCGTTGTACAATGGATGCAGTATTAGATATTGCCACATACGTCGAACATGAACGAAGCTGCGGAAATGTGACAGTAGCAGTATTCTTAGACATTCAAAGAGCATTCGACACTGTAAGTCACATACACGTCCTTGCTGGTATGTTAGAGCTTGGCCTACACGGTCGAACGCTGCGATGGGTGTCAAACTTCTTGAAAGATAGAAAAATATTTATGGAAACAATAGAAGGAGAAAGTAATTATCACAGCATCACGCAGGGCGTTCCGCAGGGCAGTGTTCTTAGTCCGTTTTTATTCAATTGTGTCATGGCAGCCTTGCCACAAAAGCTCCCGTCTGGTCTACGGTATTCTCTGTACGCAGATGACATCTGCATATGGGCCTCTGGTTCTAATATACAAGACATTCAAACAACGCTGCAAGAGGGCCTTGATAGCATCGACACCTTTTTAAAAGAAAGAGGCATGAGTCTTTCATACGCAAAGACAGCCGTACTTCCTTTCAATAGACGACAGTTGATTAATTTCCAACTTAGGCTTAACGGGCAAGCTTTGATGTTTGTGAAAGAGCATAAATTTCTTGGAGTTATTCTTGACCGCCAACTTACACGGGCTTCACACATCCGCGCAATTGAAAAACAGACCAATGCAGTAATAAACGTACTTCGGCGACTCGCAGGCACAACGTGGGGGGGATCAGTCTCTTCGCTACTACAAGTTCATAACGCACTCATAAAACAAAAAATTGCTTACTCGGCACCTATTCTTCATGGTTTATCGCAAACTTCTGAGGAACGGCTTCAACGTTTACTAGCAAGGGGCCTGCGAGTGTGTCTTGGGGTTCCGCAGGCTACCTCGAGTTCTTTAGTAATTGCTGAAGCTCGTCACCCCCATTTCCAGTCATACGAACGGTTGAAACATGCCGACATATTTATCGCATCTTAACCCAACACGAGAAGCATCCATTAAACCTCGAGCTCACCGAAAGAAACAAAAGCAAAATTCACGATGTTGTTCGAGAACATAAAACACTATTACTAAGATTTGATTTATGCAAAGTGGATGTTAGTTACCCTCCCTGGATGTTAACATACCCTAAAATAGAGTTATCGGTTGATGGGATTATATCTAAGAGAGACATGTTCATAGTAGCCGCACAGCAACTGGCACTCTACCAAATTTACTCATTATATCCCCAGTACATCCACGTTTATACAGATGGTTCGTGTCATAAAAATTCCTCGACTTCAGCATTCGTCATTCCACACTTAGCGCTAGAGCAAACATATAAATTATCCCGGGAGACATCTTCCACCATGGCAGAACTATTTGCGATCCTGTGTGCTTTGCGTTTCATAACTTTCGAAAAACATTCGCAAAAATGGGTTATCTTTAGCGATTCGCAAGCCGCTCTCACATTACTACAGAGCAATAAGAAAAATTCTTTGAACACTTCGATATTGTATGAGACGCTCAAAGAACTTACAAAAGCAAGCGCAATGAACCACGTAATTGCATTTCAGTGGATTCCTGGGCACTGCAATATTCCTGGTAATACTGCAGCGGACGCAGCTGCGAATCGAGCGCACAATAACGCAGAGACAACCAATCTTCCCCTATTGAGTAGTGAAGTCCGTCTGATCCTGAGACAGATTTCTTGTCGTCTCAGCAAAACTACCTGGTTTGACCAGCAGACTAAGAACTCGGAGTTATACTCAATAGACCCATATATAAACTTATCAATGCCGGAAACTCTAAGAGACAACAGAAAATTTGAAACTTTGGTACACCGGCTGCGTCTTGGTACTGCATTTACGAGACACTTCTTGTACAGAATAAAACGTGTCTCTAGTCCGCAGTGTTCTTGTGGTCATCCAGACGAAGATGTGCATCATCTTCTTCTCGAGTGCTCGAAATACGATACACAAAGAGCGGTACTGCAAGCTAATTTGTTTATATTAGACAGAAGGCCATTCACTCTAAAAAAGCTACTTGGCCCATGGCCAACTGCGGGCCTTCAAAAAAGAGCGCATCTTGCTCTGAAAAAGTTTTTAGAGGAGACCAACATTTCGGGAACATATTAAGTATTGGATGATCCGAATACGCTAAATGAGTTACATAAACGTTGTTCGTGGTGCATAGTTGGTTTATGTGGTGATCGCAACTTTTACGCAATACGTATAATTCTGTCCTGTACTTGGAGTGTATTACAAGTGTTGTTGTGTGTTTTGGCTGTTCAAAACATCGGACTTCATATATGCGTACGTGGACTGAACTCATGCACAGAACTTTGCGACTCATGTACTGTTGGACTGTATATTTTTTACTGATCCGGTGTTCTACTGAGTGTTATATTTAGTGTCGCTATCTCCCTTTTTGCGCAAATTTGTTTCGTCTGCCAAGTGACAAGGAGTAGCCGGTGCCACCACATAAAGGCGCCAACCTCTCCTAACATTCACTTCAATAACAAAAAAAAAGACACTGCTGCGTTTCAGTAAAGGGAGTTCTGGAGGGAAAGGCGTGACAGCGAGGCTTGAGGCTTACAATAAAAATAGCATTTACAAGACATGTTCAATGCCAAAATATGCTGCATGTCGCTCATCCTACTTTGGCATTGCGGCAAGCTTTTAGACGTCTGAGCGTGTCGCAGTTTGTGTAATCATTGCTATAAAGCTGTACAAAAGGTCTATTCACTCTGCAATCTTTATTTTTATCATGGCGGGTTAAAGACCCACTTTTCATTGGCATCTGCACCACATTTCTCCCGATATGTAATTTTCGCTTGGTGGTTCACGACATCTTCACGCACACCGAGTTCTGCAGAGCATTGGATCTGCATTGTTCTACTGCTGAAGAATTAGAGCTCTATTATGAGACGAAAATATACGATTTGTCCATACAGAATAACGCTGCCCCCCCCCCCCCCCCAAAAGAAATACACTGAACCATTGGCACATGCACCAACAGTGCACACAGCAAACACTCTGAAGTATTTTCTTCATGCAAGCCAGCACACTAAGATTCTCAATGCATTTTCATTTTGCCATAAATGCATAGGCACAACCGGCTTGGCGCGACATCCGCATCTCGCACTGCAACAAATTGTGCAATGCCTTGCTGTTTCATAGTGTGGCCGATAGATGACGCATGACCAAAATTCAGCATTATGCATACTAAGTAACTTGTACTAAGTACTAAGTAATCTCATAAAAAAACCAAGTTGTTTATGAGATTGGCATTCACAGGGTACTTCACACAATTTGTGATATCCATTTATCTATTTATACTTCATTAAAAGGAAGCTGAAAGGTTTTCCAGAAAAAATGAGTGAACATCTGTACATAATGGTTTTCAACCCTCCGAATTTGAATATCGTATCGAAATTGAGTGAAAGAAAGCGCAAATATATTTTATTTCGACAAAAAGTGCAGTGGCGGACACGCCCAGCTCGCGCGTCTCGTTTCCGCCTGTGATTGGTCGGGCGCCTCGTGACGTTAACACTAGTAACCGACCGCTGCCGCTACACATGAAGCGCGGTGCCAGGTAGTTTGGTGCTGTTTTTCTGAGACGGTAATGGAAAATTTAGAGACTGTGTTTTTCTGAGGAGTTCGTCGTTACTCCCTACATGTACGTGCCGATTGTGAAGAGCCGGCCTCTCGAAGAAGCAAACGATGCTGGTGCGAGCAGTGCTTTCGACGCGAACGAAAGCAAAGTTTTGGGATCTCCTCGTGTTGGAAATGCTCTTTGGTGAGTAGGTTTTTTGCAAAGCGATCTAGTGATCTCGCCGATCTTTCGCCGATCTAGTGAGCTCGTTTCCGGTCAAACAACTGTAGTGTTGTGTTCCTGCATGCCTCCTCGTGGAACGTAAGCGGGGATGCGATCGTCGGCATTTGTGCGCTGTCCAAAGCTGTCGGCAATCTACAAAGACGGTTTAAACGCGTGAAAAGCTTCCCGGTTCATGCAGTACGTGTAGTGGCCTTCATCTGTTGACTACCACGTTGACTACCACTCACGTTGATTACCACTCACGTTGACTACCACTCTACATACACGCAGACGCACCAACAAAGGAATGCAGGGTCGATCGAAGCAGATTACGATGGCACGCACGCAGAAACAAGCGCGGTCAGGCACGGTCGCGGACGCTGCGAAGGAACGAAACACTAGAGTTGACGTCACAACACCGCGGTTTCCGGTCTCCGCCCGCATCGTCAGCGTCAGCAGCAGCGCGCGGCATTCGACGGGGGGCGGAGCTACAGCGCAATTTCAACCGACGATTACGTCGCTCCGAATTGAATAAAAAAACCCAAATTTTACCTACATGGTTTATAAGGTTCCCGCATCCGTATATGAGCGTCTTATTGAATTCGACAGACTCTTCCGCTTCCCTTTAACCTCTTTCCCCAAAAAAGTGAGCCATTTGGAAGGCACCCTGATAGACAAGTAGAACAATCGGTAAAAAGTCAGCAAGCAGCGAAAAAGTCAGTATCATAGGCTGCCGCATGTGTGACGTCGGAAACACAAAATTTAAGTCGGCTACAGAGAAGTGACAAATTTGGCAATATGGTGCGTCTAGACATTGCTTCAATGCTAATCACAGTAACGCTGACATTGAAGGCACCTTAATTCCTACGTACGTTGCGTCGACACACCCGACTACGTTCGTAATCTTTCCGCGAAGTAAGAAGCGCTTTTTATAAATGCCCGCTCAGCCGCAGTCTTCGGGAAATCTAGCCACCGCTTCCGCACTGCCGCATCAATAAGCGCATCAGACATCTCTGACACAGAGGCTCACAATAGTTTGATGACGTCCAATGTAACGCTCGGCGCCGACGCTTCCCTGAAAACTCCCAGTCCCGTAGAAACGGAGGGCGCAGAGGACTTGCTCTTCAACGGTGAGCGAATGAAGCCCGCCACGCTGTCTCCACAGACGAGAGTCTTTTCGCCTAGCTCGTCACACAGCCAGCGCACTGATGTCTTCGACAGGCCAAAATGACGCAGAAACTCCACGGCGGTCATGTACGCGAACGGGTCCAGACGGTCATACTGACGCTTGCTGCCGCTGGCTGCAATAACACAGGCTGCTGCTGCCACCGCCATGTTCCCGAGTTGAACTCGGAGGGGGTTTCGCGATGTACGAGTTTAGCACGAGTTCGCCTGTCAATCAAAGCCAGAGGTCACGCCCCGCGCGAGGCATGTAACTCCTGTGCGCGCACCCACCACGGTTGGGCCACGCCCAACTTATCTTTCGGCAACAGCGACGCGGTGCCGAGCTGAGAGGCATCAACAATATTCACCACCGACAGAAAACACGCACAACACACAGTCATCGGTGATGTACTGCGCACTACTATCAAAAACAAAGCGTTGACTGTCGCTGGCTTCTCGGCAGTGGCGTAGCAACAGGGGGGGCCGGGGGGCCGTGGGCCCCGGGTGCAAGGGGCCAGTGACGGGGGGGGGGGGGGGGGGGTGTCATATATGTCTGAAGACACCCCTCTTTCCGTCGGCTACACCCGTGGAGGGGGGTGACAGAAGACCTATGGGCCCCGGGTGCCAGACGACCTAGCTACGCCACTGCTTCTCAGGCTGAGATGGCCCCACAGCAAGGTTTCATTGCCTGCATTGTGGCGACGTAGCGCACAGTAAATAACTATCGGCACGTCACTGTAGCTGCTTGCAAGGCGTCGATGCGCCGAGGGTGACGACGATGCTGAGGAGTGCGTATCGCAGCAGTCGTTTGAGATGGCTGCTCTGTCATCGGTGATGTATCGGAGCCACAACGTCGTAAACACGATCAGCGTCCGAGAATCGCTCGCTCTTCTAGACCCAGTGCAATGGCATTTCTTCATCACAAGCACTGCGCACTCAACAGTTCCACCACCTTCCTCAGTTCGATGTCTCATTTCATAACCGCACACAAGAGCCCTCACCTGCCAAAATGCGATTGCTGCGGTGTCGTCACGATATCCTTCTGCGATCGCTGCTGGCTCCAGCATAAGTAATCCGCAAGCACCTTGGTGCGCACAAAACACTCAAATACTGCGTACATGCGCTCAGAGGCACTTTCACTGGGAAGCGATGACAAGCGATGAATTGTGTCGATGGGAAGCACGCACTTATTCGCAATGCATCGCCGAGGTTTCGCGCACAAAGATAAACTGGTACATTTTCACTAAACTGCGTCACTACGGGCACTACGGACCGCCATTTTGCAGCGACAGCTGTTGCTCCCGTATTTCTGACTATAGTGTGTCGTTTTTAGTTGGTAAAGCGGGGGCCTTAAGGCGCCTGCGATGAACAGCCGTACAACGGCGCTGCGTTTCTATTCCCCTACTAGAGAAAGAGTGGTGATCACTGACATTATTGAGAATAGCACTGTAGCGCCCCTAGGCGACTTCTCACCGTATGAACTGCCTCGTGCGTGCGACCCGCTTCAATGTATCCGCTTCTAAGCTTTCGCCTCACTGTCGCCACTCGCGGCAAGAAGTGCAAAATTTAATAATTTGCTCGATCTCCGTTTGTCATCAGAAATTTCTAGCATTCAAAACGAAAAACAGACACTTAAAGAAATAAAAATGTTCGTTATTTTATTTGTTGTATTTTAACGTATTCGTTTGAGCGAAAGCGTAGGGGCAAGAATGCGCTGCATGTACCCTGTTCGCATTCGATCGAGGATATAAAGATAGTTGCCGAAAGAGGAGGCACGCCCTTGACGCGCCCGGGAAAGGCGTGGCAAGCGGCTCACGGCAAGTCTGCAGACAGACAGCGGGACAGTCACGGTATTGCTAAGTTGCGATAATCCGTTGATAACAATATGCGGCGCTGGCGAGTTTCGTTGTGCAGCTGTCTGCGCTTGAAACGTGGAAGCAGCGTGCCGCGCAGGGTGCGCTCATGTTGTCATACGCGGCTTTTTGTCTACATATTTTTTGGCCTGCAGCCTTTGCGCGTTTCACGCTATCTCCGTTCACTGACTGCCGTCGAGCAAACTCGGGTAAAACTCGGGCGAACGAGAAACTCGGCGCATCCTGCATAGCACCCCAGGTAAGGGTTGCTGCGGAGGAAGTGTAGGGGATACGGAAACTTCCCTCTGAGGTGTGCTGAGAGGACCTTTAATAGGTACCTTTGCGACTGGAGTACATGCACTGCGCCTTTCTACAGCTTGCTTAATCCATGCGCATTCGCCTATGAACATCTCAGGTTCCACATAAGAGCAGTGAATCACGTCCATAGTAGCCGCAGAGTCTCGAAGTATGCGACATGGTTTCCCGCTTACGTCAAGGTCGCGCATGTATGGTTCAAGCAGCTTCATGTTCTCGTCATGGCAACGGACCGATAAAAACCCTACCTTTGCCTTGTTACATCGCGCAGCAGTGTGCCCTGGTTTGCGACAGTTGTACCGAAGAAAAGGTTTCCTCGGCTCCAATTTCTTCACTTGGGGGGGTGGAGGTCTTTTCCGACCCAAAAGTATTCGATTTTGAGGTACCCTCAATCATAGGTTCGTCTTTTCTTTTTTCGGTCCCTAGCTTTGGCTGGCCTAGCCCGAAATTGGGATCGCCTTTTCGGCCGTCATTTATTTCGCGAGCCGGAAGCGTCACAAGTTCTTCGGATAGTTCAGCGGCTCTGGCTATCGTGCTAACTTCTGGCCTATCTTGAGCCCAGTACTTCACGTTCTCAGGTAACCGGTTATAAAATTGTTCAGACGCAAAGCACTGAACAATATTTTCGTGGTCACCATAGGCTTTTTGTTCGTTGAGCCATTCCTCCATGTTTGACATAAGCTTATATGCCAACTCAGTATAGGACTCATTTCTAGCCTCTTCCATTTCGCAGAACTTCCGCCGCAACGCTTCCGTTGACAGCCTATACTTCCTCCGCAGACTGGACTTTAGCTTATCATAATCCTCTTGTCTGGTTAAGCAAGCGATTATGTCCGTTGCCTCACCCGGTATAAGTGTGAGCAGACGCTGTGGCCATGATTTCCAGGAGAACCCTTGCTTCCCGCACGTCCGCTCGAAGTTCGCCAAGAACAAACCAATCTGCCATTTTTTAATGATGCGCGCTTTCCTGCACTTTTTCCTTCGCTCCTCTGACCTGCTTCTCGAGCGCCTTTCATTTCAAGCTCGAGTCGCTTCAATTCAAGTGTGTGTTCCCTTTGCATACGCTCTATCTGTTCTTTACGCTCCCGTTCTTCACGTTCCCGCCCTTCTGCCTGACTTGTTTGCAATCTCCCTCTCACTAATGATCTCCAAGCATTCCGTAAGCTCATCATTCTCTGCCTCCAGAACAGTAATAGCCTCAGTCAACTGTGCTTTTCGGAGTGCGTCAGTGACGTCCAGATGCAACTGTTTCGCCAGCTCCAACAACTCCGGTTCGCGGAATAACTTCAAATGCGTGGCTGTTTTCAGTGCTGCTCTCTCTATTGCACACAACTATCTTGCCGCTACATAACTAGGCGACAACAATAGCTCGAATGATCCGTTCTATTCTATAATCGAGAAGAAAGGGGGTTAACCAAGGGACCCGATCTTTATTAGACATATCATAAGAAGCCAACAAACACTGACACCAAGGACAACATAAGGGAAATTACTTGTGCTAAATAAATGAAATAAAGAAACGATAAATTAATGGAAAGAAAAGTGGATGAAAAAAACAACTTGACGCAGGTGGGGAATGATCCCACAACCTTCGCATATATATCATGAGAAGCCTAAAAAAGAGATACCAAGGAAAACATAGGGGAAATTGTACTAACTTAGGGAATTAAAGAAATTATAAATCAATGGAAATGAAAGTCAACGAAGAACCAACTTGCCGCAGGTGTGGAATGATCCCACGTCTTCGCATTACACGTAGGAAGCTCTCACCAAATGAGCTCATCAACGTGCTTGAGTATTTATTTGTTACTAGTAGAACTAACCTTGGGGTTAGCCAGCGCCACCACTAACAAACCATGACGGCGGATGTCGAACAACCTTTCTGCCGCAGGCGTCTCGAGTACTATCGGCGTCAAATGAAAGTTGAATAGCGGAGCGCGTCGACCAAGCATAAGTGAAGATATACTGCGTGCCGTCCAGTCATCACCATTGACAGGCGCGCGCATCCGGTTTGGCCGCACTGCGCGATCCCCCTCTAGTGAGATAATGTCGCTTCTGTTCTGGTTCTTACATTTTAAAGGGAGAAAATTAAAAATAATAATTAAGCTAGAATATTGCAGTTTACGGCGAGTCTTGTCGCACAGATCGCCGAAACCACAAGCGCTGTCGGCGCGAACAGCGGTGCGCGTCGTGCTGTTTGCACCGTCATCGCAAGGTAGATTCGCCCGCGCGGTTTGCAGCTTGCGCGCCACAGTCGTTCTTTCGATCGGCAAACTTGCGCTGCGCGGTATCGCTGGCAGCCGCGACGGCGGCCGGCATGCCGAGCGCGTTTGGCCGTTGGACATGGTTTCACTCCCAAACCTGCAGCGCTTCGCTTTTACCACAGCGTCGCAGCGTTATCGGCATGTGTGCATGAGACAAAGAATGAGTAAATATCACCGGGTTGTAGTTCATGTCCAACAATAGGTCTTTCTGATTCGCCTGTCTGTAGCGATCAGCGATCTCCACCCTTAAGACAATACGGAGATCTACCAGCGTCAAGTGAACTAGATATGCCGGGTGTTTCGTCCGAAGAGAGAGCGCGAATTGTTTCTCTTTACCGGCACCAAGTGCATCAGCGTGAGATTGCCAGGATTACGAATCGCTGTTTGCCTACAGTTAACAGAATTTGCCAGGCATTCCGTGATGATGGACGCCTCTGGAACCTTCCCCGTGGACACAGGCAGCGGGTGACCGACAGCGATAAGGACTTACTTGTCATACAAGCTTCGGAAGACGCCCTGTTCCTTACATCTCGAGAGATCCAAGACAGCTTGAACCTCTCCGCCAGCACATCAACAATCAGACGTCGACTGCACGAGGCGCGGCCTGCCGCCGTCGCGGCTGCCAGCGATACCGCGCAGCGCAAGTTTGCCGATCGAAAGAACGAATGTGGCGCGCAAGCTGCAAACCGCGCGGGCGAATCTACCTTGCGATGACGGTGCAAACTGCACGACGCGCACCGCTGTTCGCGCCGACAGCGCTTGTGGTTTCGGCGATCTGTGCGACAAGACGCGCTGTAAACTGCAATATTCTAGCTTAATATTTATTTTTCATTTTCTCCCTTTCTAATGTAAGAACCAGAAAAGAAGCGACATTATCTCACTAGAGGGGGATCGCGCAGTGCGGCCAAACCGGATGCGCGCGCCTCTCAATGGTGATGACTGGACGGCGCGCACTATATCTTCGCTTATGCTTGGTCCACGCGCTCCGCTGTTCAACTTTCATTTGACGCCGATAGTACGTGATCTTTCTGGGTGAAGGCAACTGGTCAATAAACGCGCTCATATACCTGAAGGTATCGATGTTGCCGGATTCGCTCAATTGGATAGAGCATTGCACGCGTAATGCGAAGACGTGGGATCGTTCCCCACCAGCGGTAAGTTGTTTTTTCATCCGCTTTCATTCTCATTAATTTATCATTTCTTTAATTCAATAAGTAAGTACAAGTAATTTCTTCTATGCTTTCCTTGGTGTCTTTGTTGGCGTCTCATGATATAATTAATAAAAATCGGGCCCCTCGGTTAACCCACTTTCTTCCCATCCTTTTCTAACCCTTCAACAAAACCTGGAAAAACTCAGCAGAGAAAGTGCCACAGTTGCCACCTTGAGGCTAAGAATCTGGTGTAGAACATCGCAAACGCTGCCTTCAGTGGTGACTTGGTAGACGAGGCTCGTAGATCCATATCCCTCCGCTGCTTACCAGTTGTTACGGGGACGGGGTTTCGGCGACTTTCAACAGCGTCTGCTTGGAGATCGAACCAGATTGGTCATCGGCGAGGGTCCGGCAGAGAAGACGAGACGATGTAAAAACAAGTCACATAAGTTTATTGTGTGGTTGCGGGTATGCGTTGCGCTCCAAGGCAACAAGTACAACAGGGTTCAGCGTCCGCGCTGCTGCAATCACGGGCGGAGAAGACGTGTCCGTGGCGTATCGCTGGTCCTCTTGTGCCCTGCGCCATCAGAGCAACCGCTTTCTCTCTTGCCTTCTGGTGGAGGGCCCTGTGAGCACACTGATCAGTTGACACAGAGTATGAGAAAGACCACTCCCTGGCCATCCGCACAGAGGAATACCGAGAAACCCCACTCACTGGTGTAGAGGTGGGGTGCGTAGGCAACGTCGGGTCAACACATTGGGCAACCCACTCACAGGAATTCGGAGAGAAACCACTACCTGGCGTAGAGGGGGTGAATGTAGGACAAATGAGAGTAGGATTTGCACTGGTGCATTATGCCGTCGCACACACCTGAAGGACAAGTCTTTTCATGTTAGCGAACGTGACGATTTGGCGCGTCGTGTTTGAAGAGCTTGGTATCCGTTTCCTTCGTCGCCGTGCACACTGAACCATAACAGTAGTTAGAGCTCCGTTGTCGGCCTCTATAAAATTTTGCAAAGCCCTAACGGTAAGGGTGTTACCAATGCGACAGGAAAACAACCTTAAGGGTGAAAATATTTTTACAGTGTAGAATGCTGTTGGACCCTTTAATACACCTGTGGCTCACAGGAAGACATCACCAATGCACAAGCTTTAGCAAGCTATTTGCCCAATGCGATAGTCACTTTGATAGTTACTGTACACTATATCATTCTCCCACAAATGCAAATTGTCACCTCAAAGCACGTCTGAACAGTTGAGTGGTGCACATCCAATAACCTACATCGAGGTTATCACGCCATTATACGCATAGTGAGGGCCGACGTACGCACCTCTAGTGGGGGGCCTGGCTAGGTGCACTCAGAAAAGGAGCAGCCGTATGACGTAGTTTTCTGCATCGTTACGCGTGCTTCTTTGTTTGATTCACGTTTTCAGAGGAGAGAGAGAGAGAGAGCAAGCATTTATTTCAACCCTCCGGGTCGTCGCTCTTGAAGACGAGTGGAGGAGAATAAGCAACACCCGTCGCATGTGTGTGGTGGCCATAGCTCCATGGCATGTCGAAGAACAATTGTTGCGAAGTGGGGTGCTCAAAGACATAACAAAAAAAGCTTTCCGGTTACGTGGTTCTACTTAATACCCGCGAGGCCTCATGGGCAGAGACAACAGCAGAAATGAATTGCCGCCGTTCGGCAGGAAATTTATTGTTTTCACGCTTCGCTTTCTTATCTCGGTATTTGTTGCGCTCGACCATGTTTACTCGGGTAAGCGCGAAGTTTATCAAGACCTACCCACGTTTGGTACGGTTTGTCAGCAGTGCAGCTTGCGGGTTAAAGACATGGCTCTTAGGTTTTGAATACCGCTTGCCGCCTCTACCATTTGCCGCTTCCTTACTTTGCTCTTGCCAGGTTGCAAAATTGTACTAGCGCATATTGTTGTGTCGTAAATCTGATGAGGCCTGCAAGGAGGAATTTTGTTTGTTTTAGGCGGCCCGCATTAAATCGTCGCGCCAGCTCTCACGCACTTGATGTTTTTGGATGTACCTTATTCGTTGCTTCACGCATGTTGAACTGTTTCTAGTTGCTTCTGCATAACAATTGTTGATTTTTGGTGATTATGGGGTTTTCGCGTAGCCTCGTTTGTAAAGGCCTTAAATAACCCTGTATTTTGTAGGAATGATTACAGGCAGGTGTTTCTGTAACAGATATTTTTCTTTTCGCCGGAAAATATGTTTGATATTGTGGTTGCTTACGAAATGTGTTAGAAGAGAGGTAGTTCAGGGTGATGGATGGCTGTTAGCTACTACATATGGCATTGCTGTTCGAGTTTCGCTGAAAAATTCCTGTCATGTTTGTGAAATCGTCACCTTGATACTGTCTCAACAGACTTACCACGCAGAGTGCCTTTTTGCGTGTGCATCTTGTACTCAAGTGAATGCTTATCTTTTGCAGCGTAGGCATTGCACTCCTACGCCGCAAAGGACTGAACCCTGCCTTGCCTTGCGCGCCCATCTTCTGTAACATTCGAAAAATAAATAATTGCTCGTTGGCAAGACTTTAGCTTTGTACGTTTCGAACCAGTTCTATAGGGAAATTTCAGATTGCGAAAACTGCAGTGGGAAAGGCAGTTCGTCGACGTACGAAGCGGCAGTGCATGGGTAGTGAGGCGCCAATTCGCGCTTTTATTAACCCATGCGTTTATTGACTTCGTTGACTAGCGTATGCATTCCCAATAACAAATCTGTAATTACTCTTATTGAGGTGACTTTGACGGCACATATTCAGCGATGTCATGTGTATTCATCAGTAGGAAGATCACTGCAATGTGTGCTGGCATCGTGCTTTACGGATTCGTCTGAGATCCAAGTCTGCGCCAACGACGTGTGGCTATCTTGAGGTCCGGAAGAATTATTGGGGCAAGGATACAATTAAAAGAAAACGATTGAGACATCATTAGTCAACAAAACGAAGCGGCTACTTAAAAACAAGCAGGCCTCGAAGCGCTTGTCTGCGGGGTGCACCTCGCACGTGTATGTGCACTGGAACTGCAGTAACGTCGTGTTCGCTCTCACAGAGGCCTGCGCCTTTTCTGCAGCTGCTAACGGTCAAGTAGCGGTCTGGCGCCCAATCGAAGGGGAAACCGCAGGCGCGAACTTGAAGGGACACTAAAGTTAAAAATCATTTCTTCTGCATCAGTAAATTACCTTTCTACACGTTAAAAACACCACTCTTACAATGATAGGACGTTTGGTAAGCCAGAAAAAGCGCAAGAATGAAATACGGGTGGCGACGCCTACTTGAGTTCCCGCACCTGGTAGTTGTGACGTCTTGGATTTCGATGGCGTCTTCTAGCGCCTACTAATTATACATAGCTGTAGAGATTGATTACATTGTTTTCTAAAGGAACCAAATAGTAAACATGGCAAGTTTCGGGAACCTTTACTCAGCCAACGCGGCCCAAATGCGAAAACATACTTAGGAATCCCTGACGTCACGCTGACGTACCGGCGCTGGGGTATCGGCGCGAAATCCAAATACTGATACTTGGACCCTCATTTTGTCATATAATGATCAAACTATCTTTTTTTAAATGACTGCCTGCAGGGTTCTCAAACAATGCTTCATTAGTCTAAACTGATTTATTGTTTCGCTTTAGTGTCCCTTTAAGCCATTCTTGCTGCAAACGGTCGTGGTCTGCTACTGCATCCCGAGCGTACTTTCGAAAGCGCCCGCTACATAACCACCGGTCGCGCCACTGTAGGCGGTGCACTACGCCTCTATTGGAATCGTCGAAAAGAAAACTATCAGGCCCCTTTAACACATGTAACTCACGCTTGAACATGAAGCACGCACGACGCTTTCACAGAAAGCTTGTCCTGTGACTGGGCAGCATGCAGGAAATAACTTTTGCGCTTCATGCTGTCTTTTGAAAGCATCACTGACGGGTAGAATGGCCGAACCGCGTTCAGCCGCCACGGCGATCCATGCGCAGGATGCGGCCGCGGCACGTACAGGGAACACGCCGGCTCGAACAACTGCAGGCCGTGCCCGCCCAACTCGACCACCAGTGGCGAGGGCTCCACGACTGAGGCCCAATGCTACTGCATTCCAGGTTACAAGGGTGATCCCGGCGGTCACGTGCCGTGTAGCCGTAAGTTCGAGTTTACCTTGTTTTCTTTTATTGCGTTAGCAATTATATGTGCACTCCAGGCGCATTCTTGCCGTCGCCTTCGCCGTCGACGATTTACCCGCCGTGGTTGCTCAGTGGCTATGGTGTTGGGCTGCTGAGCACGAGGTCGCGGGATCAAATCCCGGCCACGGCGGCCGCATTTCGATGGGGGCGAAATGCGAAAACACCCGTGTACTTCGATTTAGGTGCGCGTTAAAGAACCCCAGGTGGTCGAAATTTGCGGAGTCCCCCACTACGGCGTGCCTCATAATCAGAAAGTGGTTTTGGCACGTAAAACCCCATAATTAATTTTTTTTTTTCGTCGTCGACGTGATACTACGTATCGAGTCCAAGGGCGATAACATCGCCGCAGCACGCCGCATGCCGTACGTGCGAGTGAAAGCGCGCGACGAGAGCTGACGATCGTAGCTCAACCTCTCGTGCGCAAGGGAGTAAAGCGGGGCGGAAACGCGTGTGTTACTGCGGCAGCAACTGCGCATTGCGCGGCCGTGCATGCCCTATCTTGAAAAATCTGCGTAGGAGGCTGAATCTAGGTGAGACAGCGGCTCATATACCTTTGTGCGTGCTGCGTTCTCGCCGCTCAGTTCGCGTTGAGACGTTACAGAGCACGTAGGTCACTTCGCTCGCTGCTGCTGCTGCGCATCCTCACGCTTGCGTTTTGACAGCGAGTGCCCGCCGTCATCGAGGGTGATGTGTTCATGTTTGCCGGTGCGCGCTGACACCGTGCTTGTTAATTTATATAGTAGGCGAACGTTTGCAAGTTTATAGAGCCGATAAAGCTACTATCCTTACTTCGTATAGCTGTCTACGCATTTGCTTTCGCAATCGATGGTTCCCCGTTCGGGTGAAACTGCGACTTTTCTTCCTTCCTTACGCTTTCTCGTTCTATCTTTCGTGGTTCGCGTTCAACGCGGTTCATTGCTGCGTATTTTAACTTGGCTTCTACAGGTTCTGTTTCCACTCGCACTGCACAACTCCGACTCGGGGCCATGCTTACATGTGGATAGGTAGGCAGTGATCCCGAATTGATTTCACAATAATTGCTTTTTGTGTACCCAAGCATTAAAGAAAATTAAAATAAAATGGGGAAGCCCACACCCCAAGGTAGGTACAGCAGTCGTGAATGCCAATAAAAATAAATGAAAAGGGGAAGCGTTAGCATCCGAAATGAATTCTACGCAATAGCCAATTATGAAAAGAAAAAGCGGAGGCAAGCCTGAAGTATAAGACTGTACACATAGGCATACACCTTTGAGGATGATTGAAATGCCTCACGAAGTCTAGGAGCGTGCTCTTTTCACGATGTGTCACGATAGCGCGCATATATATATATATATATATATATATATATATATATATATATATATATATATATATATATCGAGAGAGAGAGAGTGCATCATACAGGCAGCCAACAAGCACACCAAGGACAGCATAGGGGAAATTACTTGTTTTCGTTAATTGAACTAAACAATATAAAACTAATCGAAGTCAAAATGGATGAAAAAACTGGTCGCAGGTGGGCAAGAACCCACGTCTTCGCATTACGTGTGCGGTGCTCTTTGGTAGCTACATTGGTAAGAGCATCGCACGTTTAGCGTGAAGTCGTAGGTTCGTGCCCCACCTGTGGCCAGTTTTTCTGCATGTATTTTCGCTTCAATTAATTTATTATTTCTTTAATGCAAATAATAAGTTTAACTAATTTTCCCTATGCTGTACTTGGTGTATTTGTTGACTTCTTATAATATCATTATTAAAGATCGGGTCCCTCTGTGGCCGTTCTTCTTGTTGTTCATATATATATATATATATATATATATATATATATATATATATATATATATATATATATATATATATATAAATATATATTCCCGGCACACGCGCCGCGATGGACAAAACAGGCTACCGCTAAGGTTAATTTCGCAACATAATTTCCATTCCACGTTCAGTAATCACACGCAGATCTCTTGCGGCTTCCTTCAGGCGCAGATGTGGGCTTTCTGGTTGGTGCTTGTTGCTGTGGTTGGTGCAAGAATATTACGAGGAGCAGGCATCGCTTATGCGCAATCACGAACAATATGCACACACGATTTTTGCAGAAGCTGATGCTGAGCACGGGTAGCGCGATGATCTTGTTCCGCTGACACGACGACTTCGCTGCAACCGAATTTCCAATACTGCATATGCAGTGAGGGTATGTCGGCTCTTTGATAGGTCATCCAGACGGACAGAGAAGGCACGCGAGACAACACGCAGCGCTGAAGAACCAGCTGTGAACAGTGTTTGCGTACGCCGTGTCCCTTTGCACTTAACGTCGGAAACCGCCGTTGTGCACTTCAAAACATATTTAAATTACAGAACACGCGTATCGTTTGCTCCTAATAAACACAGGGGAACAATATTGTCACGTGGTGGTGACGTAGAAGAACACAGTAGCAATACTGTGAACGAGAAAACTAACTTTTATTGGGCGAACTTGTGCCCACAAAACAGGCTACGCTTATAGCACAACGAAAGCGGCGAACACAGTCGGCGATCGTCGGAAATCTGATCAGCGGGTCAAGCGCGTCGGCTTTTATAGAGCAGTCATCGAATGTTCCAGACTAATCGTTGGGACCCGCGTGCCTTCCACATAGTTCTACATCATTCGCGTCAGGCGATGAAATCAGATAACACAAGGTTCGTCGACAACAGACCGCGGATAGAAGCATCGATAACTTTCTAGAAACTTCGGATACATGCAGGTGCGTCCCGCGCTGTGTGATAGCATTTGTTAGGCGGCGAAGCGTGGTCGCCCGATAAAGATAAGTACACGTGTCAATATCATAAAGCGCACGTTTTTTCTTTCATTACATTAAAATAACTATGCGCATGTGCCACAATATCTCCAAGCAAGGAACAGTGGGCGTGGAATCAGTGACATTGTTGATATTGCAGTCATGTGAAATGAGCCCTCTAAAGATTGCTTTGCGACGCGTGCGACTGCACCAATTTTTGTCGCTTCAGTCGCAACGTGTGAAACAGCCTTGAGCCGTATCAAAACGGGAATAACAGGACATAAGACACCGGACACAAGAGGAGACGGACGGAGCCCAAGGACACGGACAGAGCGCTTCGTCCGCCTCCGTATTACGTTCTGTGTTTTGCTACTCTCTTTTTGAAACGGCTCAGGGCCGAACCGCCGCTGTCCAGACGGTCGCTCACAGGCGATGGCAACAAGTATGTGCCATGCACTGACACAATATGCGCTTTATACACAATGCACTTGTTTTTCGATGCAACACGTGCCACCGGTCCAATCTTTACCACAGCTCCGAGGCGTGCATCGATTCCGTTTGCGCAGCCATCAAGTGCGCCCCGCTGTCGGATCCGGCGGGCGGAAGCACCATTCCGCGCAAGTGCGGAACCAGTTTCGGGGACCGGTGCGACTTCCTGTGCACGGAAGGGCAGTGCCCCTATCAGTGCGACCGGGCCATGCTGGCCGCTGGCGACCTGCCCTGGAACCGCGTGACAAAAGTGCCCCGCGTCTGCCAGGCAGACAAGACCTGGTCCGGGCCGGAGTTTTTCTGCGAGAGTAAGCGGAGTAGCTCAACAGCACTCAAATGAGTTAGGCGGCTTATGATAGGTTCTCTCAAAAGTCGGCGCCCGCCTGCCTCAGGATATCTTGTAGTTGAAATACTTATCTTCCTTTCCCAGCAACATATGCTAAATCGTGTAGCTGTCCGTGAGCCTCCTGTTACAGAATATACACATTCGTGAAGGCCGGGCATCAGTGTAGTGATGAATGAGGACATAATAATTATAAAGGTATGACAACCTTCGTACTTGCTCGAGCCTTGCATCGCATGTCTTTACAACACGTCGAATCACGTGTCTACGACTTTGTCGCACCATTGTTGCGTTCTCAGCTGCGCTATGTGACGTCATTGGCGACTTGTAGCCCAAATAAATTGTCTCAACATAATGATAATCGGGTATACCATAACTGGAGCTATATTCTCGGTCTTCTTCGGCCAAGGTAAGAGAATCCAGCTTTATAAATGTCTATCTTCAACAGCACCACTGATGACAGAAACAAGCAAATGAACACAAGACATGTGGAGGACATTTATTTGCCCATGTAATAAGTGGTGCTATTGAAGATGGATCGTTGTCAACTTGCGCAATCAGCAATACTAAAAAGCTTGATTTACGATTGCCATTAAACACATTACGCGCTTCAGGCATTTTCGAAAGGACTGTGAAGTCCTCAAAAAGAGGATGTCGCTTCTATTACGCGGGGAAACAGCATCCCTCGTGGCCGCCGCCTAAACGTTCACCTAGCGCATCTTGACGCCCGATCCTTTCGGCGCAGAGGTGCGCTGCCCAGCCCTGCAGCCTCCGGCGAATGGCGTTCTCAATTGCTCAAGCACCACGCTCGAATTCGGCACCACGTGCACACCGGGCTGCAACCTCGGTTACAACATCACTGGCGGCGACCCACACCTGACATGCTCCATTCAGGGTAGCTGGAAAGGTCAAATGCCCATGTGCAAAGGTAAGCTTCCGGTTCCATTTTAGCTCCATCACTGCAGAGTTCTTTCCCGCTAAAATACAGGTAATTGTCTTATGTCTTCCCTAGCAAAATTTTATACGAGGTATATATATATAATCAAATCAAAGGAATCCAACAAACACTGAGACCAAGAATAACTTAGGGAAAATTACTTGTGCTTAATAAATAAAATAAAGAAACCATAAATTATTGGAAATGAAAGCGGCTGAAGAAACAACCTGTCACAGGTGGCTACGATCCCACAAGCTCCGCATATATATATATATATATCTATATATATATATATATATATATATATATACATATATATATATATATATATATATATATATATATATATATATATTGAAATACCACGGTCGAGACGGCGCTTTATTCCAAGAAGGAAAAATGGCGCGGACGCAAAAACGAACACGAGCCGATGATTGATGATGACTTTGTACAGATGAAGATGAAGTCCGCATAAATGCTTGCACTAATTTCCCCGTGGAAAGAAGCGGCAAGCCTGGCCGCACATTATAAAGTGGAACGGAGATGAAAGGGCTTCAGGCGGGAAACGTGCACGATCTCTGTTCCGCGGCAGCATCGGTCAGTTGGGGCATCAACAGGTGTAACGCGATAGTTCACCGGCGAGGTCTGCTCTATGACTTTGTAGGGGCCAATATATCGAGACTCAAGCTTCTCACATAAACAGGGTGTTCGTGCAGGTGTCCATAGGAGCACATCGTCACCAGGGCGGTAGGAAACGACGCGGTGATAGGCGCCGTACCGATGTTTGCGGTCGTCTTGGCTGGCTTCAGTGTTCATGCGGGCGCGACGACGACATTGGGCAAAACGAGACACAAACTGGTCGCAAATGAATGGTGAAGCGTTGACGGGCCACAGAAGAGAGAGAGAAAACATTTATTCGGACCATCGAGGTGGTTGCTGTGGAGGTCGAGTGGGTGGTGTCCTCATTCCAGGACTCCACTGGCCATGACTGCTCGACGTACTTGCTGGACGAGAGCTTCTTGTCCCGCCAGGGTATCGCCAGTCAGCTGTACCTCCCACTGCTTCAAATGACGTGCTAGGCGTCTTTAAGTGTTGAGGTTTACCCGCGCACCCCCACGAGATGTGAAAGAGTGTAGGGCGTGTGTCGCCGCACCAGAAACACCGAGTGATGAGGCTGGGTGGCGGCCGTATACTAAGAAAAACGGAGAGTATCCGGTGGTTCGTTGAACAGACGTGTTGCATGCAAATGTTACCAATGGGAGAATCGCATCCTAGTTATGATGGTCAGGTTGAATATACATGGATAGCATGTCGCACAGCGTGCGATGAAATCGCTCTGCTAGGCCGTTGGTCTGAGGTGGTAGCTAGAAGTCGTCTTGTGCGCGGTGTTGGACGCTTGCAGAACTTAATTAAGAGTGCTTGAAAGAAATGCCTTGCCTCTGTCGCTCAAAAGAACGTGAGGCTCCCGGTGACGTAAGTAGATAGCCTACAAGAAGGCCGCTACTTCTGAGGCAGCTCCTGAATGTACTGAGGCTGTTTCAGCGTACCGGGTCAAGTGGTCAACAGCAGTGACGATCCATCTGTTGCCGTCTGGAGTAGGTGGGAGTGGCCCGAAAAGGTCGATGCCGACGACAGAGAAGGGTTCTGCAGGACAAAGAAGTAGTTGTAGCGTCCCGACCGGAACAGTAGAAGGTGGCTTACGGTGTTGGCAAAGCGTGTGCGAGGCAACATATCTAGCTATGCACGTGAAAAGACCTGGCCAAAAGAATCTGCTGCGTATGCGCTCATGTGTTTTGCGGTTTGCTACCCTACACTGGGGGTGGGGGAAAGGGGAAAAGAAAGAAGAAAGAGGGAGAGAGTAAGCACTGAATGTGTGTGGGAGGGACACTATACACAGGCACACTATAATTGGTCTCTTAAGCCGGTGCACTTCAAGTAGCGTACTAGTGCACGAATCGCTTTTCGTGCCAGTGACGGGTGTGGCCACTGTCCGAGTAGTATCTTTGACTCGGTGAGCGGTCTTGAGTCCAGTCGGTGTAAAGTTACCCGCAGAGAGAGGCGTTGTACATCGTAGCGAGGGCAGGTACCGAATAGGTGCTCGATGGTTTCCTCGCACCCACAGGAGTCGCACATCGGGCTATCAGCCATTCCCCAAACGATAGGAGTATGCGTTCGTGAACGCCACTCCCAGCCACAAACGGCACAGCATGGTTGTTTCGCCGCGGGAAAGGCTAGATGGCAGTTGTAGCGGTAACGTGGGGTCCAGTTTACGTAATTGGCAATTGAAGGCACTTGAACTCCAGAGATCTTGTGATAGAAAAGAACGAAGGATAAGCGTCGATGAACTGGCAGATCGTGTGGACATCAGTCACGGTTCGGTTCACACCATAATTCATGAACATCTCGGTTATCGGCTCTTCTGTGCGCAATGAATGCCCAAGACCCTGAGCCACCGCCAGAAGATGGAGAGGTTCGGCACTGCCTTCACTCATCTGATCCGGTATCACAATGAGGGTGACCACTTCTTGTCTGCAATTGTGACCGGGGATGAATCATGGTTGCTGCTACTACGAGCCTTAAACAAGACGGCAAAGCTGACCGCGGAAACATTCGACTTCCCCCCCCCCCCCCCTACAGAAAGCAAAGGCCGTCATTTCCGCCGGATATGTGTTGTTGAGTTTTCTTTCGATCGTTAAGGACCATTACTGCTCGAAGTTGCTAAACCTGGAGAGACTATCAATCGTTTCCGATATTGTGAATCGCCGATCGGCCGCGTGTCGCAATCAAGAATAAACGACGTGGAAAATTCGCGAATGGGATATTCTTGCTCCACGCAATGCCCATGCCCCCGTCGCTGATGTGGTTACTACAAAACTGGCAACGGTCAAGTGGGAAACGCTGCAACATCCGCTATGCAGCCTAGACCTGTCACCTTGCGACTTCCTCATTTTGGGGTAATTGAAAGGCAGCTCAAGGGAACCATATTCGTGTCGGACGATTGCGTGAAAGAGTCGGTTACAGGCTTTTTGAAGCAGCAACCCAAGGGGGTTTTATGAGACGGGAATCATGCAACTCAATAAGAATTATTATTATTATTATTATTATTATTGTTACTATTATTATTATTATTATTATTATTATTATTATTATTATTATTATTATTATTATTATTATTATTATTATTATTATTATTATTATTATTATTATTATTATTATTAATGCCTTTATTTTCCATCAAAAGGATTTGGGAGGCAGAGACAAAAAGCTAGATTTCCAGCTTGACGGGCTCTCGCCTCCTCGATACAAATACGTGATTTTTTGAAAAAAGGCAAACAGTACAAGCATATGAGCACAGACGAAAAGGAATATCAGAATGCACAAACAAACGACAATTTTTACAGAAATGTACAGTTTCAAAAGAACAAACCGATGCGCGTGATATCATGTCTCACATTTCAAACAAAAAGTGCCACCCTTTCACGTATAACTGAAACAAAATGACGCAAAACTTTTGTCCGAATGCTTTGAAGATTTAAACTGTAATTTTCACACAATTTTAAAAAATATGGAAGGCTCTTTCTGAGCATATGTTGTCCGTAACCTGTTCTGAATGAATGTATGTGCCAAATATCGGTGTTCTGGTTGCGTACGTGATATTTCTTTTCTGCGGTGATGCCAGTTGTGCGATGAATAAGACATTGTTTTTGAGCTCCGTTATGTATTTAGAAATTAGGCGGTATGCGTACAGATCATGAATCGGCACTATGCTGTCTTTCATAAAGAGCGGTGTAGACGGGTGGTCATATGCTACATTGCACATTATTCTGAGCATTCTTTTCTGCAGATTCGTGAGGGATGTTTCCCCCCGGACCAAATGGCAATAATTTAGATGGGAATAGAACAAATAATTGGGAAGTAGCATTCTCAGTTTTATAGGGAGGAGATGCTTCTCAGTGTATATCGATTCAATGACGCGTGACTGTTCAAATGCTACGTAATTTGTGTAATCATCCCGTGTCATTTTCTAGTTGAAAGGTGCACCTAGTACTTTAAAGGAATTCACTATCTCTATTTTAAAATTATTAAGACTGATATCATTGTTAATATAAACATCCTTTTTTTTGGACGGTAAATTATGGCCTTTGTTTTGGAAGCGTTAATTTTTAGAGCATTATATTTTGATTACTTCTCAAGCTGCCTTAGTGCTATTTGCTTTCATGACTTGTTCGAGACGGATGAAGCTGAAAACAATAAGCTGGTGTCATCAGCATATATGACCATTTCTATTTCTCTGTCTATCTGTGTTATGTCGTTCGCGTATATGTTAAAAAGGAAGGCGCCCAAGATGCTACCTTGCGGCACGCCAGAAAAGAGTGCTTGAGCATTGGATCGGTGACTGTTTATTTCAACATATACTGTTGTCGACTCCAGAGGTACCTGTTCAAAAGCATCAATGACGTTCCTTGAAAGCCATATACTTAAATCTTCTTTAAAAATAACTTGTGCTTCAAGTGATCAAAAGCCTTCGAAAAATGTACATATATTCATAAAGCTAAATTCCTGTCATCAAGAAATTTTAGAATGTATTCTTTTTGTTATAATAGAGCGAGTTCAGTAGACCGGTGTTTCCGAAAACCATATTGTGAAGGTGTCAGTATATCATGCTTATTACAGGAAGTATTTATCCGGGTCAAAATTACTTCCTCAAGCCCCTTCAAGAAAACAGGCAGTATTGACAAAGGCCTATAGTTTGCAAAGTTATTCTTGCCACCTTTCTTATAAACAACTGCTACTCTTGCAATCTGCATTTTCTGAGGAAAGACACGGTTTGCCAGACATAGTTTGAACGTATGGGCGGGACATGGTGCTATTACATCAATAACAATTTCAGAGGTTTCACCCTAATATTATCTTTGTCACAGCTTCCAGAATTATTTAATGCAAGAAATACGGTCTCTACTTCGGGCTCAGTTACAGGAATCAGGAAACATGTCTGATCTACGGTACAATTTATGTAGTCCAGAGCCATCACATCATAATTATTTCTCTGGAGATCAATAAAAAAATCATTGAACGCATCAACCAACTTGCTGCCCGGCAATTCTTCATTTTTCTGAATAACTTTTATAACTTGGTTTGATACGGACGGAGGATTAAGCACGGTTTTGAGCTTTTTCCACGTTACGTCAGTCCTAGAGGTTGAGTTAAAAAAGAAATTGCAATAACACTCATCTCCAGCGGTTCTGATATCTTTCGTTAGCTTGTTACGAAGGCATTTGTATGTTTTAAAAAGATCAGAATCGCGAATTTTCAAGAACTTCTTATACATCCTATCCTTCGCTTGAATTCTAGTAAGTAGACTTGGCGTTATCCAGGGCTTGCATATCTTTTTTTACTGCGTAAGGTACTTGTAAGGAAATGATGCATTATGTAATTTCACAAAGCTACTCAAGAATAAGTTGTATGCATGATCTGCATCGTCAGTGTGACAAATGTATCAATGGTCATGGAGGCTACTTTTAAGTGAAGCACCCCGTTTGTCATATATTCGCATTGGGTCACTTTCATTTGACTCGCCCTCGTATATTTTGCAGAACTCCTGCTTTCTATATGTGCGCCCTGTTGCGGCTATAATTTCAGTGCGATTACTCACAATACACGACCGGTGAAAGCTGCTCCTGCGCAAAGCATTGGAACAAATGACAGCGTCATTGAGATTTTTCCAGATCATGCTGAACTCGTCCGGATCGGAAGACGCAGGAGGATGCGCCCTGCGTGCGAGCACTCGGGCGGCATCGTGGGCGGATTCAACCAGACAGCCAGATCCGAGATGATCTTGACGCGGCGTTGCCCTGAGGGGGGAGTGCCGGAGGGTACCTTCTGCGCTTGGGGTGCTATCAGTCCTTTTGTGTAGTTGCGAATGGCCGTTTTGGAATCGCTGAGGATGCAGTGTGCGTTGGCCGAGGCGTAGGCTAAAGCGATGGCCGTTCCTTCTTCGGGTTGAGTGGTGAGTATTGATGCGGTCACGACGAGGCGGTATTGCGAGCCCGCGACTACTGCGACCGCCTTGGCGTTCTGGTGGGTGTATTCCGCTGTGACCACGTAAGCTACGTCTGTGGCTTAGTCGCAGCGATATTGCACTTATTCAGCTGTCTGCTCCTGTTTGTGTTCAGGGTGCGTATGGCGAGGTGTGGGCGGGATAACTAGCTGAGCGTGAACGTTCGGAGGGATGGGTACTCTTGGTCCGAATTGGGTGGTGTAGGTTATGCTTAGGGTGCGCAGAATGTGTCTGTCCGCGGTGGAATTGGCGAGTCCTTCGTGTTAATTAATACTCTGAACTTCAATACGCTCGTCTATGGTGTTGTGAATGCCGAGGGCGTCCATTTTCTCGTTAGAGGTTGAAATGGGAAGATGTAGGGCTTGCTTTTATGCCCTCTTGATCGTGGTATTGAGTTTGAGCTTGTCAGTTGCACTGAGGCGAAGTTACGGGGCGACATAGGTGATTCTGCTCAGGGCGTAGGTGTTCACCAGGCGCATCACGTCAGTTTCTTTCATGTCGATTTGCGATGCGTGCAGTGAGGTATTGAAGGAATATGCACGGCCGGAATTAACGCTTGTTAACCGAGAATATACCGATTATTCTAACGCAAGCGTTTTATAACATTGAAAGACGCTGTAAAATTTTTAATGCGATACTTCTCAGTGACGTATATATGAAGTAAAATTTAATTAAAGTGGAAGAATATTGTTACACCGTCTAACAGACCTCATCCATTTATGTCTAATACCACAGTTGTCGAGTGTCAAGCCCTCAAAGTAAACGACAAGCTCGATGTCAGCCCTGGTAACTGCAAGAAGCGACCATCGGCTTACGACTTTCTTTGCCAGTGAGTACACGCTGCACAATTTAACATAGTCATAGTGTATCCTAACGTACAGTGATCAAAAAGAGTAGCCAGTACATCTAGGCCCAAAGGAATGCCTTGGCAAGGGATGCTCAAAACAATGATAGGCCCAAGGGCACGGGATCAAATCCCGGTCGCATTTGGATGGCGGCGAACTGCAAAAACACCAGTGGGGGCACCGTGCATAGGGAACCCCAGGTGGTCAAACTTGATCTGGATTCCCCATCAATGGCGTGCCTCCAAATTATATTGTCGTTTTGTGACGTTTTGACACGTGATCCGCTTATATGCTAAAAAAAAATAGACAAATGTCATTCTGTTCGCGCCCGAGTCACGACTGTTTCCCATCATTTCGCCGCGGCAGCTTTCCAAAAAAAAAAAAAAACATATATTTCCTTTCCTTCTTTTCAGTCGTAGTACGACAAACTTACCAAAACTTCAAAAGAAGTGAAAGTTGAACAAGTCGGTGCGCTTGCATGATTGCAAGCGCACGCAAAGTCAAACATAAAAAAAAAAGAAACTAGCAGGAGGGCTGAATTTAAGCCGAGGGCCAGCACTGCGTCTTGAGATGAGTGTCCCAGCGTTTTACTTCTCGTGCGGTGGAAATTCTAGGTGTCGGGCATGCGCAGAAACTAAAGTTGTGTGGCTTTAGGTGCCAATGCCACTATATGATTATGAGGCACGCTGTAGTGCAGGATTCCTGAATAATTTTGACTACCTGGGGTTCTTTTTTTTATTGAAATGGAAAGAGAAAGATGTAGTCGCCCGGTAATAGTGACGACTACTCCTTTTCGCACAGCAGCAACAACAACATGAAAAAAATACCGGACGTTCTTAGATGCACGTCTGGATGGACGTTTTTCGCCGCTGTCGAAATGCTGCCGCCGCGCTGCGCTTCCGCGGCGTCGTGCGTATAGCAGCGCATCGCCACGGCCACTAAGCCAATATGGCTGGTATTTTGCAGAGACTTAAAGGCCAACTGCAAGGAAATTTCACTTGTGTTTAATTGACTATAGATGCCTAGCGTATACTCTCGAAGTAATCTTGGGCAAGCCGCAGGGCTGGCAATCGCCTGATTTTGTTGTTAGCAGCTATGGAATAGCGCCTATGCAGACGATGCGTGCACCTGGCGGCAAGTTGGTAGCGATGCGGATATGGCGCATACTGAAGATCCGTACACAACTGTTGATCTCTCAGTTGCGCCAGATTGCGCCTAGGCAGCCAGGTGCATTGCTCGCTCGTCATTTGCCACTAGGGGCGTCTCCCTCTGCATGCGTTGTCCCTAGCTGTTGCGCTTGTTGCAAGGATGTCGATGCGCTGCGTGGCGGTCGGGTGCTCGAATGCGTACTCGAGCACAAGCAATGGCTGTGCAGCACGCAACGCTGAACAGAGGAAGGCCGAACACATCTTTCCTGTCCCAGCTTTCCGAGCGCAAGCGTGTACCGTGGCGCGGCAGGCACATGCGACGCGGACCAGTCAACGCGCACAAGACATGTAAACTGCAGTAGACAAGCTGCACTTCAACATCACAGTCACTTACCCATCATGACCTGCTTGGCATACGATTTCTCGAGTTGACTATATGCCGCGATGGTGCACGAAACCGAAGGTAACATTCAAAGGCAACTTGTATTCAACGGCGATATTCTCGAGCGATCAATTCCGGTAACGCATCATCTTCAACATGTTTTGCGCGTCTCTACATCGGACGCGCCGAAGTAGACAAAGGAATCCCGGCCACGGCGGCCGCATTTCGATGGGGGCGAAATGCGAAAACACCCGTGTACTTAGATTTAGGTGCACGTTAAAGAACCCCAGGTGGTCGAAATTTCCGGAGTCTCCCACTACGGCGTGCCTCATAATCAGAAAGTGGTTTTGGCACGTAAAACTCGACAAATTAAAAAAAGTAGACGAAGGAAATCCTTTCTGAACCAGTACCAGAAACGAGCAGGAACTGCATGCTGCATTTGTCACAAAGGAGAACGCGACGCCGCGGCCATGGTGTAGATGCGGTGGCAAGCCATGCAGGAATGCAATGCCGCCGCAGCGAAATAGGCGAATATTTATCGCGGTCGCAGTCCGGCCTGTCTGGCCGGCCGCCACTATATGCACACTTAGTACTAAGCCCCTCTAGCCCGGCCGTGCCAGGTCTCAGCTCCTTCTCATCCTTTAGTAGAGATGGTGGTAGTTGTCTGGTCTGTCTAGGCAGCCCACATGGAAACCGTGCTTTTGCTTGCGTGTCGGCTCTCGAGATCGGTCGACAAGTCCGGCGCTTCCAGCCTGCCCGGCGGCGGCCGGTGAAGTCATGCCGGAGACGCGAAGATCGCTAAAATTTTATCCTGCGCTTTTGACGCGACCCGCCGGGACGCGGCGATCAGGCGTTGCCGCAGCGCTATAGCGGACAACGGCGAGCGAGCGCTTATTTCATGGTCGAAGGCGCAAACGCAACACGATCGCTTCAGTCAACCCTAGCAGCTTGCAGCTGGTTAGCCAAGCTAGCGCGCGATGCACCCTATTCCAGGTGCTGCGGCGTGCGATAGGATATGTTCTATTTCAGCGCCAGCCACACAAGACTGCAGAGCGTCCAATTTTCGCCGATTTAGCGTAACTGCGCCACGCGTGGGTCGCGTCCGCGTTAAGCCGGACTATCGTGCACTTTCAGCTTGGGCAACCCAATACGCTCTAGCGGAGGCAGAACGGGTCGAGTCCCTGCTGTTGAACGTAGACAGCCAGGCAGAGAAAACCTGCTGCACTCGCAGAACACTTCGCATTAAAAGAACATCGCGGGCGCGCAACAGCCTTGTCACAGCGCACGAAGCAGCTAAGAAAGTATACTACTGTGACTAGCAGACGTGCTAGTTCGCTGCTGATACACCGCAACAGAATACAAGCAAGGAAAACAGACAGCACGGGCGCTGGTTCTCCACACTATTCACTGTACGTCACTACTGCCGGGCAATAATGGCGTCGTTTTTTTTTTTCAGTTTCGGCATGAAAAACCTCAATTTTTGCGAGCTCTTTGTGACGGATTGAGCTGCATTTCAAGCGTAAGATTTTGTACAGGCTACTTCATGTCTAAACTATGTAAAACTAGGTTTTTACGTGGTCGGAAATTTCGTAGCAGTAGGCCTTTAAATTGATACCCTCATGCACGCTTCTTGTGGGGGTCACGGCGAGACCAAGGAAACTGAGTGAACGCAGTGTATCTGATTTGTTTCACCGACAAGAAACGCGCTGCTCAACTCTCCAGGTACCACTGCAAGGAAGGCTGGGCGCTGGTTGACAGGGACACCAAGAAGCCAGTCGACGGAGTGCGGAAATGCTTAGCAGACGGGACATGGCTGAACGCCAAGCAAAAGATAACATGCCAAGGTAAGTGATGGCACTATGTGTGTGGCGGTGGCAACGGCATGCGAGAGCTTCCGAAGCTACGCTGTTCGCCATTTGCTAATTTGCAATTTGCGACCTGTTGTCTGCAAATGCGGACGGCAAAGGAAGAGAGCTCATTCTTCAGCTGAGTTTACCATATGTGATAATTCTCAAGTTGAGCTCCAGATAAATATTTACCCTATGTGTTACGGTGGTGTGATCCCCTATGGTGGGAAAGTGTGTCAGCTTGAATGGTTTTTTTTTTCATTCAGCAAAGTCGCGTAGGTGTGGTATGAGTGTTTCGTAGCTCTTCCAGATGGCGAGGCAAGAATAAACAATTCAGTCAACTATTAATTAGTTCATTCATTCATCTCCCAGTCTGCCCCTCTCCAAACACACACACACACACAAAGAAAATAAAGCTAGGGCGCTATAACGTAAATCTATTCCAAACTTTTCTATTCCATTTCTGCAATCAGCCCTCCGCGATTGGTCAAAAACTCTTTGGACCATCCTTACTTCACCTGTCTGTCACGCGACGTCACCAAAAACCGCGATAGCTCCCCATCTGATATGACGTGTACACGCTGATTATGCACGATTTGATCGGGCAAAACAAGAATAGTTATTTCTGATTCGACGCCTTTTGGCCATTAGCCCTCGGCTATTGGTAAAAAGTTTTAGGGCTGCACCCACTTCACCTGCCTATCACGCGACGTCACATAACTGCAAAAGCTCATTCCGTCAAAGTGACGTGCACGCGTTAAAGATGCACTAATATGCGGAACAAAACTGAATTTTATTTTGAATATCCGCAGGCTGCCCCGTTCCGAAAGGAATAAAAAAATGGCTGCCGCCGATCGCTCATGCATTGGCTACTCGCACATGCCGGAGAGCATGGGTTTATTTACGTATAATAAAGTTTTTTGCGTGGCCGTGTAACATTTTCTGGCGCTTTCGACATGTTTACGACCTCGCTCAGCAAGCTTTTCTTTACTGAGGATCCTGTTTAGCGGCAATCTTAACCTTCCGTTGCATGCCGCCGCAATTTTCGACCACACACCGCAAGATAAGTAAGTGAAAGCAGACCAATCGAAGACGCCGGCACCAGCCTCTTCATCCGGTTATCGATTTTCAGTGCAGTGGCTCGGCCCATCGAATCCCTATCCACATGAGCGTGCTCTTCGCCTCTTGTCAGCCAATTAGATAAGACAAGCCGCTTAGTGGGGGCAATGTTTTTCGTTTTTCAAGCAAACAAAAGCGACCTCATATAAACAAGGAGAGCGTTTGATTGGTCTGTTCAGACAACCCTGCGGATGACCGCCCGATGCTTGCGTCGGCAGTTACGCAAATTTGACGTCAGGAGATTGGAATAAAAACATATTGGAATAGTTTTACGTTATACGGTCCCTAGTTTCAGAACAGCGAAGCATGTTGTCCTTTTCTCAAGTTTGAATTCGTGTTTAGCGCAATTTTCATGAGAGTCCTTTGTCTCGTCGTCGTTTTGCTAGATTCGAACTTCCGTTCCGGATTGCGCACGCTCTTCAGTTGCGTCAGGCTGTGACTAAACCACGGCGTATCACACCTTGCAGTTGTGGCCGCACTCACGGTGAAGGAATTCTCTCTTGAACCGTCCATCGGCACCCTACGTGGGAGGAATCTTTCTGCGTCGACGTCTCTGCTCGGCCTCCTGCTCTCGAAGTTGAGGCTTAGCTTGCCCCTGCTGCCGCTTGGCTTGGATTGCCTTATCTTGAAAGAGGCGGTTGGCTTGCCTTCACTGGCGCTTAGCTTGGGCTTCCCGTTTCCAATCCTCGGCGGTAGCGGCTTCTCTCCGATGGCACTTTGCTGGCGCTTCGCGCTCTCGAAGCTCGGGATTTTCGCGACGTCGGCACTGCCGCCCTTGTGCGATCCCCGTTTGCCGCTCACGCCGAGTGTTGCCGCGCCGGCGAAACACCTGCTCATATACCTCTCTCCTCCTGCACCCTCTGGCACGAGCTCTGATTGGGCCACTCGAATCCCGGCGGAGCCCCGATCCTAACCCGCACCATACATTTTTTTCCCAGTGACTCTACCGCTCCTTAAAGCCCACTGATAGTTTGAAAGTAGCGAGACTCTCCTCCCCGCGGCACTTTCCTCCTCGATTCTGTTTGCCCGGCGATCGCGCGTGCTGCGCACGGCACGCTTTTTCTCCTGGTCTCCCGCGGACGGGCCGCAGCGTTCTCTGGAGTGGCGTTAATTTAGGCCAGTTGCGCGCACCATTTGTGTTGAAAATTTTCAGAAATGCTGATAACAGCATCGATAATGCTCCAGGCAACGTTTATGACGAGGTTGGCTTTCTTTAAAAGCCTTATGAACGGGGTATACCAATGTAAAAGGAGCTTTGAGGCGAGTTCTATACTCCAGACAATCTTTCTGCCACATGATGAGATGCTTTAAAAGTGCGTCTGGCCTACTATTCCTTGTGGCATGTACCTCTGCGTGTGGCTTAAGCGAAAGCGAAATCGCGTTGTGAGGCATAGAAAATATCACGTAAGACGGGACGGCCGGAAGCGAACCAAAACATGTCCAGCCATGTATAAGAGATGATTACTGATTAGCAAAGTCAATTCATCATTGATCAGTGATTGTATCAAGATGGATTACGGTGTATTAGGGATGAATAAGGTTTATTAGAGTGGATTAAGGTTGATGAAGGTGGATTAGGGTGGATGAAGGTGTCTTAAGAAGGATTATGGTAGATGAAGGAGAAATCAGGTCTATGAATGTGGATTAGGGTGAAATACGTGCTAAACAGTATTGCCTGCAGAATATTCTCCACATTACTACATCATGACCACAGTCATGATTGGCTGCTCATCCTTCGTAGTCAAATAGTATTCATGTAATGATTTCAGCTCGTGTTAAATCGATGGAAAGTGTTTCCCCACAGAACAAAACCGAATAAAGTGGATTTAAAATATTCGTTATTAAAGCGAAGATTCCCGGCCTCTGCCTAGATGTCGATATCAACAGCAAGCGTGTGCGATTATGTGAACAGCCCCTGCACATTGTATGTATCCGGGGGAAAATCAAATAATAATTGTCGCCAGTTTGTGTGTGCGTGGAAGTTCAGTTCAAAGCAAATTTCAAGAACCCAAGGTGCCCTTAGGTATCGCTAAGAGACGCGAATGCGAAAGCCTTGTAAAGCCTACTGTAATTCACCTTTATCCACCGCCATCAACCCTTAATCACCTTAATCTACCCTAATCCACCTTAATGCACCATAGTCCACCTTAACCCTCCTTAATCTACCCTAATCGATCTTAATCCTCCATAATCAACCTTAATTAATACAAAATAATCCACCACAATAAACCTTAATCCTCCTTCATCCACTTTAATCCACCCTAATCATCCTTAATAGGCCTTAATATTTGTTCATTCACCTTAATCCTCCTTAATACAGCCTAATACACCTTAATACACCTTATTCAACCTTAATCCTGTATAATCCACCTTAATTGAATCATTCATAAATAATTCATTAACTTGGCTACTCATTAATATCTTATACATGGCTGGACACGCTTTGGGTCGCTTCTGGCCTTCCTGAGTCACATGATATTTTCCGTTTACAACGCGACCTTGAAATAGATCTAAAGGCTTTCGCCTTAACATTTCAAAAAAAGAAAAATGCAATGGGGACTAGCTAGCGCTGGTTGCCTGCAATACTACGGGTATACTTGCAACACATTTTTTCAGGGCCTGCATTGAGTGTGTGACTGACGCACACATCAACGTAAGCTGAACATAATATAGCTCCTGCACAAGCAGCTATTACAATTTTCAGTAAAACAGGCAACGGATCCTAACTATCGTGAAAAGTGCGATGGAGAGGTTGTATTTTCGCGCATAAATGTTCACAGTGGAAAGCAGAATCTCTAGTGCTGCATTTCCGAATGAATAACGACAGTTGGCGACGTGCGAGGTGATGGAGTCCGAGCAGAATATTAAGCACACTGAGGACAACCTCATTTCTATGCAACATACAAATTTCTGCAGGGAGAACGCTGGTGACCAGGCCAGAAGAATTTTAAAAATGCAGTATTAGGGGACACTTTGATACGAGCAATAGTAAAGACGTCTCACTTCGCAAACAACACTGATTTTTGTCAGAACAAAGTTCTTTCGGCCAATGTTGTGCAGCCACTGCTTCCTGTGCAAGCCGTCACGCTTTCCTTGTGGTATCATAAAAACTGCATAACCATCTTGACTCCTCTTGCTTCAGTTATATGCGCAACAGCACGGCCTAGCGCTAGCACAGAGAGTAGGAAACACAGCGTACAACGTTCGCTACGCCGAGCCAGCCGAGCTGAGGAGAAAAATGGCGCGGACGAAAAAGAAACACGCAAAACGCAAGATCCGCGCGTTTCCAAGGGCAACGGGAGGGAGACCAATCGCCGTGCAGAAAAACTGGCGCAAGACCGCTTCCCGCGGAAGGGGGCGGGGGAAACGCAAGGGGCGAGGAGGACGCGAGGAGGTCGCGCGGCAGCGGCAGAGTTCAAAGAGTCGCGGTACTTTCAAATTATTTAGGTGCTTTACCGATGGATGGATGGATGGATGGATGGATGGACGGATGGATGGATGTATGGATGGATGGATGTTATAAGCGTCCCCTTTGGAGCGGGGCGGTGGGTTGCGCCACCAAGCTCTTGCTATTATACTGCCGAATGTCCTACCTAGTTCAAACAATAAAAGAAAAACACTATGAAATCCCACAACTAAATTTTCTGATCCCCTATTTAGAACTGTGATTTTGTACATCTCCGTTTCCTCTCATTTCCCCACTTTTATTCCACCAATCCTCCAATCACCTCATACTAATCCCTATTGCGGACATGTTTACTTTTCCACTGCTCTCGCTGAACCCAAGGGCTTCAGGAGGCCGCCCTTTCGCCTAAATCGACCGATGGGTACACGCCTTCACATTCTAATAAAACATGCTCCATAGTTTCCCTAGCTTTACCACAGCAAGCACATGCTTCCTGTTCCTTCTTATATCTCGCTTTATAAGTGCGCGTTCTAAGGCATCCCGATCTCACTACGAAAAGTAATCAGCTTCCCTTTGAGTTATCATAAATTGTTTCTTTCCTGATTTCGTTTTTTTCTCTTAAGTAGTTACTCATGGCAGGCTTCTTTTCCATTGCCGCCACCCATGGGATTATTTCGGCCTCTCTGACTTTCCGCTTGACGTTCTTTGTTGCTGTGTTGTCCACCCTACAGGCCGCATACTTGCTGGTAAGCGTCCTAGTCCTTTTCCTCCACTGTGAATCAATGTTATTCCTGTACAGACACCTCACCACTCTCCCAGCCCATTTACTGTCTTCCATATTTCTCAATCGTTCTTCATACTCAATTTTACTGCGAGCTTCCCTCACTTCAAAACTAGTCCAGCCCATATCACCCTGCACATCTTCATTTGTAGCCTTCCCGTGAGGGCCCAATTCGAGGCGACCCACTGACCTTTGGTTCCCGTCGAGTCCTGATTGTACCCCTGATTTATAGCAAACAACCGCATTTTCAAAAGTAAGTCCTGGAACCATTACACCATTCCACATACCTCGGAGGACCTCGTACCTATTGTATCCCCATAGCGCTCTGTGCTTCATTATGGCTGCATTTCTCTTCCCCCTTGCTGTTATGGTTTTTTCCTGTGTTTCCATATATCTATTGCCTTCGTTTATCCATATACCAAGGTATTTATATTCTGTTACCCGAGGTATTTCTTGGCCCTGTATCTCCACTGTCTGTTCACTGTTTTCATTGAATACCATAACACCTGATTTTCTAACACTAAATTTCAAACCTAAATTGTTGCCTTGCTGTCCACAGATATTAGCCAGACGTTGCAAATCACTTTGCTTGTTAGCTAGCAACACAATGTCGTCCGCGTAAAATAAACCTGGGAATTGCTGCTCTATTACTGTACCCGCCTGTTTGTATCAGAGATTAAACCCGATATTACTTCCTTCTAGCGCCCTCTCCATCCTCACCATGTACATCATAAACAGCGTCATACCGCTCCTACCCTCGCCGCGCCTTCTGGCGATGAGCTCCGGAACCTGCCTTCAACCCCCCTGCGTGACACCGCACGCTAGACGGCGAAGGCTCGACTTAGCACAGCTCCGCTGTTAAAAGATGCTTGCTTTCAGAAATGTGTTCACTAGGATGCTCAAAAGTTGGGTCGTAATGAGAGAATCTGGATGCGTTCGTGTAAATTTTTTTGTGTGTGAACCTTGCTTGCACTTATGATCATACGTCCCGCGAAAAAAAAAAAAAAGAAGAATGATGCAGTTTCAGTCTGGCGCGAAGTAGTGACGCGATACCTGGCAGGGCAATGCGCGGACTGCCCCCACCACGTGTCCACGGACTACACTGCCTACCGGATCGGCTATCTGTGTTACAACAGTGTATACAGGGTCCGGCCACTTTGTTCTAAGAGAAGAACAACGAGGAAAAATTCGTAGGAACTTTTGCAAATGAAGTATGCATTTCAACGCGTGTATCTTATGCAAGTATGGATACCGCTTCCTGATTCGCTGCATAATTCTGTAGAAAGCAGTGTCAGTGACCGGCACATCTCTAGTATTGGTAATGATTTATTCAGAGAATGTACTCTTTTCATACTCCTGGACTGTGAAAGCGCTGGAGTGCCTGAGTTTAGCGCAGTCGGGCGATTAACACAACATTTTAATTTTAAACAAAGCGCACTAAACAACACACCAATAAAGAAATATCGGATAGGAAATATAGTGAATGTACAAACAGGGCTTGTCAGGCCGCCGGATTCTCGTTCCTTCTGTAGCTCGCCGTCCCGCGTTACTCGGTGGTAGGTGACCGAGGTCGACGTGCCATGGGCACCGTGCAGGGACGAGGGCATTGTGGCTGCGAGAACTTGAACGATTTATTCACAACATGGCGAACGATTGAGATGCGATGAGACCCGCCACGGTTGTTTAGTGGTTAAGGTGTTGGGCTGCTAAGCACGAGGGCGCGGTATCGAATCCCAGCCACGGCGGCCGCATTCAGATTGGGCCGAAATACAAGAACACCCGTGTACTTAGATTTAGGTGCACGTTAAAGAACCCCACGTGGTCCATATTTGCGGAGTCGCCCATTACGGCGTTTCTCATAATCAAATCGTGGTTCTGGAACGTAAAACGCCGTAATTCTTATTTTCTTTTTTAGATGAGATGAGACTGAGATGTACACGGTGGCGACACTTAAACAGACCCGACGTTACAGTAAACCACTCCTTGTACCTTTGGCGGTGGAGCGTCTTGGCCCACAGTCCCGTGCCAGCCCCAAGTATTCTCAGATTGGCGGCTGAGTTGCGTGAGAGGATCCCTCCTACCGCCGAGTGCCCCAGGTGGACGCATCGTTGTCGAGCGTAGAGCTTCCCCTCTCCGCTCTGCTGACTCTTTCCAGCTAGGCGGAAACACATTCAAAGCGCCCACGAAGAGCAATTTGCGTCAGTAGCGCTGTACGCGACGGCTTCTTTCAATTGCAACTGAAGCTGGGGCGCATTCATTGGTCACGACGCCAGCGTTTTTCACAATGCGCAAACTCTGTGCCCCTTTGGTGGACAGGAGGAAGGTTTTCCAACGCCGCATAGCAACACTACCTAGAGATAGTCGTGTCGCCCGAATGCTCTTATTTATGAGATGACGCGAGGCTCAACAGATATTTCGCATCAATTGTTTGCATAAGGATTTGCGTCAGCATTCAACTACACGAACACGCATTAATTACGGCTATTAGTTTCTTATCCACTACCTCAAGCCTGTTCTCTAGTGCCACTCGATACACAATAAAAACGCGCCTTGTATTAATCATATCTCGCCGTTGAATTCGATCGGTTGGCACCATGGCCCTCTGAAATCTGCAAGGCATGAGTCACTCACCACACTTCATTGGCCTTAGGCGGAAGGCAAAGTCGTAAGAGTGACTGCGGTGGGGCAAGAAGATCCCAACGCGCAGCGGCGAACAGCGACTGTGCAGAAGGATCGGCATTTCAGCTTTGATCTTCGGTGACGGACCCTTCGTTCGTGGCAGGTCGCTCCCCGGGAGTGCTGAAATGAAGTCGTGCAGCCGGGGTTGTAGCGCACTTGTCTCGCGTCTTCTCCGTTTGGTTCAGGTCCGGTTATGTTGCAATTGCAAGCCGGTCTGGTAACTCTTTTTTATTTTGTTTCGACAAGCAGTCATTCCAGAACGGCGTTGAGCCCATGACCACAAAGAAAGCTAGCACCAGGCCAGTCTCACCTGAGACTAACCACGCCATAGCCTCGTCGATGAATTCAGGCTTTAAAGAAAGTGAGCGCTGCTGCTCTCCTATTCCTATTTAGCACCCTCCTCCAAAAGCATTAAAATTGCCATTTCCGAAACTCAATCAAATGGCCACACACAATGCCCCAACAATGAACTTCATAAACAGGAGAAAAAAAGCGGCCGTGGCTTAGCTTGGTTAAGCCTGGTGATTGCGAAGCAATAGTAGCGCCCCTGGTGAGAGGAGCGGGAGTTAGGCCGCCGTTGGTGGCTACCGCGTCGCCTCGCGACGGCGTGAGATGGGGCCCCGTTTTTACACAGCTGGTGTGACGTCACTCTAGGTCACGTGGTGTGACGTCACGCAGCGAGGTCACGCTAAAGGTCAATGGTGCCTACCACCGCCTCGCCACGGAACGGGCTGAAGTGCGACCTAAAGTAGTATTGCTTCGCAATAAAAAAAATCGTATCACCTACAGAAATAACCTTGAACCGGAAGAAATACCCAGAGAGAGCAGTACTCGTATGATAATATCAAGCATCCAAGGGAGCAATTCACTTACCAATGAAGATCACTAGCCTCGTTTCTAAATTTTAATCCCGACGTTTCGAAAGGCCTTCCAGTCAACTTAGAGCGAGGCACCAGAGTAAGCGACAGAGGTTAGGAGAGCGCAAAGATATCCCGAAACATCCTAAAAGAAAGGCGTCATAAACCGCACATTTGCGTTCTACTGGTCTTGAATAGTAGCGGGCCCTTCACACCGATTAACACTCTCCTACAACAGCTACTCCTTGTCGTACTTCGTCTTCCTCATCGTCTCCTATTCGCGCACAGCTTCTTCACTCGACATTTTTCCCATTTAACCCGCAACATTGCCGCCCACTCCCCTCTCCGCCTCGGAATGCTAACCGTCCCGGTCAGCAAGGTATGACAATGAATGAAGGCATCAGTACACAATGCTTAAAAGCCACGACTTTGTGGAACGCTGAGCGCAGCGGTCTATCCTTCCGATGAAGGACAGGCTTTTTGCGCAGGACTGCGTCCTGTGACTACGTAGGAATACGAGCCGTCTCAATGGGAATACTGACGACAGTACGTAGCGTCACGTCCCAGACATTGCTCTTAACCGTGCATCCGACATTGTTGTCGAACTTAGCGTCCTCGTTTTTGCCCAGAGTACTCCAGAACGCCGACTTCACACAGGGGTACTTCTTAGTCGCGGCCTGAACAGGTTCCTAAAGTGTTCGGCTGGTGGAAGGCTTTCCTGAGCGCTTCGCTCACGTGCAGCTTGCGCACCTCTGCATTTCAGCTTGTGCTGACAAACATTGTGGTTGTCCTTGGTCTTCTTGTCAGTGGTGTTGCCTAAATCTATTGCCACCTAAGTTTGCCTCGTCGTAGTATACGTGAGGTCCGTTAGCTTGTTTGACTGCAGCTGGTCATTTTGGCTTGTACCCAGAGACAAGGTGACCATGGGCTCGGAATTTGCAAGGATCCGTTCCACATTAGGCTGCCACTTCACCGGTGGGCTGTCGCTACGAATGGGATGCAGACATTGCTCTGTTAAGTCAGGGCGAAGGTCGATCCAAATAGGTCGCGAAGCTTCGGGCGAAAAGCGGTTCAGATCAAATTGTCACCGACATCAGCAAGGGTGGTTATGGGAGCAGCGATTAAAGCGCGACTATGTTTGGAGGGAGCCAACATTGGGAAAGAAAAAAGAATTTTTTCATTAAAGCGAGACGCAGTTAGATTCATTCAACGAAAATAAAATTCCTTATCAATTTTATATATGCGTGACGAGTAAAGAAAAGACAACTCTATTTTATCATTGTCAATAAATACCTTTTTTCAGCGCCCATCGTAAAAGGGGGTTGACGCCGCTATCGCTTGCGAAGCAATGTAGCTCTTGGAAGTGTCCAGAAAGGCGCGGTCGAGAAGCTCGCCTGTTACAAATCGACCCCCTCACACGTTGTGCTGTTTTGCTTCTCGACGTTTGTCTGAATTTGGTGGCGCGGTTAGCTTCATCGTTTCTCAACCTGTTCAGTCAAAAGCAGTGAGTTACGACCACCAGATAATTGCTTACTTTAGTTGTTTTCATGCGACTGCGCAGGCCAACGGGTTGTACGCCCGAAGATAAAATCAGCACGCCACACCTAAGCGTTCGTCGGACTCCAAAGAAAATATGTTCTGTTCAGGGGTGCGATTTCGACACCCGTACGGCTGGCCTTTTCTTGCATCGCTTTCCGCGCTGAAAGGTCGAAACGCCCATAAGTCGAATAGCGGAGCATTTAAATATACAGCTCTAATGGCAGAACACCAAAACAAATTTCGCGCCTTTGAGAACAAGATGACGTCACTTCTGTTTTTAACGGATATGGCGTCACATCGTTTTCTTTCTGTCACCGGAAGTGTTCCCTCCTCGTACAGATGGCGCTAAACGCCATGAACCGCCGATGAACCGCAATGCTTTGAAGGTACAGGCTACTATGGAAGCTTAGCTACCAGGTATATTTACCGTGTCAGGGCCCTCCTCCTACATTTTGACATCTGAGGCGACCTGCGGTATTTGAGCGGTGGTGACGTTGCTCTCGGGCGCTTGCACGTTCATTGCGGCATTCGAAGATTGTCTAGGCCGTGACCTAGAAGCGGGGTCAGGTATTTTTTCCGGCGCCGGTACCGAAAGCCGCTGATTTCTACAGTAGCGTGCATGCTGTTCCACTCGGGCGTATTCGGCTGCGATAAGAAGCCAATGCGCGCACAGGCTGTCACCGGGGTGTCTTTTGGTTCTTCTCCTCTGCTTTGGTCTTCTTCACATCTCTTCCGTTGCCTTGTACATCTGCGTCGTTAGCACGTACTGGAGTCACCTAATCTACAGATTTCAAGAAAATACTGAGGCGCCTCCTCACAGCTGTCCTACTTCACTGCATATTCAGTTCTTCCCCTGTCCCACTAGTCCCGAATTTGTTTCACGCATGCAACTGGCTGATCAATCGACGCCAAGGAAACGCAACACGCGGCCGCAGGAGAACGCGCAAGTCTGTTAGCCATCTGAAGCATTATTTGCTGCACCATCACCTCCCACTTGCGATTATACGCCGCGAAAACTCCTTCCAGGCTTATCACCAGTTCGCACCACAGGCGCTGCAGACAAACAAACAAACAAACAAACAAACAAGCAAACTTTGCTCAAACATCATAGAATGTTTGGAGGCGCGCACAAAAAGTTTTCGACAGGCTTTACTGGGTCCGTGCCCCCTACAAATGGCACACAGCGAGAAGAGGCTGGTCTGAATAAGCTGATTATTTCTAAGCTGATTAACTAATCTTATTATTGCGAGAGCAATTATATAGACACTTGTAGACATATATAGTGCATTTCCGCAGTTGGCGTCGCCAACGCCGTGGAGTTCCGCATGAAGTCCAAAGGCTAAAACACCATCGCCACGCGTCCCGCTGTATGTCATTACTTCGTATAGCTGTGCACTAATTTGCTCTCGCAATCGTTGCTTCGCCTTTCGGGCAAAACTGCGGCTTTTTTTGCAGTACGTAGGCATTAACCATGAACATAGAAAATAATCACTAATGTCTAGCACAACAAGCAACCATCTAGGTTATCTTACTGGCTAATAACCCCGCCCCCTCTATATAGGGGGTGACCTTCACTGCGGTGGTTGCTGCGTATGGCGCAGCCGCGTGAGCGCTGCCTCGAAAGCGACCTGCGATGCGGGAAGTCCCGGTGCATTGAGGGCCGGTAACTTCGCGTGCACTATATGCTCTGGCGCGTCGCCCGCGTTCTCGAAGTGATCCGTCACTTTAAGATTTTCACCGAAACTGTACAAGATAAACAGTAATCATCATCATCATCATCAGCCTATGTTATGCACACTGCAGGACGAAGGCCTCTCTCTGCAATCTCCGATTACCCCTGTCCTGCGCCAACCGTTTCCAACCAGCACCCGAAAATTTCCTAATTCGTCGCATCACCTAGTGTTCTGCCGTCCTCCCTTGCGCTTCCCTTCTCTTGATACCCATTCTGTCATCCTAATGGTCCAAAAATTATCTAATCTGCGCATTACATGAGCTGCCCAGCGCCATTTTTTTTCTCCTAATGTCAATTAGAATATCGTCTATACCCGTTTGCTCTCTGATCCAAACCGCTCTCTTTCTGTCCCTTAAAGTTATGCCTAGCATTCTGCGTCCCATTGCTCTTTGCGCGGCCCTTGGTCTAAAGTTTCTTTGTCAGTGTCCAACTCTCTGCCTCATATGTGAGCACCGGTAAAATATGCGCTGATTGTTTACCTTCCTTTTCAATGATAACGGTAAGCTTCCAGTCAGGAATTCCCGATGTCTGCCGTATGCGATCCAATCCATTTTTATTCTTCTGTGAATTTGCTTCTCATGGTCAGGGCTCCTTGTGATTAGTTGACCTAGGTAAACGTACTCCTTCACAGACTCTAGAGGCTGACTTGCGATCCTCAACTCTTGTTCCCTTGCACGGTTCTTCATCATTATCTTTGTCTTCTTCATATTAATCTTCAACGCCACCCTTACGCTCTCCCAGTTAAGGTTCTCGATAATTTCTTGTAACTCGTCTGCAGTGTTGCTGAATAGAACAATGTCATCGGCAAACCGAATGTTGCTGAGGTATTACGGTCGTACGAGGAAGTTTTCCAACAAAGCTTTAACGTGATCGTCCCATGACATGTGTCCCGAAAAGTCGATTCCTAAGGTTTTTTTTTTTTTTGCGAAAGCATTGTATGCCCCGTTATCCGTCGGCCTGACCGAAAGATGGTACCAAAAATGGCCGACGGCGCAAAGAGCAATAACACGTCAAAAACGCTCGGATTGACATGAAATTTTTCAGGCAGGTTCCTGTAGAGAGGGTAAATTAATGGCTTTGAAAAGAAAACTTTTCGACCTGTGCGGCAATCGAGTCCGGGGCGCGAGACAAGCCCGACGTCACGGCTGTTCTGGATGACTGAATGGGTGCATAGTGCGTGCGTCATTGGCCACGTGACGGCGCAGCCACTGTGATGGAGCAGGCGCCACGTAATGAGTGTATAAAATGAACGCGTACACGACATTCCGAGGTCTGCCAACGGTACAATGCTTTTGCGTTCCCACGCGTAAGCAGTCTTAAAAGTTTCTGCCGAATTTTAACAGAGCGAGCAACTTCAACCTCAATGTTACATATCATGAGAGGTGGAAGATGGAAAAGTTTTTGACGCGGGAGGAACATTACCGCTTTAGTCATTTGAATATCGACCTTTAAATCTTATCAAGAGTCCATGCATTAAATATTACCGATGTCTTATTAGCTCGTTCAACCTACTCGACATCTGAAACACCTGAAAAGACTAAGCTCGTGTTGTTGGCGTATTCGAAGCACTTTGACGCATTATCAATATTCACGAGTTCGTTAATGCATAGCACGAAGGGGAAGGGGCCCAACATGTTTCCTCGAGTAACACCCCAAGTTAGCGCTTTTACTGAAGAATGATGTCGGTTAATGGCAACGAACCGTATGCAGTGTTGTAAGTGTGAATAAATTAAAGAAAATACTTTCCCACGGTAACCATAGGGCTCGAGTTTCTGAAGAAAGGTGTGATGATTCATAAGATGTAAAACTTTAGTGAAGTCTACAAACGTTCCCACAACCACATTTTCATTTTCAGTAATTTCTTGTATGAATTCCTTCTCAATAAGGAGTGCTAGTTCACGCGACATCTTTTAGTGGTCATACATGTGATGAAGTTATTATTTGGTGATTATCAGAAAAATATGTCATGCACTTAAGGATTATATCTTCAAAACCTTTCGCGAAAACTGGTAGAATAGGAATGAGCCGGTTTTTAGACCTATCATCCTTGCTCCCCTTTTTGTAAATTGCAAACTTGTAGGAGAACATGTTACGTGGAAAATGGTAAATGTGTGTCTTGGACAGTGCGCAATGATATCAATAGTGTACCTGACTGGTCCTGTTGGCAAGCCAGATGCGTCTTGCAATTTAGTGTTGTTTACTGATAGGAACGCTGTGGTTCTCTGCGATTGGTTGTAGAAGCAATGTCCCATATAGCGTAAAGCTATTGTAGATACTCGGTGTTGGGGCAACTGATAGAAAATAGTCAATAAAGCTTTAGTTAGATTAACACTATTTGTTATAAGTGCATCTTAAGATCGTCCTGTCAGAGAATTTAGACTTTTCCATCCGTCCTGAGATTGGGCTGGACATGAGCTGAACATATTTGTCTGATAAACCCTTTTGGCAGCATGAACCTCCTTAGTACCGTAGTTTCAGTAATGTTTAGGCTCTTGTAGTGAACCTAAACAACTGGTTCGTATGACGTTTGCATAAATCTGATATCGCTTATTTGTCAGCTTTAACATGTCTGCGGTAACCCACGTCTTGCGAGCTTTTTTTGTTCGAGTAAATGTTTTCAGTTGAAAATAGGCTTTGTAAGTGCCTGTGTATGTTTTAATAAAGTAGTCATATGCCATTTAAGGATTCCTCTCACTGAGCACATCGTCCCAGTTTATTTCATTTCATTTCATTTTATTACCATAAAAACCTCTTGGTATGGGTATTACATAAGGGGTGGGAATACATTAGTACATAATTTACATAATACGTAACTGAACACGCAAACAACAAAAAACTACATCAGCTAAAGTGTTACATAAGTCAGCGCGAATACATAGACCTAAATATTACAAACTAAGGTTGCACGAGCATATAAGTCTGTTAAGACAAGTCATTTTTATTGTGGAAAGTGCGCAGTGACACTCTCCATGAACGTACAAGGGCAAATGACGGCGGCGATTTGGTGGGGCAGGTTGTTCCAATCTGTAGCGGCATGGCAAAAGAATGAGGCGGAAAAGGTAACAGTGCGCATGCGAGGGCGGCCCACTTGAAAAGTGTGCCGTGTACGATCAGATGTTCGGGCTGCGGGGAGGATATAGGGTGGTTGATTAAGCGAGCTGTGATAAAACTTATGGAAAAGTGAAAGGGTTCCAGTGCGCCGGCGCGTACAAAGGGGAAGTAAATTCAATTATTTCTTTAAGTAAGATATGCTAACGTCATATGAATAATTAGAATGAATGAACCTTGCGGCGCGGTTTTGAACGGTTTCGAGTGTGTTGATGAGATATGTTTGGTGTGGATTCCATATGGCGGATGCATATTCTAGTTTCGGTCGGACTATTGACTGGTAGGCCAGTAGTTTAACAGGTTTGGGGGCACGTTTTAGATGACGCTTGAGAAAACCCAGCGATTTGTTAGCAGATGAAATGATGTTACTGACGTCAGTTCGCCAGGATAAGTCGTTAGTTATAGCAACACCTAGGTACTTGTAAGCTAAACGCTCCAAAAACTCCGATGATTTTTTCTGTAATGATAACCCGGTAACTGGTTTGTTCTCGTGCCTGCTTGTTAGTGTGAAGGTTTTATTGCGATAGCAATTATATGGACACTCCAGGCGCAATTTTGCCGTCGCCGTGAGGGTCTGTATAAAGTCCAAGGGTGATAAAATCGTCGCTGTGTGCCGTGGGCTATATGTGGGAGTGAAAGCGTACGTGAGCGAGCCGGCGATCGCCGCTTAATGTCGCGAACGCCAGGGATGAAAGCGGGAAGGAAGCGCGCCGTCAGGCTCCGGCACGAGGGGGCTCGTTTTACTCCGCGCGTGCCCGCCCGGGCAGCTGTATCTTGAAAGCCATCAGCGACGGGCACAGAGTTCGTTGTGCTCGGTGTTCTCGCACCTTCACGTCGATGCGAGAGGCAGCACGAAGGTAAACTCGCTCGCCGGTCTTGCCGCGCTTGCTGACTCCAACGTTTTCACAGCAAGTTTAAGCGGTCATTAACTGAGGTGTGTTCATGTTTGCTTGTACGCGCATGACACCATGCTCGTTAAATTGGTTAGTTTGCCTGTGTTTACAAGTTTATACGGCCCATAAACTACTATTGTTACTTCGTATAGCTAGCAGTCCACTAATATGCTATTGTAGTCGATGCTTCGCCTTTCGGGTAATACTGCGACTTTGTTAAAGGACAAAAATGGCGAAATGATAACTTATGGCGTAATTAATGACACCACACATAATAACCTGGGAATTTCAATTTGTTATCGAAAGATATATGAGCTTTTGAGTGTGTCAAACATTGGGGTATGATTACTTACACTCTCCGAACCGGAGGGTATGGGGTGACAACAAACCCACCACGCATGCACTTACATATGGTTCGACAGCTCGTCGGCGATAAGGTCCGCGCCTGATCTACCGTGGACCAGAGGCACGAGACGGGAGGCGACGTAAAAACACACGCTGTATTTAATAAAATAAAATCATGCCAGTGACATGAGAAAAAAAGAATGAGAAAACTACAAGCAGAATGTAAAAAGCTTCGCGGAAGGCGTGCGGGTCACACACAACTCATTGTGACAAGACACAGGACACACAGCCAATCACGTGGGAATTTCTAACACTCGCGAAATAAAAAAAAGACAATTACGCGAACAGTGGCGTAGCTAGGTCGTCGGGCACCCGGGGCCCATAGGTCTTCTGTCACGCCCCCCCCCCCCCCGGTTGTAGCCGGCGGAAAGAGGGGTGACTTCTGATGTATATGACACCGCCCCCCCCCCCCCTCACTGGCCACTTGCACCCGGAGCCCACGGCCCCCCTTTGCTACGCCACTGTACGTGACACAAATGAGGAATACACGCGACAATAAACGCGGCAAACACTACACTGACAGAACATACAAAAACGAGCACGCGATGAATAAGTAAATGAAAGACGAAACGTGATTTAAAAGAAAATGGTCCGGCGGAAAGTTCCGGGAGCACGTTGGAACACGAGGCTTATCTATGGCGTACTCGCCGAGATCCCGACCTGAAGAAGCGTGAGGCTGCTGGTACCGCACTGCCGAAGATGTTGACGAACTTGCACCGTCTATCGATCTACCGGCGCCTGTCGATCTACCGGCGAAGACTCCAGCCTGGGGATTTCAGCCTGCCGACCACAACTTCAGCTGTCTCTCGGTGCACGAACACGCTGCTCCGTCTTCCAAACCACTCTCCCCGGTCGCAGTGGCTGGCCCGTCCCTCGTCACGGTCTGGCGACCCAAGTGACGAACCGGTCCGGCGAGGTCAAGAACAATGGGGAGCTTTCCTCCCCATGGCCGTGTAAGCGGCGCTGTGGCTGCGGTGGCAATGGCGGCTGTCTCGATATAGACGCGGGCACGCACTTCGTGACAGAGTGCTCGTTGTCATTCTTGAGGGTGGTGTAATAACATTCGGACGGTAGTGTCTGTTTAATAAGGTTTAACTCTATTTCCATGCTACTGTCGTCAAGGTGGTTAATGTTGATATTGCCACCTAAGATTATGTTGCATTGTTGGTCGTTAAGAAATTCTGAGATAGAATCCAAGGAAACAAAATATGACGAAGGAGCGCCGCGAGGCGCTAGTACATGTTGTCGTATCCGACCGCTCGCCACCACAATGAAATGAGGAAGTGAGAAACGAGTAACTCAGTATTTAATCTACACAATTAAGGTTGCCTCATTCCACGCACACACAGGAGCCAATCTCTTCCTTCTCTCCTTTTCAAAAGCCGTGTCCCCCTGATATTCACGTTGCCCAGTAACAATATACACTTCTCGAAAACCCTGCGAAATTAATTCTTTCACCCGGCCCAAATCCTAACAAACGCCTTATTGAACAATACTGCATGGACGGGTGACACACACACGCACACGCACACGCACACGCACACGCACACGCACACGCACACGCACACGCGCACGCACACACGCACACACGCACGCACGCACGCACGCACACACACACACACACACGCACGCACGCACGCACGCACGCACACACGCACGCACGCACGCACGCACGCGCACACGCGCACACGCGCACACGCGCACACACACACACATTCACTCCGGATATTAATTTATTGTCGGCAACCAGAAGTCGTTTAGGTGATTCATTATCTGACTGCTGTACTGTGTATATGCTATTGGACAAGACAGCCGCAGCAACCACCGTCTGCAAAGTCTTGGAGGGTGCGCCTAGTAAGATTTGCTTTAATAGGAGTTAGCCCGACGCACAGCGACGTCACTCCACATTGGAAACGACTTATTGAAGATATAAACGGGATGAGAAAGGCAGGGAGATTAACCGGATAAGATTCTGGTTTGCTACCCTGCACAGGGGGAAGGGGAAATTAAAGACTAAAAGAACAGCGGCGAGAAAAAGCAAACAAACGAAAGAAAAAGATAGGGTAGGTCGTGAACGTCCATGACAATTATAGTCTGTCCAATAAACGAGAAGAAAGGAGGGTTAACAGTAGGGCCCGATTTTTATTAGTCATATCATAAGAAGCCAACAAACACTGACACCAAGGACAACACAGGAGAAATTACTTGTTCTTAATAGGCCACTCAAACGTAACGATTCCGATAGGCAAGAATGAGACATGCGATATTAACAACGAAGACGTTTTCGTTTTATTTCAGATGTGCAAAAGCCCATGATTGTGAACTGCCCTCTAGATATGACGTTCTACAATGCCCCGGGTAGGCCTTTCTCCGATCCAGTGCAGTGGAAAGAGCCCGTGTCCACCGACAATTCCGGCTCGTCCACCGTAAAACTCGTGTTCCCGCTCGAGATCACGACTCTGCCGCACGAGTTCCCGATTGGAGAGCACGACATTCAATATGTTGCCACTGACGCCGAGGGTCTCGCGTCGGACCCGTGCGCATTCAAAGTGTTCGTGCTAGGTGAGCAAAAATCACTCTGTACTTGTACCTGTTCTGCTAAGCCGCCTCTCTCTATGTCTGTGGCTGCGTTGCTAAGAATTATGTTTACAGTTTACGGTAACATTGTAGGAGAATGTAAAATGAGCTCTGCGAATTCCTGCAATGGGTAGGGGTGCTAATGAAAGGAAGAAGCTGTCATCCACCCGTCAGTAGCAGGAACTTGAAAAATGTCCATGAATTATTTATGAGAAAGAAAGCTTTGTAGCTGAAGAAAAATTCATCTTGGTCCGTGTCTCGAACTCGTGACCAACGCCTTTACATCACAGTCGCTATGTCCTTTGAGATAAACAAAGATCGATGAGAGCGGCCGAATTATTCGGCAACTCGAAGCACACTAATTTATTGTCCCTGTACTTCGAGAATAATGCAATCGAGTATAATTTTAGTCGACTTCCCGCCAGAGATTCTTAACATTTATCGTATATAATTCTGTCTATCGTGCATGTCCCATATCTCGCGTACTAGCTGACGGCTCGTGAAACTTGACAATAAAGCACTGCTTATTAATGTTTACTTGGTTTCGTTATAGACGTGGAAAATCCATTGGTCACCTTCTGTCCGGACAACATTTTAACGGTCTCTGGCACGCGTGAAACTAACGTCACTTGGGAGGAACCGCGATTCCTGGCAAGTTTCTCTTTCTGATTTTGTTCTTACGCATTTTGTCGCCTTTGTTGCTGCTGTACGTACCGTGTTTGTCCCGGGGACCTCGTTTGTTGCTTTTTCTATCAGCTTTTTAGGCAACGAACTACAAGGGCACCACAATATTATATGGTGTCCAGCACACGAGGGACTGGCAGAAAACGCAAGGGCAGAGCGTATTGCTCGAGGATTAAACGTCCGAGCAATGCCATGGCCTCGCAACGGCCTTTCACCAAATTCTCGTGACATACTCCTACAGCAAAGCAGGAGCGGAGACGCTTTGGACATCCTCACTCCGATTTAAACAACCAACAGGAGAGGGACTGGCGTCGTATTCAGGCGAATACATACCCCAACCTGCACCACCTACACAGAATACACCCCACGAGGTTCACTGGCGAGTGCCCGTTGTGCACGGGCACACCTACAATAAGACACGTCACATGGGAGTGCCCCAGGAGGCCTCCGCACATAGACAGCGCCATGTTGCACCGACATACACTAATGAGTAATAGGCAGTGGGAGGCATGGCTTGCGGACGAGGGTCGGGAGATCCAGTGGGCTCTTCCGGACCAATCCCAGTGAGCCGCTCGTGCCAGTTGGGCCCTGGAATAGGGCCACAACTGTCATGCCTTATTTTTCTTATATTTAATAAAGTTTTTACTCTATGCAGCTGCTCCTTGCCCTGAAGAACACGGTTTCAGGTCAAATCATTCGACTTCCAACCGCAGAGCTCACGCTATCGCAGGAAATCATTACGTCCTTACACTATAACCTGCTTGTGGATGTACTTCTACATGAAGTAAACATAAAAATTTGCTTTAGTTGATCGCGGGTATCTATAATAAAATTACAACACTACGGCTTCCATGCTAACGTCCCACTCTGTTTCTAGGTACATAAGCAAAGCGCCAAAAAACGATGAAAATGAGTAATCTTTCATCTTGCTTACTAACAATATATGGAGAGATACCATAGGGACGTTACGAGAGTTGGTTTTCGTTCATAAAAAGTCGTTGTTTCGACCAAAAGGCAAAACATCGATTGCGATATCAAATTAGGGGACAACTACACGAAGTTAGGATATTAGTTTTATTCGCCGTAAAATCTTCTAAACATAAGCATACTAACTAAATTAGCAAGCATGGTGTCACGCACGTACATGCAAACATTAACACACCTCACTTTATGACCGCTGAAACTCGCTGTCAAAACCTTGGAGTGAGGAAGCGCGGCCGAAGCCGGAGTTGACCTTCGTGTTGAGTCTCGCATCAACGCGAACTAAGTCCCGAAAACAGCGCACCGCGGACTCTGTACCCGTTGCAGATAGCTTTCAAGATACAGCGGTGGGGCGCTGTACCCTCTTCCCGGAGCCTTGTGCGCGACGAAAGACGGCGCTTTCTTCCCGCCAATTTCTTCTCTGGCGTGCGCGAGACTGAACGCGATTGCCGGCTCACTCTCGCACGCTTTCACGAGCTCATAAAGCATCGCGCTCGGAGTTTATAGGGAACGTCACGGCGGCGCCGATGGCGATTGTGACGGCAGAAATGCGCCGGGAGTGTCCTGATAATTGCTCTCGCAATAATAAATGCAAAAACTTGACCTTGTAATTTACTTTACACAACTTCCAATCATTTCTTGAGTCTCGTTTTTTTTTGTTTAACGCGTGAGCGTTAGGGCGTCGTGTCGCGGAATATCTGGTGACGGCGTCGGCGGAGTTATCCGTGAGCGAGAATTCCCGTGGTGTTCAGAAAACATTTATTTCGACAAGAGACAATACGAACACTGAGTCGCAATCACGGCACATTTACACCAGCACGATAACATATATCTGAAAACATATATCTGAACATATATCTGATAAGATATATCTGATAGTATATACCTCATATATACGACGACATATATCCGAACAGATGAATGTTCCTTTATATGAGCACATTTTCTTTTGCTACATTGTAATTGCGTATCCTAATAGATGAGTGTTACATATGTTCTACGTTTGCCGACAAAAGACTTACTGCTGCCATGTGAGGGCCTTCAGGTACATTCAAGCTGTACGTCGCAGCTTTTCGCCTGGACAACCCCCAACGAAGTTGGTCGGAAATAAAAGAATTTCTGATTTTTTATATATGAAGTACGAAGCATGGTATATAGGGCACGTTTTCATAGAAATGTTGGAGTCCTCCCTCACTAACATATAACCACATAGACCTACGGAAAGGCACAGTTACACATAAACTAACTATCACGTTTTATAAAATGATGTTCGATATATACAGTGTACACGGATATGTACAACGATGATATGACAGAGACACTTTGCATAATTTTGTAGTGATGCTATGAGATGTGTATGTACAAACATGATCATGTATACGAGAGCACGCGCACACAGAAATCATGGGCACCTACATTCTGTGTACATTCAATGAACACTTTTGATGGCCTGGCTACAAGAACCAGCCTGGTCGAAAATTAAGCCGTACGAGGCTATCAGCCACCGACAGGAAACGGCATGACCACTGTCGAAGTACCTCGTCTTGCCCAAGGAAGAACAACATCTGTGACAGAAACGACAGTAGCTCAGAGTAGAGCCTCTGTAGGAGTGGAAACAGAGCTTTATGACGATCGCCCGCGGCAACTGCCTCGCCCCGGCTACGCCATAGACAAAAGGCCCCCGCAGCAATTAAAATTCGCGCTAAGCGCCCTCCTGAGCAGCAACAAGGTGTAATAAATCTGTTAACTCCAAGGACACGAAAACCAGCATGCACGGCCCTCAAAAATACCCTATCAACGACGTATTGCAACAGCACATGTTTGTTAGAGTCCTGAAGGGAGCAATTTAGACATACCGAAGATGGGACTATTCCCCACCGCTGTAGTCTCACGCGTCGGGAGCACTTGCCAACTTAGACGCCACATGAAGTCTCTCAGGTGGCCAATCACAAGCGACGCCATTATCGCCCCTCACAACACATAATTGGAACGTGCGCGGTGCGCAGGGAGAACCAGAGGAAACAGTAAGGCTGACATTGTATCTACAACACGGTTTTCTACAACGTCTACATCGAGACACACCTGCTGTACATGGTGATAAAGTGCCAACGCCATGGTGTAAAATGCAGGTGCGTATTAGCACTTGTGGTCCGAGACATAAGTGCACGCCCGGTAACATATAAGAAATATTTTTTTTTTGCCAAGGAAATAGCAGGCGAGTTCACGCGCGGGACACCGATCACGCTGTTACAGGCGAAGCAGAAATCGCAGAGCAAGCATTCGGCAGGGGACAGAGACCGATGGGAAAGCGAACCCACCACGAACCCAAGCACCGCGTGACAGAGCAGTTCTGTAGTGTTCGACCAGCAGAAGGAATCAAAAAGGGAGGGACTGCAAGGACCTAATAACCCGTAACGGCTGCTGTACGACGTGACAAAAGTACCACACAGCAGTAAATTATACCCTAGAACATCCTGAATATTTCGTCTTACATCTTCAAGAATTCAAAGCCACACAGAATTCGATATGCCATCATAGGTGTGATCAAGGCCCTAAATACGAATAGAATCGTTCTTTTCAAGACAAAAAAGGTGACTTACGCGTGTCTGTGGTGAACCAATGAACAAATAACGATATTGTGAAAAATTTAGCGGAAGACCTGAATTATTTTCGCACTCAGTGAAAATTCGAAGCCTACACAATAAGCTATCTTCATTCGTGAGATACAATGTGATGTCATCGGCGAAGGCTGCCACCTTCCCAACACCGCTACCAGGCTGCGGGAGACCGTACACATGAGGGTCCCGCAGTACCGAGCGCAGAAATGGCTTAAGGCTGAGAACAAAGAATACTGGGGACAGAGGGCACCTTTGACGAAAACCTCGAGTGACGGGAAATGGTTCACTTTCACGACCATCAAGAAACAATGTACATCGGTCATTTGAATAGGGATTCCTAATAAGTTCAACAAAGTTTTACGAAAAGCCAAACGAGGTCACTACATGAAATATGTAGTTATGTTCAAGGCGATCGGATATCTTTCCTTAATCTAGGGAAACTAAGAGACGAAGTGCTCACCTGGTCCGTGTGCACGTCATTTTGTCACGCGTAACGAATGAGATATGTATCTTTGCCAGAGACTAAGCATGCCTAATGTTGTCCGATTAATGAAGGCATCAGGCTGCCTAAGCGTTGTTGCATCTGGGTCGCAAGCCCCAAGGGTAGCGTTGGCCTGGCGGCCTGGGGCACAGCTGGAAGCATCCGAAGGTCCTGGCAAAGGATGAGTCGACTGCTAACAGAACAACTTGTTTATTATAGCATCGCAAAAGAGCGGCCGGTCAGGTCGACCGAAGTGGAGAGACGGGAGAGCACGTTACTCGACGGAAGAATTCGAAACCTCTCTCAGCGTCCGTGGGCTGCTGCTTTTATACTCTCGGAGTCGAGGGCAAGAAGGAACGGCTCGGGATGAGGTGCACGTGATGGCGGCGCCCGGACACGTTAAGACGAGAAGTGACGCATCCGCCGGGCCGGCGCCTGTCAGACCTCCTCGCTTCACAGTTGGGGAGCTCCTCTTCCCGGCTGCCGCGCTTTGACAAGCGTGGGCACCAACATGTACACACACACACACACACACACACACACACACACACACACACACACACACACACACGCACGCACGCACGCACGCACGCACGCGCACACGCACACGCACACGCACACACACGCACACACACACACACACACGCACACGCACACACACACACACACACGAAGACACGTGGCATTGAAACACGCCTGGACGCGCTTGGGAAGAAGCGTTGCGGCAGCGCTGAACGGGCCGAAATGTCCGCCGCTTTGAACGAAGCCCCGGTGCGTCCGTTGCATCCGCGCCGGCTATACCGCGCGTCGGAGGCGAAACGTAACAGCGTCGAGTGAAAGCAGTTGTGAAGGTTTTTTAGTGAACGTTGAGAAGCGTGATTGGCCTCCATTCCTCCGGAAGAACTGATGGATCGTGCTTAGGGATCAAAACAGTATGACCATTGCGAAAACTAGCCGGGAATTCAAAGTCCCTAAAGCAGCGGCTGATAAAAGACACGAATGTGGTACCAATATCTTCCCAGAATGTTAGATAAAGCTCAACGGCAGCCGTCCGGCCCTGGGGCCAAGTGACGCTTCATGGAAGATAATGATGCCTTCACCTCATCAGCTGATGGTCGCGCACAAAGACGGTCAGCGACCTCCAGTATAACTTCAGGCAGCCAATAAAGCATTTCTACGTTACCATGATCCATTTGCATAGTCTTACGAGGCAGGTTTTCAAAACGCGGTACATTATCAGCTTGTTTTATGCCCACTGTAGGACGAAGGCCTCTCCCTGCGATCTCCAATTACACCTGTCCTGCGCCAACCGATTCCAACTAGCACCCACAAATTTCCTAATTTCGTCGCACCATCTAGTCTTCTGCTGTCCTCTACTGCCCTTCCCTTCTCTTGGTACCCATTCTGTCACCCTAATGGTCCAACAGTTATCTAATCTGCGCATTACATGACCTGCCCAGCGCAATTTTTTTCTCTTAATATCTATTACAATATCGTCTATACCCGTTTGCTCTCTGATCCAAACCGCTCTCTTTATATCTCTTCCAGTTATGCCTAGCATTCTTCGTACCATCGCTCTTTGCGCGGTCTTTAAGTTGTTCTCAAGCTTCTTTGTCAGCCTCCAAGTAGCACCGGTAAAATGTACTGATTGTATACTTTCCTGTTCAATGATAACGGTAAGCATCCAGCCAGGAGCTCACGATGTCCGCCGTATGCGATCCAACCCATCTTTATTCTTCTGTGAATTTCCTTCTCATGGTCAGGGTTCCCTCTGATTAGTTGACCTAAGTAAACATACTCCTTCACAGACTCTAGAGGCTGACTTGCGATCCTGAACTCTTGTTCCCCTGCCAGGTTATTTATCATTATCTTTGCCTCGGCATATTATCTTCAACCGCACTCTTACACTCTCTCTGTTAAGGTCCTCAATCATTTCTTGTAACTCGTCTGCGTTTTTGCTGAATAGAACAATGTCATCGGCAAACCGAAGGTTGCTGAAGTATTCGCCGTCGTTCTTTACTCCTACGATCTTTACTCCGATGATTAAAGTCGTCGAAGCTATGCTCTTGACAGTGACTTGGGAGTTGAGGCCTCCCATGTGCTGGATGTAGTAGACCTAAGAGAGGCCAACTATTGAGGCCGTCGCGTCGACAACGTGTATTTAGAAGAAGATAGAAGAACATGTAATCGATGCATGTACATCATCTTCCGTTCTTTATTGTCCCCACGCGACTTCCTTCTCGCGTTCGTGGGAGTCGTCCATGCAACAAAACAGTGAGCGCAACTCCCGTTGTGGCCTGAGGTGTGTAGCGGTAGACGCCCAAGTAATCTGTGGCAGCGACGCGAATATCACGCCACTCATATACTGCCATCTGCACAATAGACTTCAGAACTCTGTTGAACCTTTTGACAGGACTGTTTGCTTAGGGGTGGTAGGCAAACGAGAAATAGTGGCGTACACCATGTTCCTTAAGGAGCTCTTCAAGTTCAGCCGAGCCGAACTGCGGTCCATTGTCGGAAACTATCTCATTGGGGTAGCCTTCACGAGCAAATAGTTGTACCAGAAAATTCTTGACCGTCGCTGTAGAAACTTGTCTTGAAAAATTAACTTCCGGCCATTTGCTGCTATAATAAGTGTCACTCGATGGGAGCTTAATGATATCAATACTGATCTTCTCCCAAGGTTTGTCAGGGAAACATACTGGCTGCATAGGTGCTGCAGCTGGCCGCGCAGACTTATCACAAGACTGACAAAAAACACAGGTTTTAAATAGTTGTTCAACGTATTCACCCATTCGAGGCTACCAGTACAACTATCGCAGTCGACTTTTCATACGACTGATCCCCGGATGGGATTCGTGTGAAACTTCCATCAAACGACCACTACGGGTACTAGAAATCACTATCCTGTCACCACAGTAATGTAAGTCGTGTAAAATTGACAGTTCTACACGTAGATGAAAATGTGGCATTAGCGCCGGTTCTAGATCTCTTTTATGAGTCCAGGATGACGAAGTAAAGTCCATAACTCTTGCAATAGTACTGTCAGTTGCACTCGCTGCTTAGAGTTTTGTGTGTGATCGTTAACATCGGGTAAGAAGGCAAACAAACTCATCTTCAACAGCACCCTCATAAGGTTCTCCTTGCAAAGGTAGCCGAGAGAGCCCACCAGCCATCACATTGTCACTTCCCTTGCTGTACTGTGTGGTGTAGTTGTAACGAAGTAGGTGCGCTGACCAACGTGAAATATGCAGAGGGCGATGTCCACTACCTTGACAACAAGGTGACCAGAGCACTGTGGTCAATTCGCAAGACAAAGGTACGAACCCAAAGATAGACGTGCCAGTGTTCACAGGCACAAACTCATGCTAAGGCTTTTAACGTTCGCCTGCAGAATAGAATAGTTCTTGTGGGCTCAATGTGCGGGAGGCGTTTGCCTTCCGCACAAGGGAACTCTGTCGAGTTTCCTTGTTATCTTTTTGCAGCACCACGCCCAGTCCATACCCACAGACATCGTTCGTGACGATGACAGGATGGTTCGGATAAAATAAATGTAGGACATTGCAAGTCGTCAGTAGTGATTTAAAACGGACGAAACTCTGTTCAGCAACTGGCGTCCAAGCAAATGGTTCGCTGGTCCGAAAAATGCGAAACAAACTTGGAGTAAGATCCCGCCAGTCTAAGCAGAGAACGAAGTTCATTTATGTTTGAAGGCACAGGAGCTTCTTTTATCGCTTGAATAGATGAGTTAGTGAAAAAAGTCCGTTGCCATTTACATCCCCCAGAAACGTGTTTTGTGTCGTCAAAAACGCACTTATGGTTTATATTGAGGCCTGCTTTAGAAAGCCGTTGCAAGACGTTGCGGAGATTCCAGAGATGATCTTCTCGAGAACGGCCATAGACAATAATGTCGTCTATGTAAAAAATTACACCTTTGCATCCTTTCAGTGTGCGATGCATCATCTTCTGAAATGATGGTGGAGCAGAAGCCAAGCGGAAGCACACTCTCTTAAAACAAAAGCACATCATGCGTAATAAAGGTTGTCATTTCGCACCTGTCAGGGTCTAGCTCCACTTGGTGGTAAGCAGACGCTAAATCCAGCTTCGAACATTGCTGGGCGCCAGATAAGCTATGAAGCAGCTCTTCTGTCTGTGGCAGTGGAAAGCTATCAACGATTATAGCTTGATTATAGCTCTGACTTGTGCTGAAGTCGCACGCAGGCAGTCAATAGCAATGTCGCTCGGCACAAACCTTGGTCGACCGGCAAATGATTTCTACGCTGCGCGTGCGCCTGTGCGCACGAACCCACCACCTTATCGCCGTCCCGCACCACCTTTCACTAATTCTTGGCGCACCCCGGACCCTATCTGCAACTTCTGTTGCCTACCTGGCCATGTCGCTCGTTTCTGTCATCGTCGTGACTTCTGTACTAGTGTGGCCGAAGAACATCAAGGCTACTTACGTCCTGAGCCACCGCACCCGATCTCCTCCCGCACAACGATGGACACCTGCTGACCGAATCGACTTGGCTACGGCACGTGTCCGTCGCCCTCACCACGTCGCCGTTCACTTCTCCCTGTGGTTCATTGCCTCCCACCCACCCGTTCAAGCGGAAAACTAGTCATCGCAGTTCCGGAGGCAAGAACTGCACTCGTGTCGACAACTTCAAGGCCTCGATTTCTACCTGCGAACGAAATAACCGTGAATATCGAAGGCGTTTCTCTGCAAGCACTCGTCGATACTGGAGCCGATGTGTCTGTTCTTAGTGGAGAACTGGGCCGTAAGGTAAAAAAAAGAGATAACGATTGCGATTTCCGATGTCTCCCTGCATACCGCAGCCGCGCACCACATTCAACATTCAGTGGCATTCGCAGCTCGCCTTGTCATTCAGGACATTTTGTACGTAGCCGAATTTGCCGTTTTTTCACCATGTTCGCACGACCTTATTTTCGGTTGGGACGTTCTTGCTACTAACCATACCGTTGTTGACTGTGCGCGTGCCGAACTTCAGTTGTCGCCGATGTGTGGCGCCTCATCTGACAAGCCACCTTGTCGAGTGGTGTTCGCCACGGACACTGACATTCCTCTTTTGTCTTCTGTTCTTGTACCACTTTCTTGCGGCTATGCGCCCTCTTCAACCGCCCTGTTTGCGCCCTCCGAAGCCCTCAGCTCTCGCAAAACTTCCCCCTCCCTTTTGCGGTTCTCCCAATCGAAAACTCTTGCAGCGCCATTTATGTCACGAATCTGTTTTCTTCCACAGCCACCTTATTCGGTGGCGAATGTGTAGGTCGGCTCGACGATAATGATTCCGTCTACTCTACTAAGCTGCCTGACGGCACGTTAAGTCTTCTCGTCGACAGCCTTACTCCAGTGACCACCGCCAATTCGTCTTGGAGCTGCTCGACCGTTTTCGGATGTCATTCGATCATAAACAATCTTCCTTGGGCCGCGCATCCGCCATCGTTCACCACATTGACACCGGCGCTCATGCACCCCTATGCCAGCGTCCGTACCGAGTTTCTCACGCTGTACGCCGCGTCATTGATGAACAAGTCAACGACATGCTTAATCGTGGCGTTATTCAGCCCTCACACAGCCTTTAGGCTTCCCCAGTTGTCCTGGTGAAGAAAGAGGATGGTAGCATCAGATTTTGTGTGGATTTTAGGCGCCTTAACAAGATAACGAGAAAAGATGTCTATCCGCTGCCCAGAATTGACGACGTTCTCGACTGCTTGCAAGGAGCAGAGTTTTTTTCCTCTTTGGACTTTCGATCTGGGTACTGGCAGGTCTCCATGAGTGAAGCTGACCGTCCCAAGACTGCGTTTATAACCCCCAACGGTCTATATGAGTTTAACGTTATGACCTTCGGCCTTTTTAATGCGCCTGCCACCTTAGAACGTCTCATGGACAACATTCTTAGATACCTCAAATGGCACACGTGTCTTTGCTACCTGGGCGACGTTGTAGTCTTTTCGAAGGACTTTGGCTCCCATCTGACCCACCTCGCAACACTTGCCTTTCATACGTTGGACTGCAGCTTTATTTGACTAAGTACCACTTTACCACCTGCCGTCTTACCATCTTAGGCCATGTTGTCAGCAAGGATGGTGCCCTTCCCGATCCTGCAAATCTTCACCGCCTCGCCGAGTTCCCCAGGCCGTCTACAATGCAAGCACTCCGTAGCTTTATAGGCCTGTGCTCGTACTTTCGCCGATTCGTGCGTAATTTCGCGTCCATAATCGCCCCTTTAACGTAGGTGCTTGCCAACCGCCAAGGCATCTCGGCGTGGTCTACCGCTTGTGAAGACGCGTTCACCGCATTACGCCATCTTTTCACATTTCCACATATTCTACGGCGCTTTCACCCAGACGCCCGTACTGAAATCCACACGGACGCTAGTGGAATGCCCAGAACGGACACGACAGGAACGAAAGGGCAGACCCCATAGCTCGAGGAAGCAACGACCGAGCAGCGGCCAGAACCCTACAGGAACCACTGTCCTCAGTGCGCGACATATTAGAGAATCAGAGGAGGGAGACACGGACCTACGGCCCTCCGCACTCCAAAATAAATAGAAGACAAGCCCAAGACTGGCGTCGCATAGAAACCAATTCATACCCACACATAAACCTCTTACACAACAAGCACCCGACATATTACACGGACACCTGCCCGTGGTGCGGCGCAAAACCCACGCTGGCCCACATGACGTGGGAATGTATGGCTCGGCCAAGCAACGTCAACTCACCTTTTCTAAGCGTCACAGACTACGTATGGTAGTGGGAGGCACTACTCGCAAGCGAGCATCAGGGGAGCCAATTGGCCCTCCTGGAGCCAATTGGCCCTCCTGGAGCGCAAGTGGAGCCCTGGACTGAGGGCCCCACCCAGACCTGCCATAACTCCGATTAACTGATCAATAAAGTTTCTTCAATTCTTGTGTGTCTTAGGACGAGAAAGGATGTGCAAGAAACGCTAGAAGTCAAAAACAAATGTTCAACTTTCACACAAACGATAGGCAAAGGAAAGGAAAGGACAAGAAAACAAAATAGCATCACAAATCAAGCTTCACGCGCTGACAGATGTACGCGACGGCCACTCCAGAGGACAGGGAGTTAAGACAACCAGTCCTACACCAACGTTCGGCGCGTCAAGAGTTCAATACACCATCTCACAGTTCATGTCGTGACAGCTCGCTTGTCGTTGCGAGGTATACGGTGGCCGAGGCGAGTCGAGGCAGAGGTGGAACGGTTGCTGCGTTTGGAACCGTCGCCGGCACGCGGCTGCGCTACCGTATGTGGTGCGTGCCTACGTTGAGGACACCACTGCTATGTCCGGCCGGAACTCGCAAGGACCGTGACGTGGGGTCGACCCACGCGGCCAGCACCTCGGTAGGCCTCGACCAAGAACGGCCCTCAGCAACTGCGCCATGGCAAGAGCCGCTCAGCAGGCTCCCAGTTGATAAAGACAACAGGATTTGCTGTCGCAACTACAGAAATTTCTGTTGTACGACAGAAGTTCCTGACATTTCTGTAGTTGCGACAGACATTTCTGACGCTACGACAGAAATTCTGATGCTGCAACAGAAAGATTCTGTCGCGAAGACCAAAAGTTCCGAAGTCGCAACGGAAACGTTCTGTCGCGACGACAAGAGTTCTGAAGTCGTGACAACAGCTTTCTATCGTGACAGCGACTCTGACGTTACGACAGCAATTCTGACGTCGCAACAGAAACATTCAATCGCGACGGCCAAGAGTCCTGAAGCCGCAACAGAAACGTTCTGTCGCAACAACAAGAAGTTATGAAGTCGCTACAACAACTTTCTATCGCAACAGCGATTCTGACGTTGCAACAGGAACTCTTGGTCGGGACATTACATTTTCAGTCGTGGCATTAGAAATGTGCCACTTTCTGTCGCAGGGACATAAGTTCTGACGCCGTGACAGAAGCGCTTTCCGTCGCTACGCTTTAAAATTGTATGTCAGTTTCGCATTGGTCGTGTACACTGTACTTTCCTCTTGCGCGGTATTCAATCGTGCTTCTCTGAAGCCGACAATGCTGATAGCACCGACACCGGTATTAAAGCCGACGTGGCCAATTGTTATAATTGTGCCGTGACGACGAGGCATCAGCAACGACCTACCGGCCTCCTCAACATCAGCCGCTGATCAAAATGATACCATCTGCGGGAATGGCGGCGTATCCGTTTTGTTTTATTTGGTAAGATGTGGCCCACAGGCCTGTGCCGTTGCATTGACACATTAGTGAATTTCCCAGAAATATTGTATAAGCTTTTGCGCAACGAAAAAGAAGTTTTGGGTTGTTCCACAATGTTGCGTGAAAAGCTGTCTCGCTCGGGTATCATTATTCTGGTACAGCGCTGTCCTGAGAAGCCAGTATGCTGTCAGAATGAACACTCATCCACGAATGTTTATGTAGCTGTTTTGCATTGAACACACGAATTATATGCGCGCTCAAAAGTGGAAAGAGCGAGAGACAACTGCCGAAATGACCAGTAACAACTCTAACAGTGTCCCTGGTCATCATTGTCTATTTCTGAATTTCTTATTTAATATGGATATCGTACAGCGAAATCGATGTTCTAGCACTCCACGATGTACCTGTCGATGGTAACAACAATTTTGCTCTTCTAAAGATGCGGCAGTTGACGCGGTTGAGTGAAAGCGCATCTTGGCTCTTAAAATGCAAATGTAAACATCAACGCAGAGATTCTTACTTTTGGCATAGCCAAAATGTACACTTGGAGACTGTTCGGCGCGGTGCAGTGGTAAGATGCTGCGCTCGGGATCCTATGGTCCCAAGTTCGGATCCCCGGCGGGTAGTTCTTTATATTCTTTTTTGTATTTACAAATTTACCCATAGCTTTAAAGAGGTGTCTGTCAATTTTTGAATAAATATTGATCAAGAACTACGGAACTTTCGACTACCGACAACAGAACGACAGACACCAGAAACAACGTCCCAAAATACGACATACTGAAATTTCCTGTTGTGTTTTTCAAGTGGGCTTCGTCCTTGGTCCCGGAACAGGCCTCCTCATCTGGCCCTTGGTCACTCGGCCGCAGCAGGAACAATGGCAGGAGCTCTTCCCGAGCGTCGCACTCGATCTGCTACCAGCGTCGGTTCGCCGCTCGAGCTCATCGACGCGTTCTTCACCTAGCACTTCTTTTCTTTCGTTCTGTTCTTTTTTTCCTTCCAGCTCCCGTGCCACCTGCCCACAGCTCGCCTTCTTCACTTCGGTTTCCGATTTCGTCAAGCTTGCAATTCTATTGAGTCCACAAGTCGTAGCGTACACGTGAAAAAAAATTATAAAGAGCAATATTGTGTCCTTTCCCCACACTATTACCTCGCTGAAGAAAATTGGTTACAAAAAAAACTTTTAGACAAGCGGCCGAAAGAAGGGCATACGCAAACGACATGCGAGAAAAAAAAAGCATTGGTCACGGGTGTCTGTCGAGTTAAAAAAAAACATACTCAGAAAAAAATACATATATGAGTTCATTTGTAAATAATGAAGCGAAAAGGATGAGAAGTCCAGTCGAACGCGGCTGAGGTAGTCGACACCTGTGTTTTCGGCGCCCTTAATGTATTCAACCACGAAGTCGTATTCGGTTAGCAAGAGACTCCAGCGGAGCACTCGGCTATTCATATGTTTGGCAGAGTTTATGTAAGCAAGAGGCTGGCGGTCAGTTTACAGCACGAAACGCTTGCCGAAGAGGTACACATGAAACTTTTGAATGGCCCACACCAGTGCCAGGGCTTCTCTTCATAGTTGACTAGCGTGTTTCCCGTGCGAGGAGTTTACGGCTGGCATAGGCTACTGAGTGTAGCACCCCGTCGTGACGCTGCAGTAAGACGGCGCCAATACTGCACCAAGATGTGTCCGCGTGCAATATGAAGGGCTCGCGTAAGTCCGGTGATCGTAATACAGGACTAGACGATAGCAGGCGTCGCAACGTTTCAAAAGGTTGTTGATGGCTTTCGTCCCCAGTGACCTTATTAGGACCTCGCTTCTTCGTGAGTTCTGTTGGAGGCGCTGCAACACCAGAATAATTTTGTATGAAACCTCTGTAATCACCCGTTAAGCCAAGAAAGGAGCGAGCTTATTTTTTCGTCTGCGGTCTTTTTGCAACCTGAATCTTCTCTAACGTCACAATCTGTGGTCGGAGAAGATTGTTCCCTACAATATGTCCTAAGAACTTTACCGAAGTAAAGGAAACCTCACTTTTTGAGTGCTTTATGGCAAGATGAGCTGCCCCAACACGTTGGAGGAATTTGGTGAGAGTGGTAATGTGCTCGTCCCAGGTTTGTGCGGCTATTAGAACATCGCCAAATGGTGATATATGTTCAGTATTCCTTCTATCACTCGTCTCATGAGTCGAGTGAACACCGCAGGTGCGGTCTTGATGCCGAAATGCATAAATCTGAATTGGTACAGCCCAGAAGAAGATTGAAACGCGGTGAGAGGCTTAGATGCATCGTGGATAGGCACCTGCCAATACCCTTTTGTGAAATCGAATTTCGAAAAGTAGTGGCTTGGCCCAGTTTGGTAAACATCATGTCCACTCCAGGTATGGGTTCGTTGTCCGTAACTAAAACTCGATTCCGCTGTCTGAAGTTAATGCAAAGCCGCATGCTCCCGTCTTCTTTCTTAACCATGACGATGGGTGCTTGATAAGGGGAGTCGGAGGGTTCAATTATATCATGCGTTAGCATGTCTACGACTTTCTGTTCTACAGCTTCTTGGATGGCAAATGGTATAAGGTACGGACGTAGTACATATACTGGTGTGTCTGTTGTGAGGCGCAACTTGCATTCGACAGCTTGTCTTGCGCAGCACTTCTGAAAACACATCTTGAAACTCTTTCAGGAGATCATTAATCTTTACTGTCTGTTGGTTGCTCAAGTCAGTTCCTACTAACACATTCCTGTATGTTTCCCGTTGGTGTAGAGCAATTAACAAAAGGCATTTATTGCTCTTCTGTGTTGTCCGTCTGCACAGTGACTGCGGCGTGTTGCAGGACGTCAGGTGTGGACTCCCTTTCCTCGTATTTCTTTAGGAGCTTGATATGAAATAGGCTCATTCGACCCCCGAGGTCTATCAAATGGTCATACTCATTACGTTTTTCGACGACTCTGAAAGGCCCTTTTATGTCAGAATCAGCTTGTTTCTACCTGATGGTAGGAGCAGTAATACTTTGTCACCTGTCGATAGCTGTCGAACTCTTCTCTTTTGATCATAATACTTCTTTTGTCTAACTTTTGCCTTCAGTATTTCTTCATGGGCTACCTTGCACGTGTTATGAGGCGCTCCTGGAGCTCTACAACGTATCCATAAGTTCTCTTCATTTCGGCATCTACGTTATCGCCTGTCCACGATTCCTTCAGAATGGACATCGGTCCCCGTATGAATCGACCGTAAAGGAGGTCGAATGGCGAGAGTCCAAGATAAGGTGGAAGCTTGGGCGAGTTGGTGATTTAATATCGACATGTTTGCACCGCGTAAAAGACGAGGATTGAAGGAATAAAGAACACAACACAGGCGCTGACTCCAACTGACCTTTATTTGCGAAATCACCCGAACTATATACATGAGCAAAAGTAATGGAAAAAACAACTTTTGCATTAAGTCACAGATGAACACTTTTTGCATCACAGCCAGACACTTGATTTCGTTTTTTGTGAGGGCACTATACGGCATGCTGATGCAAAGGTCGCCCAGCGGCTGTCTCTTGTCAGCCTCTATGATTTCACGTGTAAGCTGTTCTAGGTGTTTGGAAATGATGGCGCAGTTTTCAAATTCAGGGTCACAGTGGCAGTCTCCGCTGACCACGCCAACTGGAACGGCCATCCCCCCCTTTGTTACGTATGCTTACAATAGCGCCCCTCAGGCTATCACGGGATTCTGTCCCTTCTTTCTTCTTTATGGCCGCGAACCTTCCTCGTTTATGGACGCAATTCTGTTGTAGAGCCCCGACGCTTCCGAAGCTACGACTCTATCCGAAGCCGCCAGTTATGCCGAAGAATGTCGTCAGATCGCTGGCTCACTTACCACGCAGGACCAGGCCACCCAGAAACATGGCCGTGAGGCAAGCTTGAATTTCCTTCATATTCGCCTGGAATGCTGGTATGACTCCGCGTTCCTTCCTCTACTCCTGGCTTTTCTACAAAGTTCAGCTCAAAGTATGACGGCCCTTACGTAGTTCTACAACAGACGCCCCCGGTCAACGACGCCATTGAGCCTATTCAGCCATCTACGGACCAACGGCGTCGCGGACGCGAAATTGTTCATGTCGACTGACTGAAGCCGCACTACGACCCACCCCGGTGCTGCCTGTTCCATAGTTCGCCAGGATGGCTCTTCTTTCGGCGGGAATGATTGTAGTGAGAAATACGGGCGCCAGAAGAAGACGAACACGAAGACGACGGTTGTTGTTGTTGGCGCTCGCACTCGCCCCGCTAGGCCGTTGTCTCTTTCTGTGCATTCATATAAAGCGCCGAGCGCATCTAGCCTTGAACGTGTACTATCAGCATGTACATCATTTTCCTTTCTTTATTGTCCCCAAGTGACTTCGTTCTTGTTCTTCCATATACGACACGACGGTCACAGTCTCGGGACGATTCCCCCTAGGGACAACAACATCGAAGACTTGGGCCTTCGAGAGAGTCCACGACACCATAGGCGCGATGTCGTGAGAAGTGGACGATTCTTACATGATTGATTGATTGATTGATTGATTGATTGATTGATTGAAAACTTTAATATTCCACTGAACTGGGGTGCCCGCCTCTTACCCTACACGCAGGTAGGGGGGGGGGGGGAGGACATGAAACACTCAGGGACGTCGGCAGAAACTTTCCTCCTCTTTCTTAGACGAGCTGTTGTCGTGAAGGATCCCGTCCGGGCAACCAATAAAAATTGCTGATTTAGTCTCACCGCGATGGAAAGCATAGATGAAAAGCGAACATTCCCGTATATATTTAGGTATATGTATATTCCAGGCCTTTATATGTGGCATACGGCATATGCCGGTTATATTGCCACACCGTTTCATCAATAAGGTTGCTCATACCTTGTCTTACATTTTTGACAAAGTTATTCCTCGGAATTTTGAGAATGACAGCCCACGAACAAATGTCATGAAACGAAACATCGACAGCGCATGCGTTTATGTTAAATCTTCTTAGACTTAAATATTAAAAGCGCGAAACGATAACAGAAACCTGAAAATGGTGTAATTTCTTTGGCGTGGCTGCTCTGGCGTGGCGCACGAAGGCGAGAAAGCTCGCCTTCGCGCATGGCGTTCGCCGCCAGCGTTTCCCGGTAAACCGTGCGGTTGCATGAGCTGCAGTTGTCGGGAAGCGTGAGAAGCAGTCAGGGATCTTTCACTGCGATCGCATTCTATTCTTAAAGGCGAAGCATTAAGCGTCCTCGAGGTTTTCCTTTTTTTTTATTTTTGTCAGTTGCCACAGAAACATGCCTAAGCTTCACTGGAGCTGTGAAGGCCACAGTGACACGATATCTATTAGCAACCTTTTTGAATTCATGCGACATGCAAAGGACACAAGGAAAAGCACCTACTTTTTTTGCATTTCCGATCTCACTTCCTGTATTCGCCCGCTCATCATTCTGCTTAATCTGCCTCATTAAGTTTTCTGATAATTTAACAATTAGCTGGGTAGTCTGTTCGGAGATTCTAGCCGTCTAGCTTCCTTGTGCATGAACGAATCCTTGCAGAGTATGCAAACAAAATTTTTTTGAATACTGAGCATAAGCTAGACAAAACAATGACATTCTTTACAACTTTCTAGTGGCCTGATTTAAAGTTTAATGAATGTTTAGATGGCCTTGTCGTATACCTCGGAGAAAAGTCAATATGTGTCAAACTCAAATTATTATAATGAAACTGTAACTGGTACCCTTTTGGTGCATGAAACGTAAAGCGAACGGCTGAGTCGGAATTATTGGATAAATATCTTTAAACTACCCGTTATTTTTCAGTCGCCGATGCTTCAGGGATCACGGAATAATTTTTCAAATACTGCAGCGATAACTAAATAAACATTAAAATTCGCTTAAGATAGGCTCAACGCACGAACCAACACGAATTCCACCTTCTTTAATTAACATGCCGCTATCCCATCCCACTAGCATGGATCGAAGATAGACAGCCAAGAATTCCACGAAACCCTTCACTGAGATCCCAGATTTCTCAGTGAAAGCGTGTTCATTATTGCCATATACGATACAGCTCTTGGCGCTAGGCAATAGCTTGTCGTTACGTGTAGTATAATAGCTTTTCAGCGTATACACATAGTGTACATGGATGTCCACGTTTTCGAGCGACGACAAGCGACGGCCCCAAGCGACAGGTTTTGCCGTCGCGTAGAGTGATTCGTCGCTTTCACTTGTCGAACTTGCCGGCTTTTGGCCAGACAGAAAATCTTGCTTGTCGCCCGGAAGTCTACGCGGCGACTTCCGGTGGGGATAGCGTGACTGCGCAACAACATGGCAGTAAGCAGTGCGCCCTGGTCCGCTCGTTTCGATCAGAATTCTCTCTTCCAACTTGCGCTTTGCCGTGGCAGCAAAAAATAAATACTAATATGGCCATCACTTGGTCTCATCTGAAGGTGAGACCAAAGTATGAACGTTGTCTTGTCAGTATTATTGAGATCAGTTGTTTGTTTTTACGCTGTTAGGGCCGAGACGCCACCAAGAGCTGCAAAAGTGTTTTGAGTTTTGCTCACGAGATGGCGCAGCGCTGTTTTACGCTGCCGGCAAAGAACGGACTTGCATTGGCGATGAAAACATGACAGCTAGCATACTAGTGGATCTAATGCACCTTGCTTAAATCATTGGCCTGGTGGTACCTTTACAAATTCTATAGGTGCGTACAATTTCATTTATTCGGATAAGAATGTAGATGTATCGCTACATTATTTTGCGATGTCGCACCGCTGTGATTGCTGCACTCCGCGACGCGAAAGTGCTTCTCACGCTGCTTGTCGCTGTCGCTTGAATATCACGTGCAGGGCTTCTTATCAGGCCCCCGCGCTTTACCTCACCCCTTGATCTATTTTCGTAGTCTCCAACTTTACTTTCTCTGCTGGTTATGATGGTAGTTAATAGCGCTAAGTGGCCCATAGCGATCTGCCTAATGCCGTCGCCTGACAAGGAGAGGAACAACACCACTGCATCACATGACGTCCTCAGGAGATATTGGTGTGGCACATTAGCGCGCTCTTCGCCCAGCCTCCGCTGCGCTGACAACGAATGTCCAGTGAGCACGTGTTGCTGCACATATAAAGAAGGGCATCCACACACAAACGAGCAGAAATAACGCAAGTTTTCATTACACCATCGTCTTTTATGCCTTTGTCAGCTTAAATTAACATAGAATGAATACAATGCAGACGGTGTTCGCACGCGAAATCAGTTCGCGAGAATGGACGTAGTATTGCAGCACGTTGTGAGGTGGTGATCAATGACAGATCACTTGAACAATCAAAATATTGTCCATCTGTGAGCAAGTCGACTCTAGATTCTCAGTGGAATTTAAATTAATGTCCGCACAAAATTATTTCATGATTGTTCTCTCTGTTCAGGACTACGGGCCCGGAGAGCTGCAGGTTGTCAAGGACAGAGAACCAGGCAGCGCTTTCAGCTGGGGACCACCAAGCACTGTCACATACCATGCGACAGACGCATCCGAGAACACCGCGACCTGCTCATTCCAAGTTATCGTGAAACGTGAGAGAATATGCAACACTTCGTGCGTGAACAGTTATTCAAGAGTTTGAGCATGTCTGGTATTCCGGTAAACGCAAGCGCACTGGGCTTTTCACCGGATGAGCGGATGGACAAACGTGAACGGCCGGCACGATGCAGCCACCTGGTGGCGCAGACCTCGACAAGGCAAACACAGTGAATATTGCAGTAACGAAGTATCTTACTTTGCTACTGGCGCAAATTTTCATGAGAAACACGATTACGCCGCTGCCAAAAATTTACACCAGCAGCTAAGTAGAATATACTTGGTAATTGCAATATTGGCTCCGTGTTTGTCCGGTTGAGCTCTGCCCCTGAAGCTGGCTGCACTGTGCGGTGTCGCAGAAAATCCGGTGTAGAAGCCGCGGGCGTCGCTTGGCGAGCAATCATTTTTCAACCACAACCGCGCAGGCCCTCCACGTGGCGCACACCTTGTCTTACATTCTTTACAAAGTCATTCCTCGGAATTTTGAGAATGACAGCTCATAAACAGATGTCATGAAAGAAAGGCCCGACAGCGCATGCCTGTTATGATTTTGTGACATGGCCACGCCTCGACCATGCCCCGACGCAGCCGGCATTAGTGGCGTGCGTCTCAACTACGTCCTGACGTGGCTGGCGTGCCGGACAGCAGCAGCCGCAGCAGCGCACAACAGCAGCAGCAATGGGAAACTCGAAGGGAGAGGCAAAGAAAACCTGGCTTTAATATGTTCGAGCCTGTGCAAGTTGTTGGGCTTTGCCTGGCGGGCGATTTACTAGATAGCAGAACGTGCGGCTGTGGAGCGAGCATGGCGAGCGGCAGCCGCTCGCTCTACCTTTCGCGTTGCCAGGCGCCCGCAGACGCTGTCACGCCGACGGCGAAGCCCATGGTCGTCGACGACGACGAATACTATGCAACGCGCTTCAGGTACCCGTCGGACGACGACTGCGACATTCCCCGAATTAGGAGTTGGAGTTCGCCTACGAAACCGATGAAGAAATGTAGTCTCAACACCACAGTGCCGCTCTGAAAAGCACTGTCATCGCTCGGCAAAGTGGTGTCGTCGTGCTTAATAGTTGTGTCATCGGCAAAGAACACTCAATGCAATGTGCGCGAAACACTAATGAGAACTCCGCAAAATAAAACAGCTGAGAGATCGGAATATGGTCGGTTTGTTGTCTTGCGTTGCTGCGACCTCATAAGCAGCAAAACTGCACTGGGAAACTTAGCTTTGCTGCACTAAACACAGCAACATTTCGCTGCAACACTAAACTTTGCGACATAACTCAGCGACAATGCTCTCGCATTTGCACATCATAAGAATCGCTTAGGTGCCCCCCATAGTTTCAACAGCGAATATGTTAAGGCCTTGTTCTCCCAGAATCGTGTCCGTGTGTAGACACAAACTCCCCATACGTGGCCCGATCCCGAATATCGTGAAATGCCAGGCCCACCCGCGGCGGAGGTGAAGCAGGCGTTAAGCACCTCCCATACGTGGGCCGATACCGAAGATAGTGCAATGCCAGGCCAATCCGCGGCGGAGTTGACGGAGGCGTTAATCACATACGTGGGCCGATCCCGAAGATTATGCAATGCATGGTCGACCCGCGGCGGACATGCAGTTCGCCATTAAAGAGCACACATACACAGCTTCGCTGGTCATCCTTCTTCATAGAGTGGGAGAGCAGTGTTTTTTATTCCTGCCTTACAAAGTATACAGTACTAAACTAAAATCAAACCGATCCAATCAATTTTCATTGCATATGGCGATGTTCACAGTCAAATTGTGGTGTATACTATTAAGTCGTCGTCGGGTCAGCGGCTATCTGTATTGGTAGGTAGGTTATGTTTAATTTTTTCCTCCGTAACTACAAATACTAACAGAGGGCCAATTTGTATTTTGTCAATAGTAGATTATTTTCCAGATGCTCTCAGTGGCTGTGTACTCTCTGTGGTGACACCTCGATTAAATACCGCATCGCTCTCTTTCCTTCCTTTCTCGCTTCTAACAAGTGTGCAAGCGCAGAAATGATATGCCACATTTAGTGTTCATGTGCTTCGTGTTGTCCTGGTTAGCTCATATGGTAAGAGCAACCGCCCCGGAAAGGCAGCGGTCTCGGCTTCTATCCCCCGGACCAGGACGACGTCAACTGCGAAGCTTTCGTCCTCAGCCGTATGTTGTACGGCAGGGTGGGATACAATATCTCCCTCTAACTCACATGATTTAGCGTAATATATCGAATGCATTATTTGGAAACTCTCCAGCGTATTTTCCAAGGGGCAGCTCTTATTCATTACTGTATTTCTCTTACGTTTGCAGCTTACAAGTGCCCTTATGTTGCACCGCCGAAACACGGTTTCGTGACGTGCGACTCTGAGACTGAGCGTCAATTCTGCAGTGTTTACTGCGATCAAGGCTACGAGTTCGTCTTCAAGCCAGACGCCCTCTATCGATGCAAGCAGACAAAGCAGGGAGGACACTGGAGCACTTTCTCGAAAAATCACAGATTCCCGTGGCCAGATTGTGCTGGTACGAGCTTCCCTTCCAATCGGCGGATACCGAGCTGCTTAAGTTTTCGTAATTTTTGCGCACGACTTAACGTACGAGCAACAAACGAGCCTGCTGTAAGAAGTTGTGCAATTGCTCGATGGTTGCTTCGAAGCCGCACTCTCCCTGCAGGATTACTTCGAGAGGAATGGAAAGGACGAATTACCAGCGGCACCTAAGAATTATCTTTTGGTTTCCTATTCTTTATGCTCAATTCTGCATTGTTTAAGCGCCGTATTGTTTTGCTTTGTTTGCCTGAATAACAGGACAAACAAATTTTTCGATTATGGAGGAAACCTTTTGGGCTATTTTGAGACGTAGCACCCTTGAAACAAAGAAGGAAAAACAACTTGTAGAAGGCCTTGTTTCAATAATGTATTACGTTACTTCCCATAACGTACCTTCTAGCAAAGTAATCAGTGATTAAAGGAATATTCAAGATATTACTGCGGGTGATGCTTTAGGAACCTGCATGGTAGAGTCAGACCGGCATGTGTGTTGCAAAAAGGCGAAAAGGGTATTTTCTTCAGCGAAATACTACGTTATCCAATGAATGTTGCCACCAAGAACTTTTGTGATTTCAATCGCCAGTGAAGTGTTCTCTATTTATTATACTCAGGCCCTTACAGCCATGGTACGTGACCAAAGTGTAGCCACAAAATATGTATAGATATGTATATGAACGAGAAGGAACGAACGCGAGGGGCCCGATTTTAGTAAGTATGACAAGCCAACAAACAAGCTTTTGTTTAATATGACAAGCCAACAAACAAAGACACCAAGGACAGGATATGGGAAATTACTTGTATTTATTAATTGAACTCAAGAAATGACAAATTCATTCAAATGGAAGTGCATGAACCAATAACTGACCGCAGTCGGGATACGCACCCACGTCTTCGCATTAAGCGTGCGATGCTCTGACCAATGGAGTGCCGTTTTCCCATCCGCTTTCTTGGTTGTCTATGTTTACCTACTTGAACTAATCCTGGTAGTCTCAAATCCGGCAGCATTGATGTGTTCTGGTACGATGTGTGCGTTTATTGACCAGTTGCTTTCACCCAAAAAGTTCACGTACGCAGGTTACGCCTGAGGCAGAAACGATGTTCCACATCCGCTGACAAGGCGTAGCGCTGGATAACACTCCCGGGGCTAATTCTAGTAGATAAACATAAATACCATACAAAGTGGAATAAAAATGGGGGCACCGTAGCCCAATTGGTACGAGTATCGCGCGCGCAATACGTAGACGTGGGTTCGTAACCCACCTGCAGCCAGTTGTTTTCTCACCCGTTTTCATTTCAATTAATTTCGCATTTCTGATGTTCAATTAATAAAGAGAAGTAATGTCGCCTATGCATCCCCTGGTGTCCTTGTTTGTTAGCTCCTTATATATATATATATATATATATATATATATATATATATATATATATATATATATATATATATATATATATATAAACGAGAAGAAAGGGGGTTAACCGAGGGGCCCTCGGTTAACCCCCTTTCTTCTCGTTTATTACATAACGAGGATCTCGAATCCGGCAACATTGATAACATTGATGCCTTCAGGTAGCACATGTGGGTTTATTGACCAGTTGCCTTCACCCAAAAAGATCACGTTCTCGTGACGCCTGCGGCAACAAGGACGTTCCACGTCCGCCGCCAAGGTCTGAGTGGTGGCGCTGGCTAACACTCCCGGGGTTCTACTAGTACACATAAATACCCAAGAAAGTGGATGGGGAAACAGCGCCGCGGTAGCTCAATTGGTAGAGCATCGCACGCAAAATGCGAAGGTTGCGGGTTCGGTTCCCACCTGCGGCAAGTTGTCTTTTCATCCACTTTAATTTCCATTAACTTATCGTTTCTTCATTTCATTTATTAAGCACAAGTAATTTCCCCTATGTTGTCCTTGGTGTCAGTGCTTCTCGGCTTCTCATGATGTATTGCCACCTGCAGTAGTGAGCACAGCGCAAGAGACGAGGCAAGTAGAGCAAAACGGAAGAAGCGCGCGGGCTACTGCCGCCCGCTCGATAGCCAGGGCACACCGCCGCGTGTTTCGAGAGCCAGCTGTCTGCATTAAACGTCGCGAGTCCTCTTTGAAGACGCGTGACAAAGTGGTGGAGTTGCGGGGTATTTCTAACTCATGCCGCAGACCCGTCTTGGAAGCGGAACCGCCAACGCAGCACCAATCGAGACTCCCGTCCATCAGGCCAGCTGTAGGATCAGGGGACTGCCTCCGAAAGACAACAAAGCGATTGCAACCACCTCAACTGGTATGGATAGCACGATGACGACCAGCTACACACTTCAGAACCCACGGGTTCCAAAGTCCTCCCATGGCGACGTGTTCGAAGACGTCGAAAACTGGATCGCTGACTTTGAGCGCGTGGCCGAGTACAACGAATGGGACGACACGACTAAACTTAGAAACTTGTATTTTTGCCTGGAGCATGGCGCGCGTACGTGCTTTCAAAACCGTGAGTGCCAACTGAGGCCGTGGCGTGAGTTCCGCCGTCAGCTCCTAAACACCTGTGCCAGTGCTGATCGCCGCGAACAAGCAGAACGCGTGATACAGGCCCGCGTCCAGCTTCCCAATGAAAGTGTCACCACGTTCATCGTAGACATGACGCGCCTCTTCAGACGAGCAGAGCCAGGAATGAGCGCTGACTAGAAGCTGCGTCACCTAATGCGAGGAGTGAAGGAGCAGCTCTTCCCTGGTCTTGTGCGGAGCCCTCCGAAGACTGTCGCCGAATTTTATCTGAGGCTGTCAGTACGGAGAAGATGCTTCAGTATATTAGAGGTTGGATTGCGCAACATTATGACAAGACACACCGAAAAGGAACACACAGCACAGAGCGCTTCAGCATCGATCGAACCACTACGAGCGACAAGTAGACGCGACTTCTCATTCTCATATTTTCACAGCCACTGGAGGCAACGACGACAACCTCTGAGAGAGAGAGAGAAAACTATTTTGTCCATTAAGGGTTTAGCGTTCGGTCTTCGTCTTCATTGCTGCAGACGCTTGACCTTCTTAGCAGGGTTGGGCCCCTAGTCCAGGGCTCCACTGAGCCGCGCTGCTTCGCTTGCGTGCAGCACCATTGCCCTCTGGGCGGCGAGCTCGCAGCTGGTGAGGAGGCTCTCCCACTGCTCCGCACTCGGGGTTTTGTGTTGGTGGAATGTGTAGTTACGTTTACACTCCCAGGTTATGTGGTAAAGCGTGGGGGTGGCCGCGCACCACGGGCAAGTGTTCCTAAATTGTGTAGAATACATCTTGCTAAGTATATGTAAGTTAGAGAAGGTTCCCGTTTGCAGCCTCCGCCAACTAGCTGCTTCTTGCTGTGTTAAGGCTTTGTGTGGCGGGGAGTATCTAATTCTATTGCCTCTGTGGTAATTTAGTAACTCCGAATAGCCGATCTCCACGGTGAAGTGCTGTCCCAGGGCGTGTGGCCGCTCGACTCGGTACGTCATCTCGCGAGCCAAGCTATCTGCCCTTTCATTTCCTTCTATCCCCGTGTGTGCCGGAATCCAGATTAGCTTGTGGGTTGCGGTGTGTCTGAGGTGTTCTGCCTTGCGGAGGATAGCTAAGGCAGCCCTGCAGATTCTATCCTTTGTGTAGTTCCTGCATGTCTATTTTGAATCCGTTAAAATGGCCATTGAATTGTCTTTTCGATAGCTCTCAACCGCTGCCAACGCAAGAGCGACTTCCTCCGTTTCCACTATCCTGTCGCTACGTGTAGTTGCGCAGGTGATTAGCTTGCCTGCGTTATCAACCACTACCGAAGCTGCCTTAATAGAATTAGTGTGTCTATTCCATGGATACAGTGTTGCATCCGTGAAAACCGTGTTTTCTAGCTTGGCTAAATGCCTTTCCACATAGTCTGCCCGCGCCTGCCTTCTGGCCGCGTGGAGATTTGGATCCATGTTTTTCGGAATGGGATTGACCTGCAGGGTCTTACGGATCTCGTCGGGTATATTGGCGGATCGATCGAGATGCCTCCTTGGGTCGCGACCTAACCTTGTCAGGAGCGCTCTTCCCGTAGCCGTGTCTGAGTCGGTGAAACTGTGTTCCAAGCTGTGCTTCTGCCAGTTCGGCGAAGGTGTTGCTAATCCCTAGCTGTAGCAGCTTGTCGTTCGGTGTGTTTCTTGGTAGGTGAAGTGCCGTCTTGTAGGCCTTCCGCAGGATTGTCTCTGCTTGTTCCGTTTCGCTCCTGATCATGAGGTGGTATGGCAGCGAGTAGATTACCCTGCTGACTATGAGGCTTCTGACGAGCTTTAGCGTGTCGTCTTCTTTCATCCCATGCCTTCGGTGGGAGACTGGTTATCATTCTCCCTACCTGTTCAGCCGACTTGCTGAGCAGGCTGAGTGTGTGGCTGCATTTCCTGCTTGCTTGTAGCCACATTCCCAGGACTCTTATCATGTTCCTCTCTTGGATGTATTGCCCATCCAGTTTCACCTCGAGTGGTGCATCAGTGGGGTGTCTTCCTACCCTCAGTAGCTCAGACTTCTCTGTAGAGCAGGCTAGTCCTCTTTCCTTCACGTATCTTTCTACGCAGTTTGCTACTTGTTGTAGCTTCTCCTGTTTCTCTCCCAGGGATTCATGGTTCACCCAGACCGTGAGGTCGTCTGCGTACATCGCGTTCTGGATGCTCTGGATTCTGCTGAGTCTCTCTGCTAGGCCGATCATCACCACATTAAAGAGTATGGGCGAGATGACCGAGCCTTGGGGTGTGCCTTTGCTTGGGGTGGTGAAGACATCACTCCTCAACTCCCCTAGTCCCACTGTGGCCGTTCTGTTGGTCAGGAAGTCTTTGACATAGTCACGGATTCTTCTCCCGCAGTTGGTGTTATTTAGCCCCTCTATTATAGCGGCGTGGCTGACGTTGTCAAAAGAACCTTTTATATCAAGTGCCATGACTACGTTTTCTCCATTCTTGAACATTGTCTCCAGGACCTCTTCTTTAAGTTGCAGAAGCACGTCCTGCGTCGAGAGGTTCTCCCTGTTAGCCGAACATGGTGTCTGGGTAGAGCCTCTTGTTTTCTAGGTGTTGCTAGATGCGTTTCGTGACGATCCTCTCGTATAGTTTTCCCAGGCAAGAAGTGAGGGAGATTGGTCTGAGATTCTCGATCTGCAGCTTCTTGCCTGGTTTGGGAATCATGACTACTACGGCATGTTTCCACTCGCCTGGTATCTTTCCTTCTTTCCAAAGCTTGTTGAGGTAGGCAGTCAGCTGATCTACTGGCTCATCGCTTAGGTTCCTTATGAGAGAGTTTGTAATTCGATCTGCTCCTGCCGCTGTGTTTTTCGTGATGGCTCTCATTGCCGCGGTGACTTCCTCTCTGGTGATAGGCTTGTCCATATGTGAGTTTTCTTCTCCGAGATAATCTCCTTCATATCCTTTGGGTTCGTCAGTGCCGTAGCATTTGGTTCTGACTTCATCGAGGAGCTGCTCGTCTGTTCCCTGATATTGGTGCACTAGCCTTTGAATTGCTTTGCCGCTTTCTGCTTTAGTCTTGGTAGGGTCCATTAGAGCCTTATGAATACGCCATGTTTTAGCCGTGCTGAGTGTCCCATTCAGCGAGGTGCTGAACTGTTGCCACCCTTGCCTGGCTAGGTGTGTTGCGTACTCTTCTGCTTGGAGTGTTGCCGCAGCTATTTTCTTCTGTAACTTCTTATTGAATTTCTGCCTTTTCCACCTTCTGGTGAGACCGCGTCTTGCCTCCCATAGCTTGAGTAGCCGCTTGTCTACCTCTGGTGTTTGTTCGGTTCGATGTACCTCCTTGGTATACAATTCCTGTATTTGTTTAAGTTGTTGGCACCCCTCCCCTATCGAGGTGATGTTGCCCTCCAGCTGCCGGCAGTGGTGTCTAAAGGCGTCCCAATCCGTGAGGCGAGCTGTGCCGATCTTCCTCTTGACATTTTCTGCTGCGGTGCTTATTCTTATAATGTGATGGTCACTGCCAAGGTTTTTAGCGGGTTCTCCCATTCCACTTGCTTTGCTCCTTTGACGAAGGTTAGGTCGGGACACGTGTCTGGGCTAACGCTGTTACCCTGTCTAGTTGGTTGATTCTCATCCGTAAGGAGCTCGCATCTGATGCTCTCTGCAGCTACACAGATATTTCGCCCCTTCCTTTCGTCTTTGGGGTAGCCCCAACTCAGACTCTTAGCGTTAAAATCTCCCGCTATAATTAGGGTGTTCTGCCCGGCCAGCTTGCTCGCCCCGGCGAAGAGCTTAATGAAATCTGCTTTCTTCTGCCTTGGGGGGCTGTATAGGTTTACTATGAAGGTGCTCCTGGCTTTCCTTTTCTTCTTAGGTATAACCTCTGTTATTACCTGTTCAATCACTGTATCCTCAATCTCGTCATGGGCTATGGCTATAATTTTGTTGCTAACGAGGATTGCGGTTCGTCCGCTCTCTTGGCACTTGTACCCTCGCAGCATGAGTGTGCAATTAGTTTCTTGAAGCATAATTATATCAGGTGGTGTGCCTTTGGTATAAATGAATTGCTGCAGGAGTCCCTGCTTGCGCCTGAAACCCCTGCAGTTCCATTGCCATATCTCTAATTGGTTTTGTCCTGCCATGTTGCGGAGTTACTAGCATTTGTCCCTTGGGCTTCTGATCCAAATCTTCTTTCGTTATATAGCCTATCTCTGGCATAGTTAATGGTTTTCTGGGTGTTCTGACTCTTCACGTAATTACGGAAGCTCTGATCTTGCAGCGCTACCTTCTGCTGTATTTGTTGAACTTGGTTCTGCATAGCTGCCATGAAATTGAGCGCTTCACCTTTGAAGCTCTGCTCTTCTGACTGTTGCTGTTGTGCGGGCTGCTCAGCCGGCGGCGGCGGCGACCTGACGGGCGAACACCCTGCCTGCCTTTGCCATTGCATCTCCCTTATTCGGTCGTCAATTCTTTTCTTAAGCTGGCGCGTCTCCTCACGGCTGAGCTCTAGCTCTCGCTTTAGCGCCTTGTTTTCCTCTATGATTCTATCGTAGTTTGCCTGCATGTTGTTGTTTTGGCAGGGCTAGCGATTTGGGAGGGCCCGCTCCCCAGCTCACCTTGACTCCGCTGCTCTTCTGAAGTTGCTGCTGCTGCCCCTGCCGCTGGCCCGGGCCGCCGGTCTGCTTCGCCAAGGGAGGGTAGGATTCGTCTCTGATCGCGTCTCGACTCTGGCTCCTGCTCCGATTGCGGCTTCGGCTCCGTGATTTGTGTCCGCTGCCACCGCCGCCCTGGCCCTGGTCCGAGTCTTCCTCCCCGAACCAACGTGGCCTCCGTGCTCGGCTCCGGCTTCGGCTCCGGCTGCGCCGCTGGCCTTTTTGAGTCGGTCTCCCCCGCAGCTCCTCGGCCGTCTTGAGGCGCTGCTTACAGTCCCGGGTGCCTGTCACGTGGTCGCCCCCACAGATCAGGCACTTGGGACTGCACTGGGCGCTGCTCCATTGGATTTTGTTCGCCACACTGCTTGCAAGCCTTGGCCTCGGCAGTCGGGCAGACATCTGACTGATGACCTTGCTGGCAGCAGATATAGCATACTTGTCTGTAAGGGAGTAGTGTGGCCACGGCCGGAGTAGAGGTGCCACACGCCGGGAAGACGTCATGGTCGGGTCACGGTGACGCCTCCCTTACAGAGAAGGCTAATCGTTCTGCAGGCATTCCTTGCAAAGTTGCCTAGCTCGCTCGCTCGCTCGCCCATGAAGCCTGTCGCGTTATTGCAACCTATTGAACGACCTCGTAAGCCATTCGACCAAGTCGGCTTCGACATTCTTGGGCCTTTTCCTCTCTCGACTGACGGCAAGAAGTGGGTGATTGTCGCGACTGAATATTTAACCCGCTATGCCGAGACAGAGGTACTCCCATCTGAGGTCGCGCAGTTCTACACGTGCCACATTGTATTGCGCCATAGCGCCCCGTCCACTGTAATCACAGACAGAGGGACGGCGTTCACAGCACAGCTCATGCACGAAACACCAGGCATCTAAAGACGACTCCTTACCATCCGCAGCCCAACGGACTTACGGAGCGACTAAACAAGACCATCACGGACATGATCTCTATGTATATTGATGTCCAGCACAAAACATGGGATCATATTTTGCCTTACGTGACCTTCGCGTACAATACGTCCCGCCGTACAATAAACCACGCGCTTTATGCCGTTTCGTCTCCTTTACGGGCGCGAAGTTCACACGATGCTGGACGCTATGCTGTTGTGTCAATACGACGAGCGCCTAGCTGCTGACGCCGAAGTATTTGCTCAGCACGCTGAGGAAGCTCGCCAGCTTGCGCGGCTGCACATCGGTCAGCAGCATGCAGGTGAACGGCGTTATAACATCTGCCACGGACAGGTATGCTACAACCCCGGCGCCCAAGTGTGGGTGTGGACTCCCGTTCGCCGCCGCGGCCTTAGTGAAAAGTTGCTCTGCCGGTATTTTGGCCCATACAAAGTACTGCGCCGCATTAGCAACCTGAACTACGAAGTCGTTCCGCACAGTGCGGCTCAAACATAGCGAAGACAACAACCTAGCCCGGACACCGTTCACGTCGTACGCGTGAAGCCACATGTTGCGCGTTCGTGATCATTATATTTTTTCTTCATTTATTCATTTTTTATTTTGTGCTCATATTTGCAGCTAATGCGGTTACCTATCCGGTTCTTGAGACTCAGCATGTCATGCTTCGCCACTGCTGTACTTGTGGCTTTCCTGCCGCTGTGACGGTGTTCTTTGCGCGAGCATCTGCCTTGACCATGTTTCCTTGCCCCCTCTTTTTCTTACGCCACTTCTTCATCATCGAGCCGATTGCCTTTTCGACTGAGGGAGAAAATTCCGCCTGCAGTAGTGGGCACAGTCCAAAAGAATAGGCAAGAAGAACAAGACGGAAGAAGCGCGTGCTACCCCCGCCCGCTCGATAGCACGGTCCCACCGCCGTGTGTTTCGGTACCAGTTGTCAGCATTAAATGTCGCGAGTACTCTTTGAAGACACGTGACAATATATACATACACAGCGCCTGCTTATCGCTATCGTGAACCGTCGCGAGGGAAGCACATCGGTGGCATAAATCGCACAGCTAACGATGGCGTCACTGCCCTGTCGCCTTTTAAGCGGTAGCACACGCGGCTAGATGCTATGTTCGTTTGTGCAAGAAACGTTTGCGAGTGCTCCAATCGTGACGCACTAGCGGCCATGTCACGTGGTATTTTTTTTTATTATTTCGCGTGCATATGCAGTAAGCGGAAGAACACTAATGCCTAATAGATGAAAGTTACAACTGCCTAATCGGGCGTTTTGCAAAGCGCTCTACAACTTTCTGATTCGAATATTTCGCCTGACTTCGTTGCTTCAGAAGTTGGTTAATTAATATTTACTAATTATGCAATTAGGCAGAATACAAAAAATACTGTGACTCGTACACTCTTCAGCGACATGCACTTGATCGCGTCGTCTTAGAATGTATCGGCATATTTTTAAACTGTGGCTACCGTATATATATATATATATATATATATATATATATATATATATATATATATATACATAGATAGATAGATAGATAGATAGATAGATAGATAGATAGATAGATAGATAGATAGATAGATAGATAGATAGATAGATAGATAGATAGATAGATAGATAGATAGATAGATAGATAGATAGATAGATAGATAGATAGATAGATAGATAGATAGATATAATTGTTATTTAGCAAATGCTCTTCACGTTTCTTTGACGCAGTTTCTTCAAGGAGCAAGAAGACCGACTTTACCGTGGATTTCAAGTTTGCTACGAACTCCTGCCAGATAAGCGAGAAGCGCAAGGCTGAGCTCAAAAAAAGGTTCTTCGAACGGTTGTCCAAGAAGCTGAAGCGGTTCCCTGGCATGTGCGAAGCCAGTCAGGGCTGCACGGTCGACAACGTGCACATCGCGTGCGACGCCAAGACGCCGCTGGACAATGTTCCCAGGGTGCAGCGGAGGGACACCGGCGTCCGCATCGCCAGAAGCCAGTCGGACGACGAGTTCGACCTCAGGATCTTCTTCACGATTCCTTTTGGTGGCGACTTTAACGCAACGCACTTGGTGGAAGCTTGCGAGGTGAGTCGCTGGGCTTCTTCTATTTGACGTCTCAGACTGTACAGGACTACCCGAAGCTCTGCACACGCAACCCTCACAGGTTCAAAGCACCGGCTCGGGTTGTCCGGGACTGTCGGAAACGAGTAGTAGTCGAGTAGTAGTAGTAGTAGGCCCATTGTAACGAGTAGTAGTAGGCCCATTGTGACATTGTGATGGTCGCTGCCGTACAAGAGCCTCGATCGATCGATCGCTTTGAGCGACTGTTTGCACCAAGCTTGTGCTTCCACGGACGGTGAGACACATCGCAAGGGCACGTGTAGCGGCATAATACGACCAGCGCGGGAGCCAGTGCCAAGGCTTCCCAAACGCCCATGTGACCATTTTATGTGTCACGACACCTCGGCACATGCACCTCCCGAAAAACGAGAACAGGAACTGATTCGCAGAAAAACTATTGTAGAAAGTTATTTAGGGTACACTGTCTTGCCAGTACATCTCCTGGGGTCTGTATTGAAATTAAAGAAAGAGAAAGTCAGAAATATTATGTCCGTACTACCTTCATATGGCGGCTTGTGTCTCAGTCATGAGCACACAGGCATGGCAAGTGCAGTAATTAGTTGCTTATTTGAATTAATGGTTATATAAATAAGCTAAAAGTAAGTGAACTAAGAAAATTACGAGTGGCCGCAGTAACTGTCTTGAGCGCAACCTGCTGACACCTGAACAGTGGTCAGCAATGGGAGTTAGTGGCAGGGGAGTAAAACGACAATAAGAGAGCATAAACTGAAGAAAACTACTCACATATACAATATTCCCCTGACTGGCAGGAGACGACACAAGTGCTATAAGGTTGTGCCCTCCCCGTCCGTATTTTGGTTTCGCGCTTCCAAACTGAAGCTCTTCATTAGTAGGATCAGTAGTTGCGGAATGCGAAGCGCGTTGCTGCCTCTCGTGTTTATTTTTTGTATGGATACCGTTTGGATAGTCAAGTTTCATCACAGCTGCATGCCTGTATGAATTAAAATGGGGACTGTATTTGGGTATCGGCTGCGGTTTCTACGGCATTGATAGTTGCGAATTACTGACTGTACTGTTTCTTTTTTTTTTTCATTACTTAGCATTGCAAGAACGCCAGCCTTTTTCACCCTAGCACAGCTCAAGAAGCGGCGCTTTCAGCGATTCTTGAGGAAGCATCGACGGAAGCTGTGAATAGTACTGTGTCCGAACTGCTGCCGGATGCCTTGCTTGTCGAAGCAGCGCACTCAATAAAATCTGTCTGCGAAAGAGGCCAAGTCTCCAATGGACTTTTGTGCGGTAAGCTGACGCGACGACTTCAAAGTAATTATGTTTGCATGAGTGACAGTCTTACGAATTTATTCGACGAGTTAATTGGAACAATAGACATAGGAAGATACAAGACACAGCTTTCACAAGAACTTGTAGCTTTACATATAAAAGGCAGGGAGCTGAGTCACACATGGTTATAATGATGACATGGTGCTCTTTGCCCAACAAAGAACAGAGACGCCACCTAGCTCTAGTAATCGAATTGAACATGAGGTACCCGCTATCACGCTTCTCTTGAACACAGCAAGATGGCTCGTGTGTTTTTCTCGTTTTGTATATATAGCTTTATACCTACGTCTCCTATGATTACTTATTCGAGGCGCACTGCAAAGAAGTTAAAGTAAAAGGAGGGAAATTACAAAAGGAGAGAAAGAAAAAAAGGAGGTAAAGAAACTAGGGAAAGAGTATCAGGATAAAATTATGAGTATCAGCTTACAGGTGCGCTATATACAGTGAATACAGGGCAAATCGGCTCTGCAGAATCCCGCAACGCAAGCTGTAGGAAATTTCATGAAAGTGGTGATTGCCGTCCACCTGAAAGTACCACGAAACTACAAAGAAAAAGAAGGAAAGCTTCGGATTTGAGGAAAAATTCGTCCTGGTCGGGGACTCAGGCCCGGAACCAGCGCCTTTCCGTTGTGGTCGTTCTGCCGGCTGAGATAACCAGGAAGCTAGCAGATCTCAGCGCGAAGGCGAATTAAATGAAAACTCGAAGCAACTTTCACGACAACTTCCATAATACTTCCTCCACCTTGCGGCATTGCAGAACTGATCTGCCATATTCAGTGTTCCAGTGCTTGGATTTGAGCGTTCAAGCACTGGGACACTGGGCGCTGCGAGGGCCCCTTCAGTAATAGACAGTGGCCCATATGTGTGGTTTAGACACTGGCCAATATATGTGACAACGCAACGACAAGCCTAGGCCTTGTATTTAGCACAGAAAAATCGGGAATTATGATCTTTAATGAAGAGCGGAGTAACTACGTGGTGTCGATTTAACAGCAAGTCATACCCATGTCAAGCAATATAAGTAACTCGGCGTATACATAAACGAAGAAAAGATTTACTCAAGCACGCACCATGATAACCTGAAAATAAAAGGGAAGTGCAATGCCACAATAATGAAACGTGGGGCACCTTGGGGCCACAATAAATATCAAGTGGTATATGCGATCTGGAAAGGAGTCATGGTGCCAGCGCTAGCATTCGCAAATCTCATTCTGTGCCTAAAATTGGATATATTGTTTGGATTGAAAGTTAGCCAAATATCGGTGGGCTGGTTGTCTTTGGGAGCCCACGGTAAAACCGCAAATCAGGCAGTGCAGGGAAACATGGGTTGGGCAAAATTAGTTTTGAAGGAAGACTCAGGAACATCTATCAAAAGAAATGGACAGCTAAAGTGCACAAGTATCTGTACGTAAAAATCGTGGAGACAGAATGGAGGAAGAGGTCAAGGAATTTGGCAACCAAGTACAGGGTAATTCAAAGTGCAGATAGACAACCAGGAGGAATAAGAAAGAAGAAGAAGAAGAAGAAACTTTAGTAAATAATAGTCCGGCAGTTCTTGATGTGGTGGCCTCAGGTGACGGCTCGAAGTTCTTGGACTCGAGCGGCATCTTCGGCTTGCCGGACGGCCCAGAGCTGGTCTGCCAGCTCTGAACTTCTGATAGCCGCCTCCTAGCGGCGGCGACGCCTACGGAGAAGGTCCCCGGCGGCTCCCGCATCCGGGGCGGCGTCGGGAATAACGGAGCTCGAGCCTTGTCCTACTCTGGCAACAGCCGCGATTATGGACGCGTCGCTAACGGAGCTGCTTTGATTACCGTTGTGGCCGGCACACTCCCAGAGCATGTGTCGCAGCGTTGCTCTGTGTCCGCATGTTTTACACGCGTCTGTTGGATACAAACGCGGATAGCAGTGGTGTAAGATAGCGGGGCTAGGGTAGGTGTGTGTGTCTGGAGCAAGCGTAAGGTTACGGCCTCGTTCCTGTTCAATTTATCGTGCGGTAGCGGGAATGTGCGTCTTTCGAGTCTGTAGTGTTGGGTGAGGTCTCTGAACGTGGTTAGGCGATCGCCCCACGCCCAGTGTGTTTCTTGTTGCTGTGTTTCTGTTGTAGTGTCCCCATCCTCCAGATCCGATGCCCCGCTCTCGGGGGCGGATCTGCGCCCGAGCGGGGGGGGCAAAGACCATGGAGATTTACGAATACGGAGATTTACGGAGAAACGACAAAGACCACGGAGATTTACTAGAATAAAAAAAAGAAATTAGAAAGGGAAATTTGTACGACAACATGAATCGAAGTGCCTTTCCGTCTGAGGCTCGAACTGGTTGCCTAAGGACAAAACCATACCAGAGCAAATATTCGGAACTAGAGGCGTGGATACAGAAAATTACTTTCGTGCGATACAGACCACTTGAATCCACGTCCGACTTGCATTTCAACATGGATAATAACCTTCAAACTGATTGCAGTTTTCTAGACTACTCTAAAGCATTAGATTGTGCTGCTCACTATCGGCTGATTTCAAAATTACCTGCTTTGAAATTTGACTCGCATACACTATCTTGGCTTAGAAATTTTTTGACATTTCGTAAGGAGTTAACAGTAGTAAATTTTCCTTCTTCCTCTCTTCCTGATGTGACTTCTGGCCTGCCATAAAGTATTGTTAAAGGTCATTTGCTTTTTCTAATTTACATTAATGACTTATCCTCTAACATTTCATCCTGCATGCAACTATTTACCGATGCTTGCATTATATATAGAGCTATTAAGTGTCCTGATGACCACACTTGCCTTCAAAACGATTCAAACCAAATCCATTTCTGGTGGCGTGATTGGCTAATGACCCTCATTGTCAATTTCAAGTAGAGCGCGAGAAATACACATGCACATATACGACACACGAAAGACGTGGACAAGAGAGAGAGAGAGAGTAAACATTTTTATTGGGTGAATGCAGCTTTGGAGAGGCGTCCTCATTCCAGAATGCCTTGAGCTCGGGCCGCGTCCTGGGCTCTCGCAATCAGCCGTTGCTGATCCTCGAGGTCGGAGCTGGCCACGGCTCTCTCCCAAAGCTCGTTAGTGGGGTAAGGGTTTGGAGGATTTAATGGTGCCGCTCTGCAACCCCCTACTATGTGCCTGAGGGACCCGGGCTCTGCGCAGAAGCGGCATTGCGGAGAGAATTGTGTAGGGGTTATGAGGTGATTTCTGGTTGGGTGGGGGAATGTATTAACCTGTAGAGCTCGGAGGAATCGCTCCTGCTCTCTAGGTAGTGACTTGTGTGGGGGTGCATATGTTCTGCGGGTTAGCTTGTAGTGTTGTGTGATGTCTTGGTACGAGACTAGAGAGTGCATGCGCTCGGGTTCAGATTCCTCGGCGTCGGCTCGGTGGGTCAAATCTCGAGCCACTTGGTTGGGCGTGCGTCTATTTGTCGTGCAAAAATCCCTCACGTGACCTGATCCTAGGTGCCTAGGGACAGAATCATTTAGGGATTTTTGAGAAGGCCGATGCTGGCGTGGCGTGTTCGTCCTCGGCGTGATCGTTCTTTGGACCGCGCGTTGTTCAACATTGCTCATGTAATCGTGCGTGCGTTGCTTGTGTGTTGGTTGTAGGTTCTGTGTTACTTGGCGGAAAGCCGTGAGTAGTGGCGGTGCGGCAATACGGCTTTAGCCTCGATGAGCTCTGGCACTACAGAATCTGCGTTGTGTGACCCGTGCTTTCTTGAGAACCCGGCGGTGGTGACAATTGAAATATCGAAGTGGCCTAGCGCCTCGGCAGCGAAGTTCTGCGAACCGCGATGTGGCGTCGCCCTGTCCGACTTTGCTTAACGGACATCGAGGCATGTGCTGCTCGCTGCAAGTCATGTAAATGCAACTGCGTCGACCGCCCACTGTTCAGCGCTGAATGTGTGTTTGGTGTGCTGTGCTTGAAACGATTGATGCAGCCGTGCAGCGGGGGTGGCGGAGGAGCAGAGTGGCTTACGGGCTCCGTTTGCGCGTTCACAGACATGTGCTCCCGTCTTGGTCTCATTAGCGGCTGTCGCGGGACTGTGGTGTGCTAGCTCCTTGCCTAGTATGAAGTTTACGACGCTAACACACAGCATGTTCACGTTTTTCCGCGCTATGTGTAATTTGCATGACGGCCGAGTTGAAAACGAGACATATAGTGTTCTTTGCCTTTGTGTGTTGTAAATTACTTTCTATAGTGGAAGTTCTGGGAGTCTTATTACGCAAGGAGTGCGAACGTAAACATAACCACTTATATGTGTGTCTGAAATTTTGAATTACCCATAATACCCTTTACGACTGATAAGTGGGCTACACGGCCTGTGCGAATCAGCTACCGTATGTTGCGACGCTCTTCCGTGTGGTAGACCGATGCATGGTGCGCGTTTATTTCTGTACTGTTGTAAAAACCATTTGTTTATTCACTCAATACAAATGTACGGCTTCTTCGCCGCAGTACGCTTTAGTTACGCGGTGAAGCATACTAAAAGTGGGAGGGGGCCACTATCAGCCAGCATAGTATGTCCACTTAGGCGACCTGAGAGGCGGCGGGTTCGCGAGTGTATGATTAAAGAACTCTTATTATGTCCAGTGACAGTGGCCCCTTTTCACTTTTAGTATGCTTCACCGCAGTACATTGCTTAGGCTTCACCGCGAAATAGTAGTGTATTGCGAGAAAGATAATCGTAAAAAGCCTAATTATGCAACGTTTCTTTTGTAGCTTGCTACACCGCAATACAGGGGTGTAAATAAGCATCATGCAGTAAAGCAGACTAAGAGTGGAAAGGGCACATAGGTTTACACTGTGCTCATTACTTTCAATTGTGACATAATTTCCAAGTGCATCTGTTCTCGTGGTAAGCTTCATTGACAATTCTTTGTACATTACAAATTCATATTGCAATGAAGCTTACTAAAGCACATTCGCCATTATGGTACGCGTTATTCACCTTCAATGCAGGAGCACAATGCGGATTCTTGCCCCTGCTTTTGGCTGGACTGCACATGCTCTTTGAGAATTGATTCATTGTTCATAAGTGCACTGGTACTTTACCCTAAACTGGAGGGCTCAAGTTGATATTGTCACGTGGTGGTGACGTAGAAGAACACAGTAGCAATACTGTGAACGAGAAAACTAACTTTTATTGGGCGAACTTGTGCCCACAAAACAGGCTACACTTATAGCACAACGAAAGCGGCGAACACAGTCGGCGATCGTCGGAAATCTGATTAGCGGGTCAAGCGCGTCGGCTTTTATAGATCAGTCGTCGAATGTTCCAGATTAACTGATGGGACCCGCGTGTCTTCCACAAAGTTCTACACCATTCGTGTCACGCGATGAAATCTGATAACACAAGGTTCGGCGACAACAGACACGCGGATAGAAGCGTCGATAACTTTTCAGAAACTTCGGATACATGCAAGCGCGTCCCGCGCTGTGCGATAAGATTTGTTAGGCGGCGAAACGTGGTCGCCCGATAAATATAAGTACACGTGTCAATACCCCCCTCTTAAAAAGCATCGTCCCGATGCTTCAAATATAAGAGAGCGACACACAAAAGGACACTTATTAAACATAAGTAACAAAACAACGAAAAGAAATCAAGTCTAAAAGTCAGTTACGCGAAGTCCCAAAGTTCGTCAACGCTGGTGGTACGGCTTGAGTCGCACAACGTGGACAATTTCAGGTCGTGAGCAACGCCGCTGTGACAGCGAAATGCCGTCTGGCACGACCTCATAGTCCAGTACGCCAATACGTCGGATGATCTTGTACGGTCCGAAATAGCGACGCAAGAGCTTCTCGCTCAGTCCTCGTCGGCGTATAGGGGTCCAAACCCAAACACGGTCACCGGGCTGGTACTCGATAAAGCGTCGTCGGAGGTTGTAGCGTCGGCTGTCGGTCCTCTGCTGGCTCTTGATCCGGAAGCGGGCGAGCTGTCGGGCTTCTTCGGCGCGCTGGAGATAGCTAGCGACGTCAACATTCTCTTCGTCAATGACGTGGGGCAGCATGGCGTCGAGCGTGGTCGTCGGGTTCCTGCCGTAAACTAGCTTAAACGGCGTGATCTGTGTTGTTTCTTGCACCGCCGTGTTGTAAGCGAAGGTTACATACGGCAGGACCGCGTCCCACGTCTTGTGCTCAACGTCGACGTACATCGCTAGCATGTCGGCGAGGGTCTTATTCAGGCGCTCCGTGAGACCATTAGTTTGCGGATGGTAGGCAGTTGTCCTCCTGTGGCTTGTCTGGCTATATTGCAGAATGGCTTGGGTGAGCTCTGCTGTAAAAGCCGTTCCTCTGTCGGTGATGAGGACTTTTGGGGCGCCATGTCGCAGCAGGATGTTCTCGACGAAAAATTTCGCCACCTCGGCTGCGCTGCCTTTCGGTAGAGCTTTTGTTTCAGCGAATCGGGTGAGATAGTCCGTCGCCACGACGATCCACTTATTCCCGGATGTTGACGTCGGAAACGGCCCCAACAAATCCATCCCAATCTGCTCGAATGGTCGACGAGGAGGCTCAATCGGCTGTAGTAACCCTGCTGGCCTTGTGGGTGGTGTCTTGCGTCGTTGACAGTCTCGGCATGTCTTGACGTAACGGGCGACGTCGGCGGTAAGACGCGGCCAGTAATACCTTTCATGTATCCTCGACAGCGTCCGGGAGAATCCGAGGTGCCCAGCAGTGGGATCGTCGTGTAAGGCGTGCAGTACTTCTGGACGCAGCGCCGACGGAACAACAAGAAGGTAGTTGGCGCGGACTGGTGAAAAGTTTTTCTTCACGAGTAGGTTGTTTTGAAGCGTGAACGAAGATAATCCACGCTTAAATGCCCTAGGGACAACGTCGGTGTGCCCTTCCAAATACTCGACAAGGGCTTTTAGCTCCGGGTCCCCTCGTTGTTGATCAGCGAAGTCTTCCGCGCTTATTATTCCAAGGAAGGCGTCGTCGTCCTCGTTATCTTGCGGCGGCGGGTCAATGGGGGCGCGTGATAGGCAATCGGCATCTGAGTGTTTTCGACCGGACTTGTATGTTACAGTGATGTCGTATTCTTGTAGTCTGAGGCTCCACCGTGCCAGCCGTCCTGAAGGGTCCTTTAAGTTAGCTAGCCAACACAACGCGTGATGGTCGCTGACCACTCTGAATGGCCTGCCATATAGGTAGGGGCGAAATTTCGCTGTAGCCCAAACGATGGCTAGGCATTCCTTTTCCGTTGTGGAATAATTGCCTTCCGCTTTTGACAACGACCGGCTAATGTAAGCTATCACGTGTTCATGTCCATCTTTTCTCTGGACTAGGACGGCACCGAGGCCTAGGCTACTGGCGTCAGTGTGGATTTCGGTATCAGCGAGCTCGTCGAAGTGCGCAAGTACGGGCGGCGACTGCATGCGTCGTTTGAGTTCTTCAAATGCGTCGGCCTGCGGCGTTTCCCACTTGAACTCGATGTCACATTTAGTTAGCTGTGTCAGCGGCTCAGCGATGCGTGAAAAGTCCTTGACAAATCGCCTGTAGTAGGCACACATGCCAAGAAATCTACGCACTGCCTTTTTGTCGGTGGGCTGCGGGAACTTTGCGATGGCAGCTGTCTTCTGCGGGTCGGGGCGGACTCCAGACTTGCTGATGACGTGGCCTAGGAACAGAAGCTCATCGTAGGCGAAGCGGCACTTTTCTGGCTTCAGAGTGAGCCCTGATGACTTGATGGCCTCGAGTACTGTTGCGAGCCGCCTAAGGTGTTCGTCAAAATTTTCGGCGAAGACAACGACGTCATCCAAGTAAACGAGACAGGTCTGCCACTTCAATCCTGCTAAAACCGTGTCCATCACGCGCTGGAACGTTGCAGGCGCCGAGCACAGTCCAAATGGCATAACCTTGAACTCGTAGAGGCCGTCTGGGGTGATGAAGGCGGTCTTTTCGCGATCTCTTTCGTCGACTTGAATTTGCCAATAGCCAGACTTGAGGTCCATCGACGAGAAGTATTTAGCGTTGCAGAGCCGATCTAATGCGTCGTCTATCCGTGGGAGGGGGTATACATCCTTCTTCGTGATCTTGTTCAGTCGACGATAATCGACACAGAAACGTAGGGTTCCGTCCTTTTTCTTTACCAGGACAACAGGGGATGCCCACGGGCTTTTCGACGGCTGGATGATGTCGTCGCGCAGCATTTCGTCGACTTGTTCTCTTATAGCTTCACGTTCCCGCGTCGAAACTCGGTAAGGGCTCTGGCGTAGTGGTCGAGCGCATTCTTCGGTTATTATGCGATGCTTTGCGACTGGTGTTTGTCGAATCCTCGATGACGTCGAAAAGCAGCCTTTGTATCGTCGAAGCAGACTTCTGAGCTGTTGCTGCTTAATCACGGGGAGACTTGGACTTATGTCGAAGTCTGGCTCGGGAACTACGGTTGTCGGGGTAGATGCGATAGAATCCGAGAGGACAAAGGCATCGCTGGTTTCCACAATTTCCTCGATGTATGCGATCGTCGTGCCCTTGTTGATGTGCTTGAACTCCTTGCTGAAGTTTGTCAGCAACACTTTCGTGTTTCCTCCGTGCAGTCGAGCGATCCCTCTTGCGACGCAAATTTCACGGTCGAGCAGTAGACGTTGGTCGCCTTCGATGACGCCTTCTACGTCAGCGGGTGTTTCGGTGCCGACCAAAATAACAATGCTGGAGCGAGGCGGGATGCTCACTTGATCTTCAAGCACACTCAAGGCGTGGTGACTACGAGGGCTCTCCGGCGGTATTGCATGATCTTCCGACAGCGTTATTGACTTCGACTTCAGGTCGATGACTGCGCCGTGTTGGTTGAGGAAGTCCATGCCGAGAATGACGTCTCGTGAACACTGTTGGAGGATAACGAAGGTGACAGGGTAAGTCCGGTCGTGAATGGTAATTCTTGCCGTGCACATTCCTGTCGGCGTAATCAGGTGTCCTCCAGCGGTCCGAATTTGAGGGCCTTCCCATGCAGTCTTAACCTTCTTCAACTGGACGGCGATGTGTCCACTCATTACGGAGTAATCGGCCCCTGTGTCGACTAAGGCAGTGACTGCGTGGCCGTCGAGAAGCACGTCGAGGTCGGTGGTTCTTTGTCTGGCGTTGCAGTTGGGTCTTGGCGTCGGATCACGGCTGCGTCGTGTTGATCTGAAGCTGCAACGTCGCGTCGTCAAGTCGTCTTTCGTCGGTGTAGTCTTGGCTTCCCGACTTCTTCGGGACGGCGGCGTGTCGTCATGAAGTCGTCGAGATGGTTTCTTCGTCGTTTTCGTCGGCGGCGGAGGATCTTCGTCAGTTCGACGAACAGCAACCGCACCTCCATCGGTTGCTGCTTTTAGTTTTCCGGATATGGGCTGACGGACCGGCCCCGGGCTGGGCCAGTGTATGGTCGGCGCTGCGGCGACAGGTAGCGGCCTGGTGACGGCGAACGGGAAGCTCGTCGAGGGCTCCACTGAGTGGCGGCGAGGTAGTCGGCGATATCGCGAGGTCGTTCGCCAATCTGTGGCCGCGGCGCGTTAACGGCGAAACCTCGCAGTCCCATCTCCCGGTATGGGCATCGGCGGTAGATGTGCCCCGCTTCTCCGCAGTGGTAGCAGAGCGGGCGGTGGTCAGGAGCGCGCCAAATGTCCGTCTTCCTCGCGTAGGTCCGCTGGGGGACGGGTGGTCGTGCTGGCGCTGGCGGCGGCGGACGACGAAACTGCGGCGTGACAGGGCCCTGGCGCGGTCGCGGAGGGGGACCTTGACGGCGTGCGACGGCGGCGTAGGTCATCGCTTGCGGCTCAGGCTGGGGCGATACAGGGGCTACTCCAAGTTGTTGTTGGAGCTCTTCACGCACGGCGTCGGCAATCGAAGCCACTTGAGGCTGTGATGGTGGGAACAGCTTTTGTAGCTCCTCCCGCACGACCGCTCGGATAGCCTCGCGCAGGTCGTCGGTGGCCAGTGATTGAACTCCGGCGTAGTTCGTCGAGTTTGTGCGGCGGTCGAATTGCCGGTTTCGGATCTCTAGTGTCTTCTCGATGCTGGTGGCCTCGCGAAGAAACTCGTCCACGGTCTTCGGTGGGCTTCGTACCATTCCGGCAAAAAGTTCCTCCTTCACACCACGCATCAGCAGGCGGACTTTCTTCTCCTCGGGCATTTCAGGGTCGGCGTGGCGGAAGAGACGGCTCATTTCTTCCGTGTAGATCGCGGTCGTCTCATTAGGTAGCTGCACCCGGGTTTCTAATAGCGCTTGGGCTCGTTCTCGGCGTACGACGCTTGCGAACGTCTGCAGGAAGCCGCTTCGGAAAAGTTCCCAGGTCGTTAAGGTGGCTTCTCGGTTCTCGAACCACGTCCTGGCCGCGTCTTCCAAAGCGAAGAAGACATATCGCAGTTTGTCGTCGCTGTTCCAGTTGTTAAAGGTAGCGACTCTCTCGTACGTCTCGAGCCAGCTTTCCGGGTCCTCGAAAGTTGAACCGCGGAACGTCGGAGGCTCCCTGGGCTGCTGCAGCACGACGGGTGACGCTGGGGCTGCCATTGGGGTTGACGTGGTGGCCATCTTCCTAGTCGTCTCAGGCAAAAGTCCGTGCTCCGGGGGCAGTCCTTGCAGCCTGCGGCTACCTCGCTGGTTCTTGGCGACGTTGGTGTCTTCCGAGTGAGGGCTTGGGTCACGGCTTTGTGGGGGCGTCCGGTACATGAACGCAAAGCACCTCCACCAGATGTCACGTGGTGGTGACGTAGAAGAACACAGTAGCAATACTGTGAACGAGAAAACTAACTTTTATTGGGCGAACTTGTGCCCACAAAACAGGCTACACTTATAGCACAACGAAAGCGGCGAACACAGTCGGCGATCGTCGGAAATCTGATTAGCGGGTCAAGCGCGTCGGCTTTTATAGATCAGTCGTCGAATGTTCCAGATTAACTGATGGGACCCGCGTGTCTTCCACAAAGTTCTACACCATTCGTGTCACGCGATGAAATCTGATAACACAAGGTTCGGCGACAACAGACACGCGGATAGAAGCGTCGATAACTTTCCAGAAACTTCGGATACATGCAAGCGCGTCCCGCGCTGTGCGATAAGATTTGTTAGGCGGCGAAACGTGGTCGCCCGATAAATATAAGTACACGTGTCAATATGAAAGCACAATTTTTATTAAGGGGACAAGATGTTGCCAAGATGGTTGCAGCACAGCTTTTTTTTCTTCCAGGCACCTTTTCTACTTGAAGCTTCCATTGCAGTGTTTCGAACATCATTGAACCAGCACATAGTGTATATAAATATTGGACACTGATTGGGAACATCACCTAAGTTCATGCCTATATATAGTAAAGAGACCAGACAAAATAAAAGAAGGGGGTGGGCTGTAACAATACTAAGTGTTAAATGGTGCTTTATCCTTTCCCTAGAGTTTTCTGTTTTTGTGCTTTTTATGAATCCTCCGCAGTAACCATGCGAGTGCTGAGCTTGAGCTTGTTGGTTTCAAGTCTCATGGTTGTTACTAACAGAACAGTGTGATAAACGAGCAAGGGCTTGGAGGCATCCATTCACCTTGCTTGCCTCATGGTGCTGCTTCATAAGCACCGTGAGCATCCAGGCCAACTAGGAAGGGAAGTTTGTTGCAATTGCTTCTGAACTTTATTGCCACCAAACCAACAGTGCTCTCAATGACAGCTTTTGGACAGTAGAATGCTTGCACCCAGCAAAGTCTTAAGAAGGAATCATTCAGGATGTGCAAAATAGGCTTTTGAAGCTGGCAGCATTACTGAAGGGGCTTTGCCCATCTGCCCTCTTTATGGATACACAAAGATGATTTCCTCTTTAAGAGGGATTGTTTCAGAGGTCGTTACATGGCAACAGTGTTGGGTGTTTAGTAGCTTGTCTTTGCCCACTGTTAATAACCTGTTCCTTCTCTAGTGCCCCTGTGAAGTGCCTACTTTTTGGACACAATGTGCTCTCCATGCATTCATGCATTTTTTAGCTTGTAAAGACGTCTATTACCCCTTGCCTCAAGCTGGTCTTTGCTGATGTCACCCAAGAAGGCATTGGGGAGTATGGCTATGTACGCTTACAAAACACTGTCGATACCAGTGAAACTAAATTAATGGAGCTGCTGTTCTTTTTTTGTCCACTCCATCCTTGTTAGTTACAATGAGCAATGTCCGAACAGAAGGCATATGTAGTTGGTCGTGCATAGCCTGCGCACTAAGACTTGTTGGCATGTTATGACCTAGCACAGTGTTTATATGTAAAAACCTTCTGATGTGTTGATGACTTCCTTCTCTTTATCATACTTTGCCTGGTGGAGCCAGCAAGTGGGTCAACCAGATGTTCAACAGGCTTCCCACTAGTTTTCCCAGAGTCTCCTTACCAGGGTGCTGCTCATAGATATCTGTTTTCTTGACCTTGCACTGCACTTCAACCATGGCCACACCTGCTAAACCTATAGCATGCGATCAAAAAAGTGCTATACATCATGCTGCTCCAAACTCGTAACATGTGCTACAAGGCCTTGAGGAACACCCTCATTTATTTACGCCCTCATCATACTGTACGAAGCTTCGCATGATAAGTGCGACAATTAACATCTGCTGGTTTTTCAGTGTTATTCCTGTCCAGCTTGCTGAAAGCTATCCTGAGTGTTTCAAAAAGCAAACGACCGCTGCTGGACAAGAAGTGCTTAAAACAAGGGTCGCTATAACCACATATGTCACACGAAATGAAGGCCACTGAGTATACAGGCGGTTTACTTCATATCCGACAAGCTTGGTTCTCCCTTTGCTATTGAGTGAACTCAACTTGCCCCGAATACATGGCCTGTGACAAACTATGTGCCAGATGCTTTGTCCCCTGCAAAGCTGAAGATGTGTATGAGATCCTGACACCCTGCAGTGGCTTCTACACTGGGCAAACAGGCTACTATAAAAACGACTGCCTTTATTAATATGCTAATAACATGAAAACGGGCAGAAATTTGGCTATTCATTGGACCCAACTGCAGGTGCAGGCCACCCTTCCACCAGATGTGTGTTGTTCACAGAAACTGGAGCTATACAAATGCAGATAAAAACAATGATGTTTGGAAGTAGTAGAGCTGCACTATATTCTGCACAAGCAGTGCTATCTGCAGCGCTGGTACCTTATAGCCACAATTCATGGCTGCACCACCATGCAAAGGCACTATTCCTGAATTATTAACTTCTATTATATTTATGGTGGCCATATATTGCAATTACATATCATCCACATTGTGTGCAACATGTTTAAATGTCAATTATGATAGCCATTCCTAATCTGAAATGCAACAAAAGAGCAAATATAGGCAACAAATTGCAATTCAAAGAGACAAAAGGCAACCAGTGCACAGGATAAGTGACAGACTTCCTTTTATCGAAAAAGAAACGTGACATGTGTCATGCCACCACCAGTGGGTAGCAATCTTTCAAGCTTGGGTGACAGAGGCAAAACTTAGCAAAATGCTACAATTGCGCTGTAAAACGGCCTTGGACACAAAAAACCGACATCATATTGTACAGAATGAAAGGGCAAGACTTCATCTAAGAACAGTCTATGGCACCACATACTTCAAATGGTGTAAAAAATGTTAACATGCCCTACCCATAAAGAAAAAGCAACAAACACAGAAAACACGCCTTAAAATGCAATGTGCAGAGTCTGAAACCAAGAAAAAACAACCCGAAAAAGGTTTCGCTAAGTCTTTCAATGATTAAAATTGTCAAACTGTATCATCACTTCTTAATGAACCCGCACAGCTGAAAAGGAAAGCTCAATAGCAGGGCTGCAGAAAAGGTCACCGAATAAATATACTTTGCTTACCAACGATACCTGTGGTTTAGTTGTGGTCTGTGTATAAACTTTTCTTGTTTAGAATGGTGAGCCGATAGGGAAAAAATGACCATAAGAGCACCAGGTGTATGCATAGTCTACGCACAAAAAGCCACTGCTTTCTTACTTTTTTTTCTCTGTATTACTATTCATGAGTATTTAGGTGCCTTATTAGCACTGCTAACATCCCACTGCAAAACACAAAATTGGGCAAGTTGTGGCATAAAAAAAAATTGCACTTTCACTCATAATGTGAAACAATGATGCAGTAGCTGGTGAAATATGCACAGGAAGCTTACTTCATGCAGTGTTTGCTGAAGTGAACACTTGCCAATGCAAGTCGGTAATCTCCTTAAAAAAGTAAAATAAGTAAGAGTCCTATTTATTTGTGGGAGCTGTGCCTCAGTGTTGAAGTGGAAAGACTCGGCTTTTCTTCCTCCTCTTTCATATCCGGACTTCGCCACTGAACTACACCAAAACAACCCTTTAGCTTCTTACTGCTGAATTCGTTTTGGTTTTCTCAAATCTATATTTGGGCTACGCATTGCTATGTCTCGCGCTTTGCTTGAGGAAAACAAGACACCAACAGCTCCATCCAGTAAATCTGAGAAGCCAAGCACTAGAAGAAGATTAATGAAGCAGATGCACCCAATCATTGTCATCACATGCAAGAAGAAAACTTAACATAGGACTGCCTTCACAAGTGGGAAGGTGATGTGTAAGAACTTGAAGGTGTGGATGCCAGCTCTATATACAGTATGCAGACATTGAGCAGGTGTTAGCCAATCTAGGCACCTGTTGGCTAGATCACGCTCTCCGGGATCAGTATTCACCACGACTGTACCTTCAGCAGCGTGGCTGAAATGTAGAATTGTGGACTGCCACTCTTTTGATCGTATGTTTGAATCCTCGCAGCACAATGAGAACTTTATTTGCAATATTCTAGCAAGAAATTCGGGAATTCCAGTGACAACACCAGTAGACATCAGAACAACCAGGGGTGTTAGCCCATAGCAGCTATTTCTGTAAAAAATAAGACTGGCATAAGCACAAGAATTTAGATGGGCATACTACATGCCTTTGTTCTGGTAGTGGTCCACTACTTTGGTGCTACAGTTAATGATCTCCACTGTCACTGAACATAATAAGAGTTCTTAAATTATACACTCGCACACCCGCCGCCTCTCAGGTCACCTAAGTGGACATACTATGCTGGCTGATAGCGCCCCCCCCCCCAATTCTAGTGTGCTTCACCGCGTAACTAAGCTGTACTGCGGCGAAGAAGCCGTACATTTGTATTGAGTGAATAAACAAATGGTTTTTACAACAGTACAGAAATAAACGCGCACCATGCATCATTCTACCATACGAAAGAGCGTCGCAACATACGGTAGCTGATTCACACAGGCCGTGTAGCCCACTTATCAGTCGTAAAGGGTATTATGGTTAATTCAAAATTTCAGACACACATATGTGTTTATGTTTACGTTCACACTCCTGTATTAAGACTCCCAGAACTTCCACAATAGAAAGTAATTTACAACACACAAGCGCAAACAACACTATATGTCTCGTTTTAAACTCGGCCGTCATGCAAATGACATATAGCGCGCAAAAACGTGAACATGCTGTGTGTTAGCGTCGTAAACTTCATACTAGGCAAGGAGCTAGCACACCACAGTCCCGCGACAGCCGCTAATGAGACCAAGACGGGAGCACATGTCTGTGAACGCGCAAACGGAGCCCGTAAGCCACTCTGCTCCTCCGCCACCCCCGCTGCACGGCTCCACCACTCGTTTCAAGCACAGCACACTAAACACACATTCAGCATTGAACAGTGGGCGGTCGACGCAGTTGCATTTACATGACTTGCAGAGAGCAGCACATCCCTCGATGTCCGTTAAGCAAAGTCGGACACGGCGACGCCACATCGCGGTTCGCAGAACTTCGCTGCCGAGGCGCTAGGCCACTTCGATATTTCAATTGTCACCACCGCCGTGTTCTCAAGAAAGCACGGGTCACACAACGCAGATTCTGTAGTGCCAGAGCTCATCGAGGCCAAAGCCGCATTGCCGCACCGCCACTACTCACGGCTTTCCGCCAAGTAACACAGAACCTACAACCAACACACAAGCAACGCACGCACGATTACATGAGCAATGTTGAACAACGCGCGGTCCAGAGAACGATCACGCCGAGGACGAACACGCCACGGCGTCGCTCGGCGCCAGCATCGCGCCTTCTCAAATATCCCTAAACGATGCTGTCCCTAGGCACCTAGGATCAGGTCACGTGAGGGATTTTTGTACGACAAATAGACGCACGCCTTGGGCGGCGACCTCGTTGCCAGGAATGCCTTGATGAGCTGGCGCCCAGACGATCATGACTGATCTCGTTGGCGGCTTTTGATTGATGATCCGGAGCGTAGTGGTATGAATTCTGCCGCTAGCAAAGTTGCGGCACGCCTGTTGGGAGTCGGTCACTATGACTTCAACCTCTGTTTGGGAGAGCGCGAGGGCTATGGCCGCTTCCTCGGCTTGGAGGGGATTGTTTCGTGTGAGCGAAATGCTGCTGCGATGTTCTTTGTTGACGACTACGGTGGCTGTTGTGGCTGCGCGTCTGGGGTAAGAAGCAGCGTCCGTGTAGGCTGTAGAGGGTAAAGTCCCGTATCGCTTGTGTATGGCCAGGGCGCGGGCCTCCCTTCGCTCTGCGGGGTGCATATTGCGAGGTATAGGACGTGCGGTGATGTTTCTCCGGATGGCATGGGGTAAGCTCACAGTCTGAGGCGGCGGATGGCTCAGAGGGGCCTGTGCCAAGAATCCGCATGAAGCTGCAACTATGACAACGATCCCGCCGTGGCTCGAGGCCGCAACGAGGTGCTACAATTAATGATGTTTTGTAAAGCAGATGTAAGATTATTTCACATGAGAAAACTGCTATACTTCCTCTTATAAGGAAATGCCTCGAGAGATTCTAGCTCGTGCTAGACTCTCAGCGCCTGCAACTTTTGCGACAACACAAGTTCTTGGGTAATAGCATAGACAGACAGCTATGGTGGGCTCCTCAAATAAAACCATTAGAGGAGAAAGTCAGCTCCCTAATCAAAATTATTCGTCTATTTGCTGGAGTGAGATGAGGTAGTTCAACCTCTTCCTTATTACACATTCACTCGGCGATCATTAGACAAAGAATAACATACTCTACTCGAGTGATACATGGAATATTCTGTAATCTAGAGGAAACAGTTCAAATATTGCTGGCCACAAGCTTTCGCATGTGTCTTGGCGTTCTGCGTGCATCTGCCAGTGCTTTGGTAACTGCTGTGTTCCGCCAAAAAACTTTTCATGCACTAAGATTTACGGAAACTTGCCGCAACTTTTTTCGTTTGCCAACACAACTCGCTAACTATCCACTATGCCAAGACTTTCAGGGTATAACCGCTGCACGCATACTTGAAGATATACGGCGGTGCAAGAACTTACTGCCTGCTTACGAACACTGGCCTACTTTCGCAGCTCATCCCCATTGGCGACAAGCAATTCCAGGAATAGTCACTTGAGTTCCTGTAGTAGGTTGCAAGTGTGATATGCCCGTAGAAGCGATAGGGCAATTAACTTTATCACATCTTTGCACTAAATACATAGATTTCATTCACGTGTATATCTATGGAGAATGCTGGAAACAAAGCTCTACATCTGCGTATTGTCTACCTGCACACCAAAAGAAAAGAGCTTATAGCTTTGACCAACTTTCAACGTCCACAATGACACAAGCTTACGCAATACTTTCTGCTTTACGTTACATATCTCAGCATTCAGAACCACTTCACAGGGTAATTTTCAGTGACTCACAAGACTGACTGCTGTGCTTAAACGCAATCAGCTTAAGAAAAGTAAACGGCACATTGAGATACAAAACACAGAAATACGTCACAGCGAAAAATCTACAACACGACATAGCTTCCCAGTGGATTCCAAGTCGCTGTGAAATCATAGCAAATGTAACAGCTGGTCATATGACGCGTGCAGCACATCAAGAGAATTAATTATCACCACTTTCTCAAGCGGCGAGTCAGGCGCGATGTCTGTTGAAGAAACTATGCGGTAGATTGTTCAAAGAAACTTGGCTCGTAAATGATGCGCAGAGCTCTCAATTATGTAATATAGATCCTGGAATAGAATTCAATATTCCATTGAAAATTAGTCGATCTGTTGAAAGATCTGTTCACAAGATTCGGCTAGGCACTGCATATACACTAAAAGCTTCCTGTATAGGATAAGAAAAACTAACAGTGCTACAAGCTCATTTGAAGAGACTGGAGAAGACATAGAACACGTTCTTTTTCAGTGTAAAAATCATGATACTCTCCGCAAGAACCTTTCGGAAAAACTTCATGGTTTGGACATACAGTCACTATCCTTAGGAAAAATTTTAGGTGCATGGCCAACAGAAAAACTTCAAAACATCGCTGCGCGCGCCTTAGTACACTTTTTGGAGGAACCAGAAGTATCACAAAAGTACTAAGTCATACAAAAGTTATTGCTCGCATTGTTATTATTAACAGGCACCCTTGATTCCATGTTCACGGTGTCTTCATGTTGATGTAGCTTTTGCATTTCTTGTATCTAGAGTGCGGCATTTAAGAGGGCCCTCAATCGCAAGTGGAGAACATATTCTGTATGAACATATTGGTTTTGTGAACATGTATGCTGTGTAAACTCATGTGTCCCATGTTAACACTTCAGTTTTGTAAGTATTTATGCTATGTGAACCCTTCTGTGGTGCGGACATTATTTATATTGCAGTACTGAGACTTAGTACGTGAATATTCGTTCGTGTGTTTATTAGTCCAGTTTTCTGATTGTTGACAACTTTCCGACGATAACTATCGTGTAAGAAAAGAGGAGTAGCCGCCGCCACACATAGACACCAACCTCTTCTTAAATACATTTAATAAACAAAAATGCAAATATCGCAAAACGCTGCCTGTTAGAATTGCTATAAAGCGAGAAAGGATAGTATATAGCACATATAATTTAATAAGAAACGCTATATTGTGATTTTGCAGGACAAACGAGTGCGAACTGAGAATTGCACGTAAGCTGTACGTTGGCGGGTTAAACGCTTAATCGCTCTATCGGTAGTTGCTTACAAATCTGCGACATGGGAACGTTTTCTGAGACGATCGCCTCCGGCGATAGTATCGCGCATTAGCGACACTATCGCCGTCAGGCGCGCGCTAATTGGCTGTTTAAACACTACGTCACGCGAAGACGATAGCATCGCTGAGGCGATTGTTGCAGTACACGTCCCAGGTGATTACATCGAGAGCATTTAAACGGCTAGGTTTGCTGTGTGTGTTGCTACGCTGACGACGAAGACTGTGGTGGTCGTCATCTATAAGTAGTGCTGTCGCAACGCAATCTAGTGGGAAGAAAATGGAAGATTCGCCTATCACGCCATTGCTCGCGCTGCATACAATTCACAAAACAAGTACATCGGTTTTCATAGCATGAAATTCTGAGCCACAAAGTGGTAAACGTGCGCGCATACTTGTTTTGCACAATCAAGCAGTAAAACGCGCGACCTCATCTTATGGCACATGGACCTGCTAATAGATGACCACAAGGCAGGTTTCGTTACTTCAACACACTTGCTGTTACAAGTTAACGTCGGCAAAAGGTGCATGAAGTAGCCGGGGAGTAGCTTCCGCGCACAAGTAGAATTCCCGCCTAGGACACTTGTCATCCCAACTCGAATCTCCAAGCAGAAGCGGTGCAGGCTGATCACTGCGCTATATTTCGGCTCGATAATTTTGACACGGACAATGAGCTGGGGGGGAGCCTGTTGCTGAAGCATTGAGTTCACCACCAGAGCCTGCCGTGTTTATCATTATTATTATTTTCTTTTTCCGCGCTAAGGAGTGCCGACCTACCGATGTATATTATGCGATATTTCTTAATATATTTTAATGGAATTTAGGGTCTACGGAAGAAAGATTTCTTTGGTACCGACTTAAAATAGGCTTGCTTTCTTTGAAAAAAATTGTGATATCAATTCGGCTGTTGCCTGAGGAGAGCGTTTGTTCCTTTTGCGAGTATCTGTAGACGAAGAAAAAATGCTCCTTTCGAGAAACCAAAGTACTGCGATATCGGAACATTACGCTGCTCCATTTAGTAAAAATAAAAACTAACCACCAAGTGTTTAATCTAGCGGTGATGAGAGCAAGTCATTTCTAGCTTCTGTGGGGATGCGCGACTCTCACGCCTCCCCTGAGATCTAGTTTTCCCGCATAGCTCGTCTCCTGCAGGGCGGCTTCGCCCGCCGCGTGGCCTGGCGCCCGCGGCGGTCGGAGTGGTTGAAGCGCAGTGCGAGAGATGGCGCTAGTGTTGCGCTGCGGCGCGGTTACTTAGGCGCGGGAAAGAAAGGCTCTTGGGCTTGAGCGGCGGACGGGCGAACGCGCCGGACGTCCATGCTTCTGCGAGACCATCTCGCGTGGCCGCCTTCGAGCGCGCCACTGTTCGTGCGACCGTACGCGCGAACGACCAGGCGTTGGGATCCAGCATGGGGCGAACATATTCGCTCGCTATGCGGTCGCGGTGAGTCGGACTTCTAGATTTGTCGCGCGCCCATCGGCATGTTTTGGGGATAGCAACTCGGCTAGCAGGCATTGATCTATGAAAGGTGCAATAAATGCCCTTGTGATTGTTTGCACTACTGTGTTGTCGTTCCTTTGTCCCAAGAGTACGGAGGAGAACCCCATATCTCCCACACTTCGTCTTCAATAAAAGATAGAATAGCGGTTCTTAAGTGCCACTGCAATGAGTCCATATCCTTGCTTCCAGTGAACTGCCCCGTGGGGACCTTCTACGGCAACGAGACGAGCTGTACGCCGTGCCCGATAGGTACGTACTCCGACCGGGAAGCAGCTGACTCGTGCGTTCCCTGCCCGGCCAACAAGACAACGTTGACGGAAAAGGCGAGCTCCGAATCTGAATGCCGAGGTAAGAACTCGCTGCTCGCCATCGCGCCACTCTCTTCATCACGGTGTTGCTTGACTGGAAATGTCGTGTGTTACCGAAGAGGCCGAAGGGAGGGGGCGGCAGACTTCCCTGCTGTCGTCAGTGGACCCTGATGCACGGCGATGCCCATGCGTGCGATACTCAGCGTGTATACGTCGGCTCTGTGGCGTTTCTGCGCGACATTTTAACGCGATAGGGGCCTCGCCTCGCGCAAAATCCGGTGTCCGCGGCAATATATGTTAGAGAAAAAGTGTACACACACAAACACACACACCCTATATATATATATATAGGGGGCGAAATGCGAAAACACCCGTGTGCTTAGATTTAGGTGCACGTTAAAGAACCCCAGGTGGTCGAAATTTCCGGAGTCCTCCACTACGGCGTGCCTCATAATCAGAAAGTGGTTTTGGCACGTAAAACCCCATAATTTAACTTTTTAATATATATATATATATATATATATATATATATATATAAGAAAGAGAGTACGACGTACGTTGAATAAGCACAGTATATTTGACTGACGTTTCGGCTGGTCCACCAGCCGGAACGTCAGTCAAATACACTGTGCTTATTCCAACGCACGTCGTTCTCTTTTTCTTCATTTTACGAACGGGGCCAGCATGATTTCCTCAGCCATATATATATATATATATATATATATAGTGTATACCAGCTAACATTAGCCAGAGTTTCAAAATTGCCCATGCACTCAAAGACGACGCGACCATATGCATGATGCTGACTACTGAATGGAGTAAGACACACTGTACTTTAGGTTCTCCTTAATTGCATAATTACACAATACTGACACGTGTGCTTATCTTTATCGGCCGACCACGTTTCGCCGCTTAACAACTGTAATCGCACAGCGAGGGACGCGCCTGCATGTATCCGACGTTTCTGGAAAGTTATCGATGCTTCTACCCGGCTGTCTGTTGTCGCCGAACCTTGTGTTATCTGATTTCATCGCGTGACTCGAATGTTGTAGAACTTTGTGGAAGGCATGCGGGTCCCAACGATTAGTCTGGAACATTCGACGACTGTTGTATAAAAGCCGACGCGCTTGACCCGCTGATCAGATTTTCGACGATCGCCGACCGTGTTCGCCGACCGTGTTCGCCGCTATCGTTGTGCTATAAGTGTAGCCTGTTTTTGTGGGCACAGCTCGCCCAATAAAAGTTGGTTTTGTCTTTCACAGTATTGCTACTGTGTTCTTCAACGTCACCAACACGTGACATCTGGTGGAGGTGCTTTTCGTTCATGTACCGGACGCCCCCGACAAGCCGTGATCCAAGCCCGGACCGCAAAGAGAACACCAACGTAGTCCCGGACCATCGAGCAAGCCGCCGTCTTCAACAGCTGCCCCCCGAGCACGGACTTCTACCTGAGAAGACCAAGAAGATTGTGGCCAAGGCAACCCCAATGGCAGCCCCAGCGTCCCCCATCGTCCTGCAGCAGCCCAGGGAGCCTCCGACGTTCCGCGGTTCAACATTCGAGGACCCGGAAACCTGGCTCGAGACGTATGAGAGGGTCGCTACGTTTAACAGCTGGACAAGCGACGACAAGCTACGACATGTCTATTTCGCATTGGACGACGCCGCCAGGACGTGGTTCGAGAATCGAGAAGCCACCTTGACAACGTGGGACCTCTTCCGAAGCGGCTTCCGGCAACCATTTACAAGCGTCGTGCGAAAAGAGCGAGCGCAAGCTCTACTGGAGACCAGAGCGCAGCTGCCGAATGAGACGATCGCGATCTTCACTGAAGAAATGAGCCGTCTGTTTCGCTACGCCGACCCATAAATGTACAAGGAAAACAAAGTCCGCCTACTGATGCGTGGTGTAAAGGAGGAACTTTTCGCCGGAAGGGTAAGAAGCCCACCGAAGACCGTCGACGAGTTTCTTCGTGAGGCGACGAGCATCGAGAAGACACTGGAATTGCGGAACCGGCAATTCGACCGACGCACCAAGCCAACAAGCTACGCCGGAATTCAATCACTGGCCACGGACGATCTGTGCGAGACCATCAGGGCCATTGTGCGCGAAGAACTGCGCAAGGTCTTGCCATCGTCGCAGCCTCAAGTGGCCTCGATCGCCGACATCGTGAAAGAAGTGCACCGATCGCTTGGAGTTCCTGAGGTGCAACCGCAATTACCGCAGCGCCGGCCAGAAGCGATGACTTACGCCGCCGTCGCACGCCGTCAAGGTCCCCCTCCGCGACCGCGCCAGAGCCCTGTAACGCCGCAATTCCGTCGTCCGCCGCCGCCAGCACGACCACCCGTAGCCCAGCGCACCTACGCAAGGAAGACGGACATTTGGCGCGCCCCCGACCACCGCCCGCTCTGCTACCACTGCGGCGAAGCCGGCCATGTGTACCGCCGATGCCCATACCGCGACCTAGGATTGCGAGGCTTCTCCGTTAACTCACAGCGCCCGAGGGAAGGTGAACGCCCTCGTGACATCGCCGACTACCTCGCCGCTACTCAGTGGAGCCCTCGACGACCGTCCCGTTCGCCGTCACGAGGCCGCTACCTGTCGCCCCAGCGCCGACCATACACTGGCCCAGCCCGGGGCCGGTCCGTCAGCCCATATCAGGAAAACTAAAAGCAGCAACCGATGGAGGTGCGGTTGCTGTTCGTCGAACTGACGAAGATCCTCCGCCGCCGCCGAAGACGCCGAAAAGACTATCTCGACGACATAACAACGACGACACACCGCCGTCCCTACGAAGTCTGGCAGAAAAGAACACGCTGACGAAAGAGCGCCTGACGACGCCACGTACCAACCACACGTCAACGCGACGCAGCCGTGATCCGACGCCAAGGCCCAACTGTAACGCAAGACAAAGAACCACCGACCTCGACGTGCTCGACGGCCACGCAGTCACCGCCTTAGTAGACACAGGAAGCGATTGCTCCGTCATGAGTGGACCCATCGCCGCCCAGTTGAGGAAAGTTAAGACTGCATGGGAAGGCCCTCAAATTCGCACCGCTGGAGGACACCTGATTACGCCGACTGGGATCTGCACGGCAAGAATTACCGTTCATGACCGGACTTACCCTGCCACCTTCGTTGTCCTCCAACAGTGTTCACGAGACGTCATTCTCGGCATGGACTTCCTGAATCAACATGGCGCAGTCATCGACCTGAAGTCGAAATCGATAACGCTGTCACAAGATCAAGCGATACCGCCGGAGAGCTGTCGTAGTCACCACGCCTTGAGTCTGCTCGAAGATCAAGTGAGCATCCCGCCGCGCGCCAGCATTATTATTTCCGTCGGCACTGAAACACCCGCTGACGTAGAAGGCGTCATCGAGGGCGACCAACATCTACTGCTCGGCCGTGAAATTTGCGTCGCAAGAGGGATCGCTCGACTCCACGGAGGGCAAGTGGAAGTTATGCTAACCAACTTCAGCAAAGAGTTCAAGCATATCAACAAGGGCACGACAATCGCATACATCGAGGAAATTGTGGAAACCAGCAATGCCTTTGTCCTCTCGGATTCAGCCGCATCTACCCCGATGAGCATTGTCCCCGAACCAGACTTCGACGTGAATCCAAGTCTTCCTATGAGTAAGCAGCAACAGATCAGAAGTCTTCTCCGACGATACAAAGACTGCTTTTCGACGTCATCGAGGATTCGACAAACACCAGTTGCAAAGCATCGCATAATAACCGAAGAGAGCGCTCGACCACTCCGCCAGAGCCCTTGCCGAGTTTCGACGCGAGAACGTGAAGCTATTAGGCAACAAGTCGACGAAATGCTGCGCGACGACATCATCCAGCCGTCGAAAAGCCCGTGGGCCTCTCCTGTAGTCCTGGTAAAGAAAAAGGACGGAACCCTACGCTTCTGCGTCGATTATCGTCGACTGAACAATATCACGAAGAAGGATGTGTACCCCCTTCCACGGATAGACGACGCATTGGATCGGCTCTGCAACGCTAAATACTTTTCTTCGATGGACCTCAAGTCTGGCTATTGGCAAATAGAAGTCGACGAAAGAGATCGCGAAAAGACCGCCTTCATCACCCCAGACGGCCTCTACGAGTTCAAGGTCATGCCATTTGGACTGTGCTCGGCGCCTGCAAAGTTCCAGCGCGTGATGGACACGGTTTTAGCAGGATTGAAGTGGCAGACCTGTCTCGTTTACTTGGATGACGTCGTTGTATTCGCCGGAAATTTCGACGATCACCTTAGGCGGCTTACCACAGTACTAGAGGCCATCAAGTCATCAGGGCTCACTCTGAAACCAGAAAAGTGCCGCTTCGCTTACGATGAGCTTTTGTTCCTAGGCCACGTGATCAGCAAATCAGGAGTACGCCCCGACCTACAGAAGACAGCTGCCATCGCAAAGTTCCCGCAGCCAACCGACAAGAAGGCAGTGCGCAGATTCCTTGGCATGTGTGCCTACTATAGGCGCTTTGTCAAGGACTTCTCACGCATCGCGGAGCCGCTAACACATCTAACCAAATGTGATGTCGCGTTCAAGTGGGAAACGCCGCAGGCCAAGGCATTTCAAGAACTCAAACGACGCATGCACTCGCCGCCGGTACTTGCACACTTCGACGAGGACGCCGATACCGAAATCCACACTGACGCCAGTAGCCTAGGCCTCGGTGCCGTCCTAGTCCAGAGGAAAGAAGGACTTGAAAGGGTGATATCGTATGCTAGCCGGTCGCTGTCAAAAGCGCGAAGCAACTATTCTACGACTGAAAAGGAATGCCTCGCCATCATTTGGGCTATAGCTAAATTCCGCCCTTACCTCTATGGCAGGCCATTCAAAGTCGTCAGAGACCATCATGCATTGTGTTGGCTAGCTAGCTTAAAGGACCCTTCAGGACGGCTGGCGCGGTGGAGCCTCAGACTGCAAGAATATGACGTCACGGTAATATACAAGTCCGGAAGAAAACACTCCGACGCCGACTGCTTATCGCGCGCCCCCATCGATCCCCCGCCGCAAGACGACGAGGACGACGACGCCTTCCTTGGGATAATAAGCGCGGAAGACTTCACTAAACAGCAACGAGCAGACCCGGAGCTAAAAGGCCTCGTCGAGTATTTGGAAGGAAACACCGACGTTGTCCCTATTGCATTTAAGCGCGGGTTGTCGTCGTTCACGCTACAAAACAACCTGCTCGTGAAGAACTTCTCACCAGTCCGCGCCAGCTACCTTCTTGTTGTACCGTCAGCGCTGCGTCCAGAAATACTGCACGCCCTACACGACGATCCAACCGCTGGGCACCTCGGATTCTCCCGGACGCTGTCGAGAATACAGGAAAGGTATTACTGGCCGCGTCTGACCGCCGACGTCGCCCGTTACGTCAAGACATGCCGAGACTGTCAACGACGCAAGACACCACCGACAAGGCCAGCAGGATTACTACAGCCGATCGAACCTCCTCGCCGACCATTCCAGCAGATTGGGATGGATTTGTTGGGGCCGTTTCCGATATCAACATCCGGGAATAAGTGGATCGTCGTGGCGACGGACTATCTCACCCGCTTTGCTGAAACTAAAGCTCTACCAAAAGGCAGCGCAGCCGAAGTGGCGAAATTTTTCGTCGAGAACATCCTGCTGCGACATGGTGCCCCAGAAGTCCTCATCACGGACAGAGGAACGGCTTTTACAGCAGAGCTCACCCAAGCCATTCTGCAGTACAGCCAGACAAGCCACAGGAGGACAACTGCCTACCATCCGCAGACGAATGGTCTCACGGAGCGCCTAAACAAGACCCTCGCCGACATGCTAGCAATGTACGTCGACGTCGAACACAAGACGGGGGACGCGATCCTGCCGTACGTAACCTTTGCGTACAACACGGCGGTGCAAGAAACAACACAGATCACGCCGTTTAAGCTGGTTTACGGCAGGAACCCGACGACGACGCTTGACGCCATGCTGCCGCACGTAACTGACGAAGAGAATGTTGACGTCGCTAGCTATCTCCAGCGCGCCGAAGAAGCCCGACAGCTCGCCCGCCTGCGAATCAAGAGCCAGCAGAGGACGGACAGCCGACAGTACAACCTCCGACGACGCTTCGTCGAGTACCAGCCTGGCGACCGTGTTTGGGTCTGGACCCCGATACGCCGACGAGGACTCAGTGAGAAACTACTCCGACGCTATTTCGGACCCTACAAGGTCATCCGACGTATTGGCGCTCTGGACTATGAGGTCGTGCCAGACGGCATTTCGCATTCACAGCGGCGCCGCGCACGATCTGAAGTGGTCCACGTGGTGCGCCTTAAACCCTTTTACGGACGCTGACGAACTTCGTTATTTTTGTTCTTTTCTTTGCTACGAGTGCTTTTGTTTATTAACTTCGTTTGTTTGCAGCATCGGGTCGATGCTTTTTAAGAGGGGGGTATTGACATGTGTGCTTATCTTTATCGGCCGACCACGTTTCGCCGCTTAACAACTGTAATCGCACAGCGAGGGACGCGCCTGCATGTATCCGACGTTTCTGGAAAGTTATCGATGCTTCTACCCGGCTGTCTGTTGTCGCCGAACCTTGTGTTATCTGATTTCATCGCGTGACTCGAATGTTGTAGAACTTTGTGGAAGGCATGCGGGTCCCAACGATTAGTCTGGAACATTCGACGACTGTTGTATAAAAGCCGACGCGCTTGACCCGCTGATCAGATTTGCGACGATCGCCGACCGTGTTCGCCGCTATCGTTGTGCTATAAGTGTAGCCTGTTTTTGTGGGCACAGGTTCGCCCAATAAAAGTTGGTTTTGTCTTTCACAGTATTGCTACTGTGTTCTTCAACGTCACCAACACGTGACAATATTAAGTAACCACCTTCTAAAGCAACGAACATAGCCGAAAAAGTTTGAATCAGAAAGTTCTAGAACGCTTTGCAAAACGTCCAATTAGACAGTTTCTAACTTTGTGTCTATTAGGCATTACTGTTTTCCCGCTTACTGCAGATGCCCCCTAAATGCAAAAAAAAAAAATGCCACGTGACATACCCGCTTGCGCGTCATGATTGCAGCGCTACCAATCTTTCTCGTACAAACGAACGCAGCTTCTAGCAAGCTGTGCTGCCGCATAAAAGGCGACAGGGCAGTGACGCAGGCGTTGGTTGCGCGATTTGCGCCACCAATGTGCTTCCCACCCGGTGGTTCATAACAGCGATAAGCAGGCGCAGCGGCAGCACGCCAGGCTAAATGCTAGGTTCGTTTGTACGCGGAGCGTTTGTGAGCGCTGAAATCACGGCGCACAAGCGGTCATGTCACGTGCCATTTTCTTGTATTTCACGGGCCTCTGCAGTAAGCGGAAAAGCAGTACGCCTAATACAGATAAAGAAACAATTGTAATCAGTCGTTTTGCAATGCGCTCTACAACTTTCTGATTGGAATTCTCGCCTAACTTTGTTGCTTCCGAATTTGGTTAATGAATCTTGACTAATAATGTAATAGCGTGACTTCCTTCATACAATAGTCAGCAACATGCATTTGGCCGCGTCGTCTTAGAGTGCGCATATATATATATATATATGCATGCCACGCCTTCCTTTACCGCATGCGGTATATGCAGGCTATATTACCACACCATAGCATCCATAAAGAAGCTCATTCCATTTTTTACATACTTAATAAAAGTATTCCTCAGAATTTTGAGAATGACAGCCAATAAGCACCGACAGCGCACGCCTTTTGCCTTAAATTTTGTCGAACTTCAATATTACAAGTGCCACACAATTAAAGGAACCTGAAAATGACGTAACTTATTTGGCCCAGTTTGCACTACCTACGCAAGAGGCCGCCTTTCTGCCCGAAAGCTCGCCTTCGTGCATAGCGTCCGCCGCGAGCGTTTCCCGGTAAACACTACGGTTGCACGAGCTGCAGTTCCCGGGAAGCGTGAAAGGCATCTAGGGATCTTGCAATGCTATCTTGCTCCACTCTTAAAGACGAAGCTTAAGGGCCCTCCAAATTTTTGTTGCACGATATCATTGCGCCAGCTTTCCGCCCGTTGTATTAATACACAATAACCGAGATATTACACACTATAACAAATTCATTGCAAACGAAATATCGTGCATCACAAATAAGAGATAAACGCTCGAAGCTGGGTCTGCTTCACCTCTGTACCTGTCCATCCTTGTCGCAGCTACTGTGATTTACAGCTTGCCAAGCAAGAATAGTCCCGTGCTCCCCAAGACCCCTGCAAACGCTTACAGGCCACGGCTGGCTCTTGTACACCAGACCACCTTTCTGATTGTGTCCGTGACGTGCCCCGAACGTGTGTCGGCTTTGTCGACCCATTTCTCTACGAAGCAAGCTGACGAGTACGCACCGATCAGCAAAAGAACAGCAGATTATAGACGTTATAACGTAAAGCTATTCAAAAAATTTTCTATTTCATTTATTCAATCACCCCTCCACCATTTGTCGTCGCTTGTCTGTGACTCGATGTCACGGAAACTTAATAAAGTTAAGAATTAGGCCACTTGGTTTTGCATTATAAATTCATAGCAGCGCGAACTAAAGCATGTCCTCGTTACCTTGCCGACACATGTCCCCGTGTGCCTCTCTCTTTGCGTTATATTGCTTTAGTTCGTGCTGCTATGACTTCACGTCACGGAAACCGCGAGAACTTTTCCTCTGCTATCACCTGTGTAAACAAATGGTGCATGATTAGACTGAACAAAAAAAAAGTATTTCTGATTCTACGCCATTCTCGTCATTATTGTTCTGCTATCGATCGAAAGGTTTCAGACTTGGCCTGTCTGTCACGTGACGTCACAAAACCACGAGCACTCACCAGGTCTAATTGACGTATATAGATGTATTATTATTCCGAACCAAACCAAGATTTTTTTTTTTTAATTGCCGAAGACTGTCGCGTATGAAAAGGAATACAAGTTCGCTGCCCACCGATCACTCTGGCACTGACTGCTCGCAGCTGCCGGGGAGGATGAACTTATTTGCATACAACAACAATTTCTTCGTGGCAGTACAACCTAGTCGAGCCCTTTTTATGCGACATCGCTCTGCCAACTCCTCTTTGCTGGGGATCCGTTGTAGCAGCTTTTTTATCATTCGGTTTCATGTCGCCGGGATTTTCGACCAGCCACCGCACGTAAGGGGAAGTGGGCCAATCGCAAACGCCCGCAACACCCTTCTCGCCCGGTTATCAACATTCACTGCTCTGGCTCGGCCCCACCGAACCCTCTCCACTTATGCATGTTCCTCGCCTCTTGACAGCCAATTAGGTAAGAAGAACCTGTCAAGGCAGGCAACTCTATTTGCTTTGAAAGCAAACTTAGGTAACCTCCTATTAACGAAAAGAGCTTTTTATTGGGCTGTTCAAACAACGCTGCGGGTCACCGCCCGATGCTTGCGTCGGCCGTTACGTAAGTTTGACGTCAGGAGATATCAATAAAAACAGATTGGAATAGTTTTACATTATATGGTCTCATGCCTCGCACCCGTGTATGGCCTTGCTGCGCAGTATGCTCGCAGCTACCGCCTAACGTTTACATTGAGGGATGCAGCTTACCTTTGCTACCGCAAAACAGCGCTCTGCGAGCCTGGGACCTGGTCCACAACCGGCAAGGAGCCGTGCACTGCGTGCGGCACGGACGCTTACCAGGACCAGAGCGGCCAGTCGTCGTGCAAGAAATGCTCAGCCGGCTTGTCGACAGGGCAATGGGGCGCCGACTCTTCCACGTCCTGCAGAGGTGCGTCAAAATGCTGGCAAAGACTGCCACTGATTTCTCTCGTACGTAGAGCGTGTATGCCTGGGTGCCTCAGTGTCGCGTCGACCTCGCTGTCTGACTCAATGGGGCCCCAAAAGAGAGACTACGAAATGTCTCTCGCTGGTAATTCTGAGTTTTTTTCCGACAGGCGAAACTCCTAAAACCAAAGAAATTTTGCTTAATCACTTTCTCGAATAATCTTGCCGGTTCGAAATTTAGCCTTACCACCGCTAGATGGCACGATGTTTGTGGCGGGCGGGTGTTTTTGCCAGCGCTCCGTGACTGCGACGGAAATATGTATTTTTTTTTTCTGCCTGCTATGAGCTCGATCTTGTTTTTTTTTATTTGCTGATATTTTTAGCCTTGAAATTGTAATTTGCTAGATTTCTCTTTCTTGTTTTTTTGTGTACGCGGATGTATCTCGTGTATATTTGGTATTGCAGTATCTTCAGAACGTCCTTTCTCTACCACGTGTTTCAACACACGTGGTGGTGTGGGACGTTAGGTCTTTCTAGCCTTTAAATAGTAGTTTGGTAGTGACGAAACTATTAGCTATTAGTGGCTTTAGTGTGTGTGTTCATTGGTATCAGGAATATTGCTTTGTTAGGACAGTGAGAGCGTGGCCGCTTGCTTGAACACGTGTGAACATCTGTCATACCTTAAGCCTGTGCGGAATTTATTGCTTTTAAAACATTCCTGATAATTAATTTGCGGCGTTTTAAGGACTTGGGTCCTATGCGTATCAGCCTTTGATTGTAGGCACGTGCTATGAAAGCTTAGATGTTTGCGTTAGAACAAAGTAAGCGCATCAAATGGCAAGAAAGACGGGAAAGCGTGCAGTGTACCGGGTTTCCTCAAGGTAGCCGAGTGGAAGGATGACAATGGAGGGTATATCGAGTCCATCCGCTGACACTGTGATGTCGATGCTAGATTAAAGAAAATGGAGGCTTACCAGGGTGAGCTTGTGAAAGCGGTCGAAAATCTCAAATTGTTCTAAATATGGAGCGCGATGCACGGAAGGCGGTGGGGAAAAGACTTGCGCAGCCGAGAAAAAGCTGTACGGGGCCCCCATCATGAACGAGAATGGCCGTGACGATGGAACGCCGTCTCCCGACGTGACAGGAAAAGAAGTGCCAACAAAGTACGGGGAATGCGTGCAACGTGGGGTGGGGGTAGCTGGAAAGAGCTTCACCTTCCTTGAAGTGGCCACGAAGGCAAAGCAGGAAGGTAGGTGTCAGTGACCCTTGTCAAGCCCTAATCACGCAGAAAAGGATGCAAAGAGAAGCAGTGAGAGGCCTCGCCAGTAGGAGAGTCAGAGGGTGATAGTCGCCGGTGACTCAAGCCGGGCTAGGTGCTCAGAGGCAATTGTGGAGAGGGTGAAAGGCGACAAAAGAGTGGCGATAGGGACATTTCCAGGGCGGACATTGGGTTCTGTCATAATAATAATAATAATAATAATAATAATAATAATCATCTTCATCAGCCTATTTTATGTCCACTGCAGGACGGAGGCCTCTCCCTGCGATCTCCAATTACCCCCGTCCTGCGCCAACCGATTCCAACTAGCACCCACAAATTTGCTAATTACGTCGCACGACTTAGTCTTCTGCCGTCCTCTACTGCGCTTCCCGCTCTTGGTACCCATTCTGTTACCCTAATGGTCCAACGGTTATCTAATCTGCGCATTACATGACCTGCCGAGCGCCATTTTTTCTCTTCATGTCGGTTTGAATATCGTCTATACCCGTTTACTTTCTGATCCAAACCGCTCTCTGTTTCCTAATGTTACGCCTTCGTTAAAGTTATGCCTGCAGCATTGTTCCTTCCATCGCTCTTTGCGCGGTCCTTCACTTCTTCTAATATCGAATTTATCGAATTTAATATCGCAGTAATATCGAATTTAAACTCTCATGCAGACGGCAGGTACAGTAGTATAGCAGCAGCTTTCAGGATTATTTTATGCGGACGACATTGTGTTGCTAGCTAACAAGCAAAGTGATTTACAACGTCTGACTGATATCTGTGGACAAGAAGGCAAGAATTTAGGTCTGAAATTTAGTGTTAGAAAATCAGGTGTTATGGTACCCAATGAAAACCGTGAACAGACATTGGCAATACAGGGTCAGTAAATACCTCGGGTAAGAGCACATAGATACCTTGGTATATGGGTAAATGAACGCAATAGATATATGGAAACACAGGAAAAAGCAATAACAGTAAAGTGGAAGAGAAATAATGAAGCACAGAGCGCTATGGGGCTACAATAGGTACGAGGTGCTCCGGGGTATGTGGAAAGGCGTAATGGTTCCAGGAGTTAGATTTGGAAATGCGGTGTTTGCTTGAAGTCAGGGGTACAATCAGGCTTCGATGGCAACCAAAGGTCAGTGGGATGCCTCACATTGGGCGCTCACGGGAAGGCTGCAAATGAAGCTGTGCAGGGTGATATGGCATGTGCAGTTTAAGTGAAACTCAGACTAACATTATTAATGAAGAACGACTGAGGAATATGGAAGGAAGTAAATGGACTGGGAGAGTGTTCAGATGTTTGTACAAGAAAAACAGTGATTCACAGCGGAGGAAAAGAACCAAGAAACTCGCCAGCAAGTATGCGAGCGGTGTGGTGAGCAACATACCAACAAAGAACCTCAAGCGGAAAGTCAGAGAGGCTGAGATAATCTCATGGGTGGCGGCAATGGGAAAGAAACCTGCTATAAGTAAAAACTTAAGAGGAAAAAAAGCGAAATCAGGAAAGAAATAATTTATGGTAACTTAACAGAAAACGCATTGCTTTTCGAAGCCAGGTTAGGATGCCTTAGAACACGCACTTGTAAATTTAGAGGCAACAAGGAAGAAGAAGCGTGTGCTAGGCAAACTATGGTGCATGTTTTGTTAAAATGTGAAGATATCTGCCCAGCGGTCGATTTAGGCACCTCTGGCCTCCTTGAAGCCCTTGGGTTCAGCGAAAGCAGGGGGAAAGCAAACATGTCCGCAATAGAAATTAGTAAGAGGCGATTGGAAGATTCGTGGAAGAAAAGTAGGCAAACGAAAAACAAGGAGGCGTACAAAATCAAAGCTCCCAATAGGCGTTCAGAAAGTTTGACGATGGGAATTCCTCTTGTGTTCTTTTTCCGTTTTCCTGTTTTTTTTTTCTTTTTTACCATAGGTAGGACATTAGGCAATATATTGGCAAGAGCTTGGTGGCGCAACCCTGCAGCGCGTTACAAAGGCATCCATCGATCGCAAGCGCGGGAGCCTGGCTGCAGCGCACGCCTCATACATGAGGCGCTTTGGCGGAGAGTGTGGCTACAGTGCTTCAATGCCAATCGTATTAATGCCGACGGCCACTCGGACATAGTGTCTGCCATTTCTTTTTTGCATTTTCTTAACAGAATATACTGTAACTCATGCGTACAATATGCACTAGCTTCCGTTACACAGTCGGGCCTTAAACGTTTTCCTGCGAGCAGTGACCGGTATCAGCTTGTAGTCTGATAGCCCCGGTTGCCCGAACTTCGTCGCAGGGTGCGCCGCCGGAAGATGCGAGTTTGCGCACGCTTCTGAGCACACGACGCACCCGGCTGATGCCTCCCGCTATGAAAAGCGTACCGTGCTCGGCCCTCAGCTAGCCAAGTCGGAAGGTTTGGCTTTTCCGAAGCCTGCCGAGGCGCTGTAAACCACAATCATCGCGTCAAAAACGCCAAGCCCGTAACCTCTAACAGTGGTCGAGCAACAGTGCTGTCTTGTATGCGTCACTGCAGACATGAGTGCGTGCGCAAACACAGCACAGATTCTAACAGAAGGCTGTGTGCCAAAAAGAGCTGTAAGGGATCAGTGGCTTGCGGAAGTGGCAGTCACTTTCTCCTGGTGTACCGTCTTGCAGATATGTGCGATGCCGGAACGTACTCGAAAAACGGACTCAAGCCATGCACCGCCTGCCCCATTGGCCATTATCAACACGGCAGAAACCAAACCACCTGCATTGCATGCGACGCCGGACTCAGCACGCGCATGACCGGCACCATCAGCAAGTCCGACTGTGTGGGTGAGTGTCCGTTACATTTAGTGTGTCCTTTGGAATATCCTTTGTCCTTTGGCCTTTGGCCATTGGAATATGAACCTGGCAACGTTTAACGCTAGAACGTTATCTAGTGAGGCGAGTCTAGCAGTGCTATTGGAGGAATTAGAGGGCAGTAAATGGGATATAATAGGGCTCAGTGAAGTTAGGAGGCCAAAAGAAGCATATACAGTGCTAAAAAGCGGGCACGTCCTGTGTTACCGGGGCTTAGCAGAGAGACGAGAACAGGAGTCGGATTCCTGATTAATAAGAACATAGCTGGTAACATACAGGAATTCTATAGCATTAACGAGAGGGTGGCATGTCTTGTTGTGAAACTTAATAAGAGGTACAAAATGAAGGTTGTAAAGGTCTACGCCCCTACATCTAGTCATGATGACCAGGAAGTCGAAAGCTTCTATGAAGACGTGGAATCGGCGATGGGTAAAGTCAGAACAAAATACAGTATACTGATGGGCGATTTCAATGCCAGGGTAGGCAAGAAGCAGGCCGGAGGCAAGTCAGTGGGGGAATATGGAATAGGCTCTAGGAATAGCAGAGGAGAGTTATTAGTAGAGTTTGCAGAACAGAATAATATGCGGATAATGAATACCTTTTTCCGCAAGCGGGTTGGCCGAAAATGGACGTGGAGGAGCCCGAATGGTGAGACTAGAAATGAAATCGACTTCATACTCTGCGCGAACCCTGGCATCATACAAGATGTAGACGTGCTCGGCAAAGTGCGCTGCAGTGACCATAGGATGGTAAGAACTCGAATTAGCCTTGGCTTGAGGAGGGAACGGAAGAAACTGGTACAATAGAAGCCAATCAATGAGTTAGCGGTAAGAGGGAAACTAAAGGAATTCCGGATCAAGCTACAGAACAGGTATTCGGCTTTAATCCAAAAAGAGGACCATAGTGTTGAAGCAATGAACGACAATCTTATGGGCATCATTAAGGAGTGCGCAATAGAAGTCGGTGGTAACGCCGTTAAACAGGAAACCAGTAAGCTATCGCAGGAGACGAAAGATCTGATCAAGAAACGCCAATGTATGAAAGCCTCTAACCCTACAGCTAGAATAGAACTGGCAGAACTTTCTAAGTTAATCAACAAGCGTAAGACAGCGGACATAAGGAACTATAATATGGATAGAATTGAACAGGCTCTCAGGAACGGAGGAAGCCTAAAAGCAGTGAAGAAGAAACTAGGAATAGGCAAGAATCAGATGTGTGCGTTAAGAGACAAAGCCGGCAATATCGTTACTAATATGGATGAGATAGTTCGAGTGGCTGAAGAGTTTTATAGAGATTTATACAGTACCAGTAACACCCACGACGATAAGGTGAGAGAGAATAGTCTAGAGGAACTTGAAATCCCACAAGTAACACCGGAAGAGGTAAAGAACGCCTTGGGAGCTATGCAAAGGGGGAAGGCAGCTGGGGAGGATCAGGTAACAGGAGATTTGTTGAAGGATGGTGGGAACACTGTCCTAGAAAGATTGGCCGCCCTATATACACAATGCCTCATGACCTCGAACGTACCGGAATCTTGGAAGAACGCTAACATAATCCTAATCCATAAGAAAGGGGACGCCAAAGACTTGAAAAATTATAGACCGATCAGCTTACTGTCCGTTGCCTACAAAGTATTTACTAAGGTAATCGCAAATAGAATCAGGAATACCTTAGATTTCTGTCAACCAAAGGACCAGGCAGGATTCCGTAAAGGCTACTCAACAATAGACCATATTCACACTATCAATCAGGTGATAGAGAAATGTGCGGAATATAACCAACCCTTATATATATAGCCTTCATTGATTACGAAAAAGCATTTGATTCAGTCGAAACCTCAGCAGTCATGAAGGCACTACGGAATCAGGGTGTAGATGAGCCATATGTAATGATACTGGAAGATATCTATAGCGGTTCCACAGCCACCGTAATCCTCCACAAAGAAAGCAACAAAATCCCAATAAAGAAAGGCGTCAGACAGGGAGATACGATATCTCCAATGCTATTCACAGCATGTTTACAGGAGGTATTCAGAGTCCTGGAGTGGGAAGAATTGGGGATAAAAGTTGATGGAGAATACCTTAGCAACTTGCGATTCGCTGATGATGTTGCCTTGCTTAGTAACTCAGGAGACCAATTGCAATGCATGCTGACTGACCTGGAGAGGCAAAGCAGAAGGGTGGGTCTGAAAATTAATCTACAGAAAACTAAAGTAATGTTTAACAGTCTCGGAACAGAACAGCAGTTTACGATAGGTAGAGAGGCACTGGAAGTGGTAAGGGAATACATCTACTTAGGGCAGGTAGTGACCACGGATCCGGATCAGGAGACTGAAATAACCAGAAGAATAAGAATGGGCTGGGGTGCGTTTGGCAGGCATTCTCAAATCATGAACAGCAGGTTGCCACTATCCCTCAAGAGGAAAGTGTATAACAGCTGTGTCTTACCAGTACTCACCTACGGGGCAGAAACCTGGAGGCTTACGAAAAGGGTTCTGCTGAAATTGAGGACGACGCAACGAGCTATGGAAAGAAGAATGATAGGTGTAACGTTAAGGGATAAGAAAAGAGCAGGTTGGGTGAGGGAACAAACGCGGGTAAATGACATCTTAGTTGAAATCAAGAAAAAGAAATGGGCATGGGCCGGACATGTAATGAGGAGGGAAGATAACCGATGGTCATTAAGGGTTACGGACTGGATTCCAAGGGAAGGGAAGCGTAGTAAGGGGCGGCAGAAAGTTAGGTGGGCGGATGACATTAAGACGTTTGCAGGGACAACATGGTCACAATTAGTACATGACCGGGGTAGTTGGAGAAGTATGGGAGAGGCCTTTGCCCTGCAGTGGGCGTAGCTAGGCTGATGATGATGATGATGATGATGATGATTTATAACGGAACTGGCTAACCTCACTGTCTTCCCTCCCCTTTGTCTCCTCCTCCTCCTTTATAACGGAACAAGTAGCCAACATGCTTATTCCCTAAGGCAGGTCAAGCGCACAAGGACACGGACGGCAAAAGGAATATAAACAAGGTGCTTCTTCCAGCTAATTTTATTTCAAAGAACCCCCGTATATATACATTCACTATTCAAGTCACGGCGCATGTGTCACAACCAATGATAACTATCTCGTTAACTGCGTGAGATGATGCCTCACCGCGCATGCTCATACCTTGCGCGTGTCTGCTGAACGCTATGATTACGCTATGAAAACATGATCCGATAAAAGGTGTTGACCAAAAGACCGTCAAAGGATAAAATGACGAGTATGAAAAGCTAGGAAGCGCTATATTGGGGGTGTGAACAAAATAGAGTGGCACACTGAAACAGCTGTAGTCTCAACGCACCAAAGGTTAGTCAGTCAGGAAACAGGAAGGAAAGAAAGGCCGGGGAGCAGAGTGGTTAGAACGTGTGGTGTTCTCCAAATCTTAGCGTTGTAGATAATTAAGTTCTTTTCTCGAGGGTGACACGGAAGGGGCGCTGACGCAACTCGAGCCAAGTCAATCGATGCACCATGCTTCGAAAATTTCTCGGGCGAAGGATTCTCTATATCTTCCGATTATGACAGTCTATTCTAAAAGTAGGGAACACCCATGTCTACATGTGGTGCAGTGCAAAGCCATATTGCTGTCCGATTTAAAAATAATAAATTATGGGGTTTTAGTACCAAAACTACGATTTGATTACGAGGCATGTCGTAGCGGGGTGCACATGAAAGTTGGAAATCCTGGGGTTCTTAACGGGCACCTAAGTCTAAGTGCACAGGTGTTTTCGCATTCTGCCCCCATCGAAATGCGGCCGCCGTGGCCGGGATTCGATCACACGACCTCGTGCTTAGTAGCCCAACACTATAGCCACTAAGCAACCATGGCGAGTAATAAATTTCTGTTGACATGACGTAAGTTCTTATTCATAAATGCGCCCGCAGGATAGCCGCGTGAGGCTGCTTGATGAACAACACAATATTGTCACGTGGTGGTGACGTTAAGAACACAGTAGCAATACTGTGAAAGGCAAAACTAGATTTTATTGGGCGAACCTGTGCCCACAAAACAGGCTACACTTATAGCACAACGAATGCGGCGAACACAGTCGGCGATCGTCGAAAATCTGATCAGCGGGTCAAGCGCGTCGGCTTTTATACGGAATCGTCGAATGTTCCAGACTAATAGTTGGGACCCGCGTGCCTTCCACAAAGTTCTACACCATTCGCGTCAGGCGAATAACTCAGATAACACAAGGTTCGGCGACAACAGACTGCGGATAGAAGCATCGATAACTTTCCAGAAACTTCGGATACATACAAGCGCGTCCCGCAGTGTGCGATAAGATTTGTTAGGCGGCGAAACATGGTCGCCCGATAAATATAAGTACACGTGTCAATATAATTTGCGGTACTCTTCACGACGTGTCGCAAAGCTTCCTCTTAATGAAGCGCAACTAAAAGAGTGTGCTCAAACTTACAGCGCATTATGTCTTAGTGCAGCGACTGGTCAGTGCGTAGGCTCGCTCACATTAACCGCGGCTGGCTGGACAATTGATTCGTTGAGCTCATTTTCTGGCCACTATTTGTTGTGAAAATCATGGCGAAGAAAAGTAGTTATCAAAATATATGTTTAAGCCACCTGGTTTCACTACTATCTGCGGTGGCATGGTTCTAAGGCGGCCCGAATGCTGCGGTAAAGTTAAGCCCCTTCGCCTGAAGGCTAAAGCGATGACAGCGATCCTAAGGTTTAGCGTCGCGTTTGAACTCCTTGGACGTTGCATCTAAATGCGACATGCAGGCACGATCTTGGCTCAACTCGGCAAGATGACTGCTGCTAAGCGGAAGCAATAGCAGGCGCCTAACGACGAGGCGTTGTTAGCATCGCACTTGGATTGTGCACGAAATGAGACGAGAAACCGTCGGCGTTAGCCAGTGTCCAGCAGGCTCGACGTTTGCTGCCCGTTCCGCTCAAACCAGCGTCAGTCGATCATAACGCACAAGTTTGGTCGAGTGGCCAGGCCTCCTCATACAACAAAGAGAGAGAGAGAGATAGAATCATAATCATAGGAAGGTCGACCAGGACACAGCCCGGTTGCCTACCCTGCATTGGTGGAAGGGAAAAGGGGAGGGAAAGGTTAAGAGAAAAGAAAGTTCGCAGTGGACATCGCCGACCAATAATAACTTTTTGCTCTATATCTCTGACGGTCACTCATTTCGCATCACATACGGTTACTCAATCAGGTAGATTCAAAAATCGCAGCAGCGCTTTTGTGGCCTTCTGTAGCTGGGATATGCGTAGCCATGGTCCCATAATCTTGTTCAAGGTGAATGGTTTTCTATCCAACTGATTTAGAGCTGTGCAGAGGTCATGTCTTTCGTTTTAAAAACATAGACAGTAGCACAAGCTGTTCTATGGTCTCCTCGGCACCCCAGGCATTACACTCGGCGCTATAAGCCATTATAATCAAACACTCATATGCATTGATGAATGCAGCGCCCAAGCGTAAGCGGCACAGCATTGTTTTCTTACTTCGCGCAAGCCCAGGTAACAGCCACGGCCGCATAGATGGGCCGAGAGAATGTAATCGATTCAGCGTGAATTCAGTTGCGTGCCACTTAATTACTTTGTTTTGCACAAAACAGCGGACACAAGAAAGACAACAGGACAAGGCGCTACTCTCAAATGACATCATTATCTCCTTCATGGAGAGCAGAATCCAGAAGAACATGCGCAGTGAGCACCATGTGCAGTAACCACCACAAAACCGATCACCACAGCACACTCACCTGACAAATTAAAGAAACATATTAAGCGCTGTACGAGGTTAAAGAAGGCACACTAATGCACTACGAACACGGTGACTGTATGAAAAAAGCTTCCGATAATTCTCGGGTGGTGGTAACACGGCTCTTTTTCAAAATCGTAGTATCATGAAACATAGCTTTGCACTTGTATATTTTACAATGTTGAGCTAAATGGGAGCCTGTGCCTGTCAATATGGATCGCTCGTGTTCTCTAAGACGCTCGTTAACACATCTGCCAGACTTTCCTACATACACTTTGCCACATGACAACGGAATCTTATTTACCACTCCGACGCTACTATCTACAAACTTCGCGTGGTTCTTCTCACAATCTGATTTTTTACTTGTTTTTGAAATACGGCTGCACAACATTGACAGTTTCTGAGAAATAGAAAGCACTACTGCGATTTGGTATCTAGTGGTGACATTCTTTAGATTGTGGGCCACTCTATGTCAATACTGCATAACTTCAGGCCTCTTCTTTTGTGCAACACACTTACTTTTGTGAGGCTTCCGTTTCAGTTTCTGAAGCAATATCTCAAAGACTGACGTCACCACCACACTTGGGTAACCCGCACCCTGCAGCCTATTGAACTTTGCAATGAAACTATGGTATCCGTTGTTTTGCGCTAAACAAGGTAATTATGGATTCGCACCAACCAGCCCGCCAATACATTGTGTGCCACTTTTCTAATGTGATCTTTCTTAGCACTAGCTTGCTTAAACACGACGTCGTGTCCTTTCGCGATCATATGATGGTACGTTTCTCGATTGTCCGACATGAGTTGTTCATAGGACCCGCAACGCAGAGCTGACGAATAGCATCGTAGGGCCGCCTTTGAGCCGCAGAAATCGCGCAACAATTAGCCTGTCGGTTGTTAATAAATCAATGACACCTCGGAGGCAACAAGTTCCCAACCGGTCGATGTTCTAACGTACGAAAACTTGCATCTGGTGCTTATTCGTCGTGATCGTATAACCACTGCACTTATCCACTCCGAGCTGATCTGAGCGGAAAGCTATCCGGGTATACGTGGACTCGGTCAAAGTAGAAAGTGTGCAAACAATCCAGAGCTTCTTGCTTCAAGGCCACGGTAGGCAGGTCAGTCTTCTTACAAAAAAGCTGTCTATGGCTAGGATCTGGAAGGCTAGGATCTGAAAAAGAAAACGTGTCCGAGATGTTGACAAAAACAAATCATCATGTGGGCCGATCTGGTGATAGTGCAAAAACGGTCGAAGCTCAATGCCACCCACCCCTGTGGGCTCGGGTACCTGTAACACGCCCTTGACCTACTCTAGTCACACGTGGGACACAAAGCGGTTCCAGGCACAAGGGCAACAAGGGAATTTCTTCAAAAAAAATTTTGTACAACTTTTTTCAAGGACTATTAAAACATTTGTGGCTCCAACTGCCGCAAATGCGCTGTACTCGCAGGCAACTTTCTGTGGCTATGGAGGGAAAGCTAGGGGCACGTGACTGTTGCACACGTGTTACCAGGCCAAGTAGTCCGGCAGCGTTTGACAATGCTTTTTGTTCCTCAGAACAGACTCTTAATTGACGCAGCTTCCTCGTGCGACGGCTTCTCCGTACACCAGACGCGGAAGGGCAAATGAAGTCGGTGAGGATAGCTATAGGGGCTTAGTAAAGCAAGCTATAGCTATAGGGGCTTGTTGGTACGGCATATCTTATTTTGTTGTAGCGCAAGCTGAACAAGGCCAACAGAAAGGCACATCTGACACACACAGCGCTATGTGTGTCAGATGTGCCTTTTTGTTGTGCTTGTTCGGCTTGCGCTACAACAAAATAAAAAAGGAAAGGCAAAGCCGCAAAATAAGTAAACCATTACACTCATTCGTGTGTCTTATTTAACTGTTGCTAATAAAGGCGTTTAGGATTTGTCTTCTCCTGCCTAAACTTACGTAGACTAAAACACGGGACACAATTCAGAAGCCTTCTCACTTGTGCGCGCTTTGCCTCCGTAGATTACCCTTCATAGCCACAGAAAGTTATCCGCAAGTATAGTGCCACTGCTGGCGCGTTCGTCGTCGTCGGCTCCTTGCACAGCTTGTTCCACTGTGAAAAAAAAAAGCTATCATCAGCAATGGCTCGAGCGTCGTCGTCTTCCACAACTGGCTCTGTTGCCGCTCATCATTCCAGCGTATAATTTCACGTCTTTTCTGTCGTCGTAGTGGGGAAAGCTGCGTTTGCGAGGGTATGAGCCATTCATTGTCTTACGTGAGGGACACATTTAGTAACAGAGGTTATACGCGAATGTGTGTGCGCACCTATATCGCACTGATGACCACACATTAGGACAATAAATATGCTCGTACCTTTGTTCAATATTCTTTGTCACATCTGTACCATGCGCTAAACAGCTTCGCTGGTCTTCCATGTTCGCAGAGTGGAAGGCCTCTGAAATTTTTTTTTATTCCTGGAACGGAAAGGCGCAGTTCAGGTTGTTTTAAACATCACAAAGTTGAGGGTGGACGTGCCGAGGGTGTGAAGCCCGATAGTAGGGAGGCACGATAGATGCTGACCACGTTGGAGAGTGACGCCTGTGGATTGTCGTTCTGGCAGGCAGGTAAGGGAGCCTGACTACATCCGTGAAACGTGAAAAATATGGGCCCTAAGCATGTCGGTGCTAATGTGAGACATGATCGGATGTTCTTGAGCCATTACAATTGTTCCTACTGTTGAGGCGCTCCGCGAAAGGCCGAGTTGGATGCGCAGTGCACACTGAAGTGCTTGAAGATTTGAATTGCATGTTTTAGCAAGCACGGGAGAGATGCAGCGTAGGAATCTAATCAAACTTGCTCGATACAACTGCAGCATAGATACCACTGATGATCCCCAGGATTTGCCGGCGATTAACTTGAAGATGTAGACAATAGATGTGAGCTTCTTCAAGTGGGCAATCTCAGGGCTCCAGGAGAGGTCCCGTTCAACAATAACACTCAAAGACCGATGATTCCTCTTGCAGGAGATAGGTTGGCCATAGATACATACTAGATAACCAGACATCGCTTTCCGCGTGAAAACGACTAGCGCACATTTTCTACCTAGAAGGTTAGGCCTTGTGTGCAAAGATAGCCAGGTGCGTGTGTTGCAGCCTTCTGTTGCCTCGCACGAAACTGCAGGCAACTCACCACTTATGCCTAGGTGCAGATGTCGTCGGCGCCGATTGAGACACTCACTGTTTCCGTGTTTCCGGTAGACATTCGGTCAGCCGAAGAAGGGCGAGGTTGAAATGAACACGGCTTGGAACACTGGTTTGGGGAATGTCACGGCATGTGTAGTGGTCGGTAGTTGGACCATCTTCCGTACGTACGAACAAGGATCTTTGTGTCAAGTAGTCTCGGCTCCATCGAAATACTCGACCTCCTAGTTGTCAAAAGTGCGTCTAGGATAGCTTCATGGGAAACATTGTCGTAAGCGCCATTCCTGTCAAGAAAGAGTGCTACTGATAATCGCTTCCAATATTTTTCCTGCTCTGCAGATGGCACTACGTCGATGACATTGGTAACCGGTGAACAGCCTTGTCAAAGTCCCGCCACAGAGTCAGGTTAAATTTTGTGCTGTTCAAGGCACCATTTGAGATGCATGAGGATCGTACGTTCCACGAGCTTCGCGGCACAGCAGACGAGTGCCATAGGGCGACTCGATGCCAGTTCCAGCGGTGACTTATCTGCTTTTAGCAGTGGTACTAGGCGGCTGCGTTTCCATTTCTGTAGAACGACGCCATCTTGCCATGACATATTAACCAGATTGAGCAGTTCTTGTCGCGTTTCCCGACCTAAGTGGCGCAAAACAGTATATATTATTCCAGCGGCCCTTGGTGAAGACGAACGCCTACAGAGCGTCATAGCAACATCTAACTCTTCTGTATAGAATGGTGCGTCGAGACTTGTTTCTCGTGGACCAGGAATGTAGCCTATAAAACAATGTCAGGGAGTAAAACTGTCCTGCCGACGACTTTTGTGCAAAATTCCTCTAGAACGTGTATCTCATGCCGTTACTTTTTTTTTACAGCAAGAGAGTTAAAAGGGTGTCGTTGCGGGAGGCATGAGCGAAAGCCCCGAGGGTACGCCACCCACGGGACAGTCGCTTTCGCATCCAGTGACTCAGAGAAGCATTTCCATACTTGATCCTCTAGCTTATCTATTCGGCACTGTATCTTCTTTTGCATGCGCCGAGCTACCCTGAGGTTAAAAATGGACTTCGTGCGCCTGTACCTCCTTTCAGCTCGGCGACGTAGTGCATGAAGCCTTTCCAATTCAGTTATTCTGTACGCTTTCATGAATGCGTGAAGCAACGCAGACAGTCTTGCATTCCGTCTGCAATGCTGTATTCTAACTTGCCTGCGATATGTTTCTTGCATGTGTCTTCTACAATATCTTCAAAGACTGACCAGTCGATAGGAGGGGGGCGTTCTTCTCCGGCAGCTGCTAGGGTGTCTCGATGTCCTTCCTCGCCCGCCGCTCCGTACAGACTGGAAACAACCGCGGCGTCTACTATGGTGTCCGCGATTCGTATGGTCAACGCCATAGTAGACGCCTTTCGCGGACGCCGTAGGGACGCGTTGCTGGTACTCGCGTGTCTTGAAAGCGATCTGCGACGTGGCCAAAGTGTGTGCCCGCGTGGGCCTCATCTTCAAAGTGATCCGCGATGTTTGCAGGGTGCGCGTAGTGCAGGCAGCTTCGTATGCGACGTGATTTCGACGTTTCGTTTGCATTGAAGCGACAGAAGCACGGAAACAAATTGCCTCGCGGCTACTGCTGCGATTACTAACTCCGGCGTTTTCGCAGAGTTTCCGCTGTCATTGAGTGAGATGTGCTCATCTTTACCTGTACGCGCGTGATACTGCGCTGGTTAACTTAGTTAAAGCAGGTTGATGGGCTAGTTGGTTTGAATCTATGATAGAATATGTAAGCGCGACTTAACAAGGACGGAAAAAGAAGCAGACACAAAGACAGCGCTGTCTCTGTGTGTCTGTTTCTGTCTACGTCCCCGTTGAGTCCCGATTACATATTCTATCATTGCTAATTTAGTCACTAAGCGACTGTTTACAAGCTTATATGGACGATAAAACTACTATGCTTACATTATGCAGTCATCTACTAATTTGCTATCGCAATCGGTGCTTCGCCTTTCGGGCGCAACTGCGAATTTTACATGCTATCGTTGTAAAACACCCCCCCCCCCCCCCCGTATAAAAAATTTCGACCCGTTTTAGTGATGGTTGGTTCGACTTGGGGAAGGGAAATAAAGCGAGTGCGTTGCGACTGGCTCATTGTGTTGCTGCAGCACCGGACCATTGCAAGCGGCTGCAGCCGTGCGCCAACGGGTCGACGTGCGTGGACGAGCCGAGCGGCTACCGGTGCGTGTGCCCCCCCGGTCTGAGCGGCAGCCGCTGCGAGCTGGACGCAGACGACTGCGCACCGGGCTTGTGCCAGAACGGCGCCAGGTGCATCGACGGCCGGGACTCGTTCACCTGCCTCTGCCCTCCGGGCTACGTGGGCAGCGCGTGCGAAATCGACGAGGACGACTGCGTGTCCGGTGGGTCTGCCACTCGCTTCAGCAGGGTACACTAGCTGATTGCACTTTGCGTACACGTATATTGACGCGTTCACAGTGATTATGTAGGTGCGCCGGCTAGAGTGGCCTTGTCCGCTGAAAGACTGGCAGCATGAGGAAGCATATCGACTGTTGGTTGCGTGAGAGCCGACTGAGTACCAAGCGTGTAGCTTTCACAGCGAAGCTGTTAAGGGCTAGTTACCCCAGGATTGTGTCGGAGGGTAGACACAAAACGATCATCATCAGGATTGGCTCCAGCGTCGTCGTCCTCTTCCACAGCTGGGCCCATTGCCACTCCTCGGCACTACCGCACGAACGCGCTCGTGCCACTAGTCCCTCGTTCGTCATCGTCATCAATTACTTAAGAAACACGAAGACGTAGCCAATTCTTGAGAACAACTTTAATGAACCGTCAAGATCCACCGAGTGATAAACACCGGGACCGCACGTTTCAGCTTGGCTGGTGAAGCCTCGCGGAGGTGAAGCAGGCGTTAAACATACGTGGGCCGATCCGAGGGATAGTGAAACGCCGGCCCAACGCGCGCGGGAGGAGCAGTTTGCCATTAAGGGTCTGACATACACAGCTTCGCTGGTAACCCTTCTTCACAGAGAGGAAGGGCACTGATCTATATATATATATATGTGTGTGTGTGTGTGTGTGTGTGTGTGTGTGTGTGTGTGTGTGTGTGTGTGTGTGTGTGTGTGTGTGTGTGTGTGTGTGTGTGTGTGTGTGTGTGTGTGTATTTATGTATGTATGTATGTAACATCAAGGCAGGTTATACAGTCTGATAGTTTTTGCGCTTTGTCGCCTCAACTATAGGTGTTCCATGTTTCAGTCGACTAAATCATTGAGTCGCCTTGAACGTTTAGTCATTTCGTAAAACTTTACAGCATAAAGCTCGTTGTCGCGCGCTTACCGTGTTCGCCTTTACGACTTAAGCGTACTTTTCTGTTCAGCTGTTTACGGAGCTGTTAGCGCGTATTATTCACCTCTTTCTACTTTACTGTCATTGTTTCTGCATGGATGATGCTTTCACTAGCCAAGATTATTGCCAAGATTTATTTATCACAGGAAGTAGGAGCCCGTTCCTGCGGCGAGCTTCGGCATTTTCCCTCAGCACAACCGAGTGAAAAAGTGCAGCAAAGAACGAAAGAGCAAACGCGAAGTGCTGCGGGTGATGAAGAAAAAGATATCCGTGCATCCGTGGCAGCCGCGGCGCCGGAGCGGAGAGAGAAAAATAACCAGAAAGCTTGCCTTCTTCCGTGGCATTGGCGACGCCCAAGCGGGGTAAAGAAAAAATAACGAGAAAGCTTGCCTACTTCTGCAGCAGTGGCGATGACGGAGCAGGGTAAAGAAAATACAACCAGAAAGCTAGCCTTCTTCCGCGGCAGTGGCGATGCCGCAGCAGGGCAAAAAAATATATATAATCAGAAAGCTCGCCTTCTTCCGCGGCAGCGGGGATGCTGGAGCAGGGTAAAGAAAAAACAACCAGAAAGCACGCCTTCTTCCGTGGCATTGGCGAAGCCCAAGCGGGGCAAAGAAAAAAATAACCACAAAGCTCGCCTTGTTCTGCGGCAGCGGCGATGTCGCAGCAGGGTAAAGAAAAATATAATCAGAAAGCTCGCCTACTTCCACAGCAGTAACGATGCCGGAGCAGGGTAAAGAAAAAATAACCAGGAAGCTCGCCTTCTTCAGCGGCAGCGGGGATGCTGGAGCAGGGTAAAAAAAAAGTAACCAGAAAGCTTGCCTACTTCCACAGTAGTCGCGACGCCAGAGAATGGTCAGAAAGCCCGCCTTCTTCCGCGGCAGTGGCAACGCCGGAGGAGGGTAAAGAAAAAATAACCAGAGCTCGCCTTCTTCCGCGGCAGGGGCGACGCCCAAGCGGGGTAAAGAAAAAATAACGAGAAAGCTTGCCTACTTCCACAGCAGTGGCGATGCCGGAGAATGGTCAATGAAATATAACCAGAAAGCTCGCCTTCTTCCGCGGCATTGCTATGCCGGAGGGCGGTAAAGAAAAAATAACCAGAAAGCCCGCCTTCTTCCGTGGCAGCGACGATGCTGGAGCAAGAGAGAGAGAGAATGAAACTTTTATTTGAAGTAGTGATTTGTCAGTCGACGTGGGAGGGTCCCTTATTCCAGGAGCCCTCTGGCTTGGATCGCCCTCCGGCCCCGGGCGACTAGTTCGCGCTGGTCGACCAGGTCCGGCTTGGAGATCGCAGCCTCCCACGTTTCAGCGAGGTGGTTTGGATCTGCGTCTGCTGCTATTAGTTGTGTCGCTGTGATGCTTTCTCGGGTGTTCTTGCATTGCAGGAGGAGGTGCGCCAGGGTGTCAGGCACGTTGCAGTGTGGACAGGTGTAGCTGTATAGCGTCGCGTGGAAGTGATGCAGCAAGATTCCGTGGGTAAATGTATTGCTCTGGAGTCGCCTGTAGTCGGTGCCTTCGTTTCTTGTTAGTTTGGGATGTGGTGGAGGGTACACCCTGCGTCCAAGCCGATAGTGTTGTAGTAGTGCTTGGTAAGTTAACGGTATTGTTTCCGTTTCCTCCGCTGATTTATGTGGGTGGGACCTTTCACGAATACCGTGCGGGGAAGCCCGGTTGACGCTTGCGCGGGCCGCGGTGTGTGCCGCTTCATTCCCCTCGAGTCCCTCGTGTCCCGGAACCCACATGATGCAGGTGTAGGGGGGAGGAGTATCGCCACGTTTCAGTAAGTTGATCGCTTTGGTGGAGACCCTGCCTTTCATGTAGTTGCGTGCCGCTGTTTGAGAGTCGGTGAAGACCACTATGGCATCCTCGCTTGTATGGGTGGCGAGTGCTATAGCGGCCTCCTCAGCTGTGTCCGCGCGTTTGGCGGGAATTGTCGCCAACGCCAGTGTCGTCCCCCTGTAGTCTGTGACGCTGATGGCGAAGGCGTTTCGGCCAGGATACTTGGCTGCGTCCACGTAGCGAGCCTGCGGGTCGTTACGGTGCTTGTGTCTGATGGCGTTTACCCTGGCGAGCCGTCTGCCTCGATGGTGTTCTGGATGCATGTTCCGAGGGATCTGAAGAACTTGTAAACATTCTCGCAGCTTCGATGTGATCTTTTCTTTACGTTCGCCATCGTGTTCTATGTTGGTTACATATCCTGTGCGTCGGAGGACTGCTCGGCCTGTGGTTGTGAGCTTGAGTCTCTCGATCTGGTTGATGAGGTGCGCTTCCGCGAGTTCTTCCCAGGAGTTGTGAACTCCCATGCGAAGCAATCGGTCAGTGGAGGCGGTTGTCGGTAGTCCTAGGGCGAGCTTCGTGGCCTTTCGTATTAGAAGGTTTAGCTTTTGTTTCTCGGCTGTCTTCAGGTTGAGGTAAGGAGTTCCGTATGTAATGCGGCTGTAAAGGAGGGCTTGTACCATTTGCAAAGTTTCGTGCTCTTTGAGGCCATTGCGGCGATTGGCCACGCGTCGTAACAGATGAGTAAGCTGTGCCACGGTGTTGTGTAGCCTGGGGAGTGTGGTGGAGCCGGATCCGTCCTTGTGTATATGGACTCCGAGGACTCGAAGTGAATCGACCTTCGGTATCGGGACTCCCTGGAGAAGGACTTGCGGGTCCGGTGCGTCGTGGCTTGGGGGCCGGCCCCGGGTGCGTGCCCCGAGTACTAACAGCTCGGATTTATCTGGGGCGCAGTGGAGGCCGCAGGTGTTGAGGTACCGTTCGATGATGTTGACTGCCTCCTGAAGACGGGTCTCCTGTTCGCCCGTGCTCGCGCCTCTCGTCCACAGTGTGATATCATCTGCATATAGAGCATGGGATATCCCTGGGACGGTGTCTAGGAGGCGGGGAAGGTTGAGGAGGGCCACGTTGAAGAGGAGTGGCGAGATTACCGAACCTTGTGGCGTACCCCTGTTAGGTAGGTGAAATGACTTGCTTCGGAGGTTGGCAATCCCCACCGTGGCCGTACGGTTGGTGAGGAAAGCGCGCATGTAGGCGTATGGTTTGGCACCGCAGCCGATATCTTCTAGATTACGGAGAATGGCTTCATGGCTCACGTTATCAAAGGCGCCCTTTACGTCTAGCGCTAGAATGGAAGACTTGCTGTGTTTGCTCAAATGGTCAAGAATATCTTCTTTTAGCTGGAAGAGGACGTCCTGCGTGGAGAGCATCTGGCGGAAGCCGAACATGGTGTGCGGATAGCGATCGTTTCCCTCGAGATGTGTGGTGAGCCGCTCGTTGACCATGTGTTCAAACAGTTTCCCGGCGCAGGACGTAAGGGAGATGGGGCGGAGGTTTGCGATGGAGATGGGTTTGTTTGGCTTGGGTACCATGGTTACCTCCGAGTGTTTCCAGGCTGTTGGTAGTTCGCCTTTAATCCAGCAGTCGTTATAATACCGAAGGAGAGCCGTCAACGCCCGAGGGGGTAGCTGTCGAAGGTGCTTGTAGGTGACTCTGGCTTTGCCCGGGCTCGTATTGCGTGTTATCCTAGAGAGGGCCGCCTGCAACTCTGCCTGTGTGAAAGGCCGATCTAGCTCTTCGTTCGGCGCTCCTTGGTACTCTCTGGGGGTGGAAAGGTTGGTGGCAGTGGTTTGCGGGTTAGCTGAGCCGTGTAGCTTCGTCTGAAGTTCTTGGAGTAGCTGATCCTCTGTGCCGCCATAGTTGTGGATTAGTCGGTGAATTGTATGTCTTTGTTGGGTTTTGGTGTGGGCGTCGTCGACCAGGGATCGAAGTATATGCCAAGTCTTCTTTGTGCTGAGGGTTCCTTGAAGTTGGTCGCAGAAGAATCGCCAGTTCTGACTCGCTAGCTGTTCAGCGTACTCCTGTGCCTGCATGCTTAATAGGGCAATTCGGCGCTGGAGCTTGCGGTTGAGCTTTTGGCGTCGCCATCGTTTGAGGAGCGATCGCCGAGCCTCCCATAAGTGCAGTAGGTGGTTATCGACCGCCGGGTTGTCCTCGTCTAGTTTAATCGTCCTGGTGTGGCCGTCAGCCGCACCTACGATACCGTTTAGCCAAGATTCAACGTCTTCGATGTCCGAATCGTTGTCAAGCTCATTCCTATACGCATTCCAGTCAGTGAGTCGCGCCTTTCCTGTCTTGTGCGCGCGGTGAGATTGTTCAACCTCGATTTGAATTATGTGGTGATCGCTCCCTAGCGTGTCCGGGAGTCGGGTCCACGTGGCCTTTCGCACGTCTCGAGTGAACGTGAGATCAGGATTGGTGTCCCGGGACACGCTGTTGCCCACTCGGGTGGGTTGGAGCAGGTCATTCCATAACGTAAGACCGTGCTGCTGTGCGGCATCGTGAACCCGTGCCCCTTTCTTGGTGGTATTGGGGTAGCCCCAGGCCGCGTGTGGGGCGTTAAAGTCCCCTACTACAACAAGCCGGTTGCCGTTTACGTTCTTGCGAAGGTCCCGGACGAAGTGGTCGTAGTGGAGTAGCTGCTCCCGCGGCGGGCTGTAGAGATTGGCTAGGTATAGGCTCTGTTGATTCTTGCGAGTCGGCAACACCTCCACTATGGTGTGTTCGATTTCAGTGTCTTCAATTTCGTGAGGCTGTACGGTTAGTGTCTTCTTGACAAGAATTGCGGTGCGGGCAGTCTGTGCCATAGTGTTGTAGCCGGGGAGCTTTATTTTCATGGTGTTGGTTTCCTGTAGCGCGATTATGTCAGGATTGTTTGCTTTGAGATATTCTTGCAGGTTGGCCGAGCGGGGTCTATAGGATCTGCAATTCCAGTGCCAAATGCGGAGGGTGGGAAGCGGCTCGGTATGTCTACGTTTGGGAGCCGCCATGTTGGTGGTTGTCCTCCACCTGGAGTAGGTGGTTTGGCGTTGTGGAGCTAGAATCCTCCGCGGATTCCCCTCGTACGGTCCTTCGTCCTTTTCGTTTGGTTCATAACTGCTCCGCCAGATGTTCATGAGTAACAAAATTCTTGTAAGCATAGGTCATGAAGTTGTGTTGTTGTGCCATGAAGCCATCCAGTTTGGCGTCGAGTGTGGTGACCGTACGGGTTAGTGGCTCTACCTTGTCCATGATTTTAGTTATCACTGTCTGTATGGTCCTGTCTACTGATGCGAGAAGTTTTGTAGTGAGGGTTTCCTCGAAGACTTGAAGGCGTCGTTCCACAAGGTCGAGAATCTTCGCTTCATGTGCTTGCAGCCGCTCGTCTACCCGCTTCATTATTCTGGTTTCTACATGTTTTAGTATGCTTTCTTCTACTCTCTTCGCTACTCTTTGCTCGAGTTCTGACATGTCGCACTCGGTTACCGGTTGTTGTTGTATCGTCCTCTCTAGATCCTGTACTTTATGTTCGAGAGTCCGTATCGTCGCTGTTTCGCCCGAACTGCTGGGGTTGCGTGAGGAATTCGAGGCGCTGCTTCCGTTCGCCGCGGCGACGTAAGTGATTCGCCTAACGGAGCGAGACCGTGACCGAGAGCGGGATGTAGAGCGCGATCTTAGGATAGAGCGAGAGCGACTCCGGCCAGGTCTTTGTCGAGGCGAGGGCCCCCGTGAGCTATCTGATGTGGTAACCAGCGCGGGGAAGTCTTCGGTGCTCGAGCTCCAGTGATTCTGTCGGGCGCGAGCGTTGTCAAGTTGCTGTCTTCTTACTTGGTAGGGAGGCGGGTTGTTACGGAGTTTCTTCTTACATTCCTTGCCTGCCGTTTCGTGGTCTCCGCCGCAAATTTTGCACTTCGGGTGACAATCGTGTTCTTCCGTGACCCCATCGCGCCCGCATGTGTAGCAGAAGTTGGCTCTCGGCTGAGGACATATATCCTGTCTGTGTCCGATGGCGCCGCAGGTTCTGCAGTATTGGACGGATTTTCGGTAGGGCTTGCATCTGTAGTCACCGCTCTGGTACGTTACGTAATAAGGGACGTGCTGTCCGTCGAAGGTGATAACCGCGGCTGTTGAAGACCCTAGCATGCGCGCGCCGAGAACCGTGTATCTTGAGTCCACTCGAAGGCCGGCAACAATCTCCGCGGGACTTGTACCCGGTTCGAGGCCGTATATCACTCCGCGGCACACATCGTCTGGGTGCCGGATGTGGGGATTTACTTGATAGGCGGTTCCGCCGAATTGTATGGTGTTGATATGCTGCAGTTTGGAAGCTCGTTCCGTACTTGCCGTGCTCGCGATGATCACATTCTCTAGTTTCTGCACTTGTACTCGGACATTATCGTGAAAGTCTTGCTGGACCAAACCACTGGATCTTCCGATGGCTTGTGTCACTGCGATGAGTGTGTGCTTCGAGAGGTCAAGACCTGCTTGAGGGCGGAAGACGATCTTGAAGTCGTCAGTAGGGAAGGGGCGCATCTTCAGAATGCGTTGACGCTGCGGCAGTGGTTGTGCTTGAGGCTTGGGGTCTGGTTTCAGGACTTCCATGGCTCTTTCCTCGGTGGATTTATTGTCTTCTTTTGCTAATCTGCCTTTACGACCAACTTGTAGCCACTCGATGTGGGCTTTACCCGTCGTTTTGCCGCTATTCGCGTCGTATGTCCACTGTGGTGTGGTATCGGTGTTAGCCCCGGTCACCTCCATTCGCGCCGTTGTCGGCTCTTCTTGTAAAGCGTTCGCCATCTCTGTTTCCAGAAAAGCGGGCGCGCTTCGCCTCAGATGCTGGTTCTGCGCGATTCACTTCTGCTGCGAGAGCGCCGTGCGCGTGCACCGCGGGCATGCAGGCGCGAGCCGCTGGTCTCCTGCTCGTGCCACGGGTGCCCCGGCGTTAGGGTTATACTGGAGCGCACGGTCACACAATGTTCAGGGTTCGATAATTCGAGTAGAGGTCCACTCACTGCGTCGTGGCTGGTGTCAAACGATGCCTTGCAACTTCAGGAATCCGAGGTTACCAAATTCGCTGAGTTTCCAAGCAACGTTCCGCACAAAATAGCGAGAAAAGCAGGAGCCCATGTGAGGTACGACTGTGCTCCTCGGCCCCCTGGCGGTTTTTTCATCGCTGGAGCAATGTAAAGAAAAAATAACTGGAAAGCTGGCCTTGTTCTGCGGCAGTAGCGATGTCGGAGCAGGGCAAAGAAAAAGTAACGACAGAGCTCGCCTACTTCACCAGCAGTGGCGATGTCGGAGCAGGGTTAAGAAAATGTAACTAGAAAGCTCGCCTTCTTCCGCGGCAGGGACGATGCCGCAGCTGGGTAAAGCAAAAATAACCAGAAAGCTTGCCGACTTCCACAGCAGAGCGATCCCAGAGCAGGATCAAGAAAAAATAACCAGAAAGCTCGCCTTCTTCCGTGGTAGGGACTATGCGGGAAGAGCATAAAGAAAAAATGACCAGAAACCTCGCCTTATTCCGCGGCAGTGGCGATGCCGGAGTAGCGTAAAGAAAAAAATAACCAGAAAGCCCGCCTTCTTCCGTGGCAGTGGCGACGCTTCTGGTCTTCGACGGCAGTCGTGGCGCCGGAGCGGAGTAAAGAAAATATAACCAGAAAGCTCGCCTTCTACTGCGGCAGTGGCGATGCCTGAGCAGGGTAAAAAAAATAGCCAAAAAGCTGGCCTACTTCCAGAGCAGTAACGAAGCCGGAGCAGGGGAAAAAAACCAGAAAGCTCGGCTTCTTCTGCGGCAGCGGTGGCGCCGGAGCGGAGTAAAGAAAAAATAACATGAAAGCTCGCCTTCTGCGGCAGTGACGATGCCTGAGCAGGGTGCAAAATAACCAGAAAGCTGGCCTACTTCCAGAGCAGTAACGAAGCCGGAGCAAGGAAAAAAAAAATAACCAGAAAGCTTGCCTTCTTTGACGGCAGTGGCGGCGCGGGACCGGAGTTTAAAAAGATAACCGGAAAGTTCGCCTTCTTCTGCGGCAGTGGCGATACCTGAGCAAGGTACAAAACTAACGAAGCCGGAGCAGGGAAAAAAAAAGGCCGTGGCTTAGCTTGGTTAAGCCTGGTGATTGCGAAGCAATAGTGTGTTATTCTCGGATCAGCTGGTAGTATGGCTGGTGGTAGTCTTGGGTTATGCTAGTGTTACGGCTTACAGTGAATCATCTAAGAGGAAGTCATCCGTCGAATCCGTGTATGCCGACAAACATTTCCCTCACCAGCGTGCCCATTACAAAATCTTCCAGTATCGATTGGCCGACGGTGCGGTAACACTCCATTTTCTCCGCATCGTAAGATATGCCCACTCTGACCGTAGCGCCCCTGGTGAGAGGAGCGGGAGTTAGGCCGCCGTTGGTGGCTACCGCCTCGCCTCGCGACGGCGTGAGATGGGGCCCCGTTTTTACACAGCTGGTGTGACGTCACTAGGTCACGTGGTGTGAAGTCACCAAGCGAGATCACGCTAAAGGTCAATGGTGCCTACCACCGCCTCGCCACGGAACGGGCTGAAGTGCGACCTAAAGTAGTATTGCTTCGCAATAATAACCAGAAAGCTCGCCTTCTTTAGCGGCAATGGCGGCTCCTGTCGAGCGGTCGTAAAAAAAATGGCCGTGGCTTAGCTTGGTTAAGCCTGGTGATTGCGAAGCAATAGTGTGTTATTCTCGGATCAGCTGGTAGTATGGCTGGTGGTAGTCTTGGGTTATGCTAGCGTTACGGCTTACAGTGAATCATCTAAGCACCAGCACGTCCAGGTGCATCTCGGACTTGAGCACGCCGTTGGCGAACGCCCGTATCGAGCTGAAGGACGAGAGGTCCAAGTAGCGCATGACGACGTTCTCGATGCTCGACACCCGCCGAACGTCGGCGGCTGCGAGGAGGCCGCTGCTGATGTCGCGACACGCGAGGATGACTCGGGCGCCGCGCCGCGCCCCTGGTGAGAGGAGCGGCAGTTAGGCCGCCGTTGGTGGCTACCGCCTCGCCTCGCGACGGCGTGAGATGGGGCCCCGTTTTTACACAGCTGGTGTGACGTCACTCTAGGTGACGTGGTGTGACGTCACGCAGCGAGGTCACGCTAAAGGTCAATGGTGCCTACCACCGCCTCGCCACGGAACGGGCTGAAGTGCGACCTAAAGTAGTATTGCTTCGCAATAAAAAATTGAGAGACGCTTAAGCTTCGCCTTTAAGCGTGGAACGCTGTAGCGTTCAAAGACCCCGAGTGCTCCTGACGCTTCCCTGCAAATGCGGCTAACGTAAACGTTTACCTGCAAAGGGTGGCGGCAAATGCTACGCACGAAGACGAGCTGTCTTGTTCTTTTACTTCGTTTCCATGCGCTGCGGGCGCCACCACTGCCGTGGTTGCGCGGAGGGGAGTTTCGTCTGGATGGTATTGGAAGGGAGCGAGCTGAACACGCCGCTCCCACTAGGGTAGACCTCAAATGGCAGCTGCAAAATGTGTTTGTGTTTGAGTTTCCGTGTAACAGAATTAAGTTTTCTCGTATATTCAAATTACAATCCGACCTTATCATGTGAGTAGGTAGTGGTTAGGCCATACTTTACGAATTTACTAGCGTATTTTACTTTGAGAAATTCAATTATTACAGGAGTGCAGATTTTCGGGCTAGTGGGTTCGTTGCATCAATTGAAGTCATAGCGCTGGAGCTTGACACGGACATGAAGGACGACAGGACGTACGCTTTATTTCAGTAACGCCTACGCGCCAACCGGAGGGTCTGCGTGCATCGCGATGCGTGGTTCGGGATGATTTTTCTCTGACAGACGGCGCCGCCGACAATGGATTTTCTGCGATGAGGGGTCTTCAACGCTGTAGCGTTAGAAAGCACCAGGAAGTCCATCGCGTCGCGTAGCGTTCGCCGCAAGTTTTTCCTGGTAATGATTAGGGTTGCGTATTCCGCAGTGCTGGGAAGCGCAAACTGTCTCCGGTTTGTACAGTATTGTCACGTTGTAGTGGCGGGGAACAACACAGAAGCAAAGGGTAAGGATCACAGAACTAGGTCTTAGCTGGGCTAACCTGTGCCCACAAAAGCAAGCGACACCCAAAGCACGGTAGCGGTTAGCATAGTAGGCGATCGTCAAAATCTGTTGAGCGGGTCAAGCGCGTCGGCTTTTATACGAGAGTCATCGAAGGCTTCCGATTAATTGCTGGTGGCCGCGTGTCTTCGAGAAAGTACTACACAATTCGCGTCGCGCATGCAATGATATTATACAACGTTTGGTGACACAGACAGCGGATAGAACCATCGATAACATTCGAGAAACTTCCGATACATGCAGTCGCATCCTGCGCTGAGCGATAACGTGTAACATATGTAGCCGGTGAAAAGGCGGTCAACGCAGAAAGATAAACAAGTACACATGTTAGTATTGCGCCGCGCGTCGCGGCTCTGCCAGCCGGTGTGGTGGTTGTTGCGATGCCTGAATCTATGGCGAAATAAAAACAAGCAAATATAGAGCTGTGCTCAAATTTCGCGTTAGAGAGTATTGTAATCATCGGTGAAATTTTTGTGATAGTCTACACTGGGTGTGTATGCGGCTTGTACGACTTGCGTACACAGCGAAGTTTAGAGAGTCACTTTCGCAGCTACGCCGCACATCCTGGAAAGTGGCTTGGCAAAACTGATGGCGGCATTGAAATTGAGCGCGCCGAACACGCGTCCATGAGACACTGCAACTGGGGAAGTATTCCGTAGGAGTCCACCTAGTGGACTGTCCATTTCGGTCGCTGCTGATTGGCTGGTGCCGCTCGTCTCCTCCTGGCTCCTACAGCTGCATCCAATTAGCAGCGGCCGAAATGGACAGTCCACTAGGTGGACTCTTACAGAATACCCCACCCCCCCCTGCTCATGGATTCCATTTGAAAAACAGGAGCGCTGTTTAGATGTTTAGATGCGACGAGTTGATCTTGCGGGAGCTGCTGCTGAATGAGTCTGAATCGTACCAACAGTTCTTTCGTGAACATTCTGATATTGCTGCGCGTTCGTTTGCAGCTCCCTGCTTGAACGGCGCCACGTGCATTGATGGCGTCAACGAGTTCACCTGCCACTGCGCTAGGGGCTTCACTGGCAAGCGCTGCGAGGCGGCCTTCCACGACTGTGCCATGATGCCTTGTCGGAACGGCGGATCCTGCTTCGAGAGCTTCGCGGTAAGCGGAAACGACAAAGAGAACAATTAATATTATTATTATTATTATTATTATTATTATTATTATTATTATTATTATTATTATTATTATTATTATTACCTTCTAATGGTTCACCGTTTCCCTCTGGGGACGCAACGCTCCTGCTACTAAAGGCACCGCTGTTCTCACAGCTGTACAGAACCATGCGTCGAGTGCATTGAATTTTGCCCGCCCATTTTGGGCATCATGTGTGGCGAGCGCATATTACTTGTGTGCTGATTATGAAGATCTCACTACCTTTCTATTTTTATTGCGCAGCATTCTTCGGCTAGGGGTCCTGTGTCATTTTCTGATCCGTTCCGTTCTTCCTTACGTTTTTACGTTTCACGTCCCCAAATACACCTAGCGCCATGTAGGCTCGATCAGGTGAATTTCTGTGAATGCGCAAAGTTATGTAGGTTTACCGCCGCCTTCTTGTGGGCACACCAACCTGCTATATGACACTTTTGTCAAAAAGCCGCCAGGTGCCCACAGCCATGCGCCCAAAGCTGAAATGATAGAGTTTGATGCAATAATTACTAGAGGTAACTCTGGCATGGGAGCTGCAAGTGGGGTAGTTCAGCCAGTATGGAAGTGATGGTTAGTAAACATATTATTGCAAATAGCATTCTTTGTCTACTTAACCCCTTTTGTATCTGTCTGTCTGTCTGTCTGTCTGTCTGTCTGTCTGTCTGTCTGTCTGTCTGTCTGTCTGTCTGTCTGTCTGTCGGTCGGTCGGTCGGTCGGTCGGTCGGTCGGTCGGTCGGTCGGTCGGTCGGTCGGTCGGTCGGTCGGTCGGTCGGTCGGTCGGTCGGTCGGTCGGTCGGTCGGTCGGTCGGTCGGTCGGTCGGTCGGTCGGTCGGTCGGTCGGTCGGTCGGTCGGTCGGTCGGTCGGTCGGTCGGTCGGTCGGTCGGTCGGTCGGTCGGTCGGTCGGTCGGTCGGTCGGTCGGTCGGTCGGTCGGTCGGTCGGTCGGTCGGTCGGTCGGTCGGTCGGTCGGTCGGTCGGTCGGTCGGTCGGTCGGTCGGTCGGTCGGTCGGTCGGTCGGTCGGTCGGTCGGTCGGTCGGTCGGTCGGTCGGTCGGTCGGTCGGTCGGTCGGTCGGTCGGTCGGTCGGTCGGTCGGTCGGTCGGTCGGTCGGTCGGTCGGTCGGTCGGTCGGTCGGTCGGTCGGTCGGTCGGTCGGTCGGTCGGTCGGTCGGTCGGTCGGTCGGTCGGTCGGTCGGTCGGTCGGTCGGTCGGTCGGTCGGTCGGTCGGTCGGTCGGTCGGTCGGTCGGTCGGTCGGTCGGTCGGTCGGTCGGTCGGTCGGTCGGTCGGTCGGTCGGTCGGTCGGTCGGTCGGTCGGTCGGTCGGTCGGTCGGTCGGTCGGTCGGTCGGTCGGTCGGTCGGTCGGTCGGTCGGTCGGTCGGTCGGTCGGTCGGTCGGTCGGTCGGTCGGTCGGTCGGTCGGTCGGTCGGTCGGTCGGTCGGTCGGTCGGTCGGTCGGTCGGTCGGTCGGTCGGTCGGTCGGTCGGTCGGTCGGTCGGTCGGTCGGTCGGTCGGTCGGTCGGTCGGTCGGTCGGTCGGTCGGTCGGTCGGTCGGTCGGTCGGTCGGTCGGTCGGTCGGTCGGTCGGTCGGTCGGTCGGTCGGTCGGTCGGTCGGTCGGTCGGTCGGTCGGTCGGTCGGTCGGTCGGTCGGTCGGTCGGTCGGTCGGTCGGTCGGTCGGTCGGTCGGTCGGTCGGTCGGTCGGTCGGTCGGTCGGTCGGTCGGTCGGTCGGTCGGTCGGTCGGTCGGTCGGTCGGTCGGTCGGTCGGTCGGTCGGTCGGTCGGTCGGTCGGTCGGTCGGTCGGTCGGTCGGTCGGTCGGTCGGTCGGTCGGTCGGTCGGTCGGTCGGTCGGTCGGTCGGTCGGTCGGTCGGTCGGTCGGTCGGTCGGTCGGTCGGTCGGTCGGTCGGTCGGTCGGTCGGTCGGTCGGTCGGTCGGTCGGTCGGTCGGTCGGTCGGTCGGTCGGTCGGTCGGTCGGTCGGTCGGTCGGTCGGTCGGTCGGTCGGTCGGTCGGTCGGTCGGTCGGTCGGTCGGTCGGTCGGTCGGTCGGTCGGTCGGTCGGTCGGTCGGTCGGTCGGTCGGTCGGTCGGTCGGTCGGTCGGTCGGTCGGTCGGTCGGTCGGTCGGTCGGTCGGTCGGTCGGTCGGTCGGTCGGTCGGTCGGTCGGTCGGTCGGTCGGTCGGTCGGTCGGTCGGTCGGTCGGTCGGTCGGTCGGTCGGTCGGTCGGTCGGTCGGTCGGTCGGTCGGTCGGTCGGTCGGTCGGTCGGTCGGTCGGTCGGTCGGTCGGTCGGTCGGTCGGTCGGTCGGTCGGTCGGTCGGTCGGTCGGTCGGTCGGTCGGTCTGCCCGTCCGTCCGTCCATCCGTCCTCTTTCGCGGACGCCGTGGTCCAAGTTATTGACTTGCTTTGGCCACTAGGTATATGCTATAGACGTGATACCGTCGCGGTAGTACCATCGTCGTCATTCCACCTTCATGACCTTACTCTCATCATGACGTCGTCGCCACGCTTTCCACCCCGATCCAATGCCCCAAGTTGTGTATTAGCTTGGGGTACTAAGTGTACCGTCATGGTCGTTGCATAGTCTTGATTCCAGCTTTGTCATCTGACTCTCGTCATGCCGTGGTCGACACGTGGTCAAACTATAATTGTCATCACTGCTGTAATATCATCCTATTGTCCTCATGCCGCCTCCATCGTTACATTGAGGTCCATTTTTCTTGGTCGTTCTCTTATAATCTTACTGTCGTCATTATATCGTGATTATGGCGCCTCTGACATACCGTCATCGCGAGACAGTCGCTATCATGCATCCGTTGCCACACCGTCATCGTCATGCCGTCGTGGTTGTGCCATTGTCGTCACAATAGCTTTGTCATCCGACGTTCGTCATGCCATCGTCATGACGCTATCTTAGTCATAGAGATTTCGTACGTACTCCGGTGGCCTAGCAGTCGAAACAATCCCCCATCCATCACTGTTGCCATCAAAGGCACCCATTTTCCTCAAGGCCCGCGAGCGAGAATGCTGGGAAACCATGTACAGGCGGACGCACGTGCGAACCACACAATATATCTTCTCAGACGGGAGGCGGTAAAGATAATCCACATGCTCCGACGAGTCAGTAAACGCCGCACGGGTCTGAAGGAGCCTGATCTGCTCCGGCTCACGGAGGCTTGCTTAGTCAGCCGGTTTACATAGCGTCTTCCCTTTCACAGACTCGCTCAAGGACAGACAGTGCATGTGAACACTGTCCTGGCTGTCAAGATCGCGCTAGGGTTTGCTCATTTCACCTCAACAGAATGCCTTCTACCCTTCGGCGCAAAGAACACCCTCGTCGAGCATCTGGAGGCACAGTGGGTCAGCCAACAACGGCTGCTGCTGACTCCCGCCGGCGTCCACCTCCTAGGCAGGCGGGGATGAACCGTCCCAGACCCCCTACAAGGGACTGCACAGCGCACTGTCCTCACATACATTTCAAACGTTCTGGTTGTTCTGCCCAAATTCAAGCACATGCAGACCGAGCGCGCCGGAGGCCACCGTCGTGCACGACTCAGGCTCCTCACACATCTATTGGGCGCTCAGCCGGAGAACACAACCGTATTACACTGACGCAGCACCATCCCTTCGCAGCGTTTACCTGAACAGCACAGCCACAGCCTACATCACACAACAGGCTCTAATTACAGACTCCTCTTCCGCACACAGACACCCGACACACGAGCATGAAATGTTCGTTTCTCGCTGCCAGAACACTTCACACCAGCGTTGTGACAGCAATTGCTCGTGGTCATCGAGTGAGATGTGTTTTTATCTTTGTCTGAGCAGGCGTGGCACCATATTATCATACGCGTATTTTCCAGTGTTGGGCATATTTATACTGACGGTTCCACAAACATCCAGTGTTCGTCCGGTGCTGCAGTCGTCCCAGAAAGAGGTATTACCATCAGCTTTAGGACTGACCACCCAACGACATCTACATCTGCGGAACTAGCTGCTCTTCGAGCTGCACTTTGTTTTGTCAATCGGGAACCACCTCGACAATGGTCAATTTTCAGCGACTCAAAGGCAGCCCTACAATCTGTACTATCAGCTCTGCGTCGCGGGCCATCTGAACAGCTCGTATTCGATATTAGATGCCTACTTCATACATCACATGAGAAAGGACATCACGTGACGTTTCAGTGGCTGCCAAGTCACTGCGGCGTCATCGGAAATGAAGACGCCGATAAAGCCGCTCGGACAGCTCTTGAAGACACACAGGAAGAGGCCATACCACTTTCACGTTCCGACGCAGCCAGCAGACTTCAAGTGCTTGCACAGGAGATCACGCTCTCTCTATGGTGCACACCAAGCAGCCAGACCAACCGCAGCGATCATCAACACGACCTGCCCTCCTTGATGCATCTCTGTATGCCAACCGGACTCCGCCGAAGTGAGGCCACCCTGCTTTATCGCTTATGGCTAGGGGTGGCCTTCACGAAATCTTACTCGTTTCGCATTGGAATGGCCGACAACGCTCTCTGCAATGCCTGTCTTTGCGAGGAGACGCTGGAACACATTCTGTGCGACTGTCCTGAATATAATGTTCAGAGACAGTCCATGGCGTCCGTTCTAGCGCACCTTGACAGTAGACCATTGTCAGTTGCAACCATTTTCGCATATCGCCGACTGAAGACATCGCAGCTGAAGGCGACGAAGGGACTACTTCGGTTTATGAAGGATACGGGCTTGGACAAGCGACTGTGACAGTGATGTCACGTACCACACAAGAGTGACAGACTGTAACCAACGATGTGTGTGCCGTGCTATGTGCCCTCTATCTCTTCTCCCCATCTTTCATCCCCCCCATCCCCCTCCCATGTGTAGGGTAGCAAACCGGTTAGGCAAAACTGGTTAACCTCCCTGCCTTCCTTCTCCACTTTTTCCTTCCTTCCTTCCTTCCAGTGTTGGGAAAGCATGCACTTCCCCCCTCCCCACACACACTTGTCAAAGTGGGCACTGTTGGCTGCGCACTGATAAATTCAACAAAACAGCTGATGCCAAGTTTTCTCAGAATTGCGCCCACATAGGTACGATTTATTTATTACATATCCCCTCCTCGGGCAACTAGGATTGTCTTTTGGGTGCCGCCGCCACGTGCTGTAGCAGATGACGCTCGGTCGGTCGCACTAGGAAGGGTTGCCGTACTTTACGGTGCGAGATGCCTACCGGACGTGCCTTGCAAGCCAGGATTGCTAAGAAAACTGTCACTGGGCAGTCCTAAACAACTTTAATCTACCATCCCTTGCATCATTCCGTGTATGTTGGGGCCGTCTAACCTAACCACCTAGTTAAGTTTGTTCTTTTCTCCTTGAAGTCGACCAAAGTCTCTTCAAGGGGATTATCGGCGTTGATCAAGCAGGAGGCAGGTTGGAGGTAACAAAACTTGAAGATATATTGCAACGAAAATATTTACACAGTCAAATGCAGAGTTAGCAAAAGAACACTGATGCAGAACAAACAAGTAAACAGCGCCTTACTCTTCTACTTTCTCTTAAGTTAGAGCCTAGCACAATTGTCACTACATACGACCAACCGAGTCTCACTGTTCTAACACTAAGTGGTTACGGCCCAGACTAGCGTTGCATCGTACGGAGTCTTACTGGTCTATCAGGTTTAATGATTACAGCCTAGACTGAGGAACAAGCACCTCGTCTCGATTGTTATAGGTGAAAGAGACAAAGAAAAAGGGCAGTAGGCCATTAGCCCATCCCAGAGAAGCATTTGCCAATGAGAGTTGAAAGTCTGCTTAAGCCACAACCCAAAGGGATGGCCTTACTCTCAAAAGTAAATGCATTGGAAAACAACCCTGTTTTCCCTCTTCCCACAACTTCGTCTCCTCCTTCTATTTCCACGTGGTAAGTGACGGCCTCAGCAAACAGGCGAGGCACGCACGATTTATTGAGGCCATCTCGAACCTCAGTGGCGTTTCTAGCCAGTAGGGGGCTCGGGCGCTGGTTTCCCAACACCGCGTACCGCAGTCTCCTTCAAGGTTTTTCCTCGTGGAAAAATAATAACCGTTGGCGGCATCCGGACTCAGTGTTAAGACGACGTTCTCCAAACGCGATCTCCGCACCGTGCCACTCTCTACGGCGCGCACTGCAAGTTGTAACTCGACACCACGCGGGCTCATCTCAGCGCTCAAAACAAGATACACGTGGTTGCCGCCCGGATGCGTAGGGGCGTGGACCCCCGCTCCGTACGCGCAACACGTGGTCAACATTGCTAGGTTCCTGTAAACCTCAGCTGCCTCACCTCATTCTTTGCGCTGTGCCAACCTTTATCGCCTAGCTTCATACACCCGCATCGTGCACCTTCAAAGTGAGAGCATATACTCTCACGAGTAAAAATGCTCTTCACAACCTACCTGAGGAGATTTATTCTGAAGGCGCTAACTGAGTGGCGATGGGGCTAATCAAAGTTCGTTCTTGTGCGGAAGCCCTGGCCCATGTTCTATTGTTCGTAGCACCAAAGTACACATACTGCAGTACTCGTAAAGAACTCATATTAGGCACCTTGGTGAGGTTGTACAGTAATTTACTCTAAAGAAGAAACTAGATCACGCAGAACATATTAAAACACACAACTTTTGCTTGCTGACTCGAACACATTTGTGCATGAGGAAAACCATATACAACGTGGGTTGTTCTGGCGACTTTTTCATTATGGGTTACTAGCAAATGGTGACGCAACAGAGTTCATTTGTGAGTTCGCACAATGTATTGACTCCTTACAGCTTTTAAGTTCTTAAAGCTTCGGGAAACAAGGTACAACAGCACTAGTAAACCGTCGCTACACAGAGGTGCTGAAAAACTATAATGGTGGCAGTTTATTAGGGATCAGCGCAAGATGTTCCCGTTTGTAAATATGACTTAACTATCAATTTTCCCATAAAGTGATTCCTGGTCTGAACCGATATATAAGGCACTGCGAGTACCAGAGAGGGTACAGTGCACTGACTTACGCCGATCATAACGATGAGGCCCCGTCATCGAGGTAGCACCAACAGACAAGATCGGTTGCACGAGCCGTCTATACAGTGAAGAGGACGAAATAACAGAGCATAGAGTCAGTTTAAACGCATTTGCAATTACAGACGATGTAAAACACAGTCATTTATTAATAAACGACAAGCAGTTTCCGACTGCAATCACAGATGAGGCACCTACTGCAAGCTTGCAGCTTATTTGTATCAAAGCAACAGTGCAATGTTTACTTCAATGAACAATGCATTTGGCATGGTACGACCCAAATAAATATGCGAGCAATTTTTCTTTTCTTTCCCTATGAAACGCGCGCGCTGGAACACGCATGCACGCGTGCGCATAAGGCTGTAACATGCAAGAACAAAATGACACATAATAGGGCGAATTCAGTCTGGTTCATGATTATAGCCGTCGCGTCTTGCTGAATTCGCCCCTTTGGTTGTTTCGTGTTACGTTAACTGTAAACTAGCGGAATCCTCGTACAAAATTACAGATGGCAAAAACCAGCAGGGCAGACGAGCCCGAACCCCCAATAATTGTCGTCGTTAACGTCTTAATTAAAAAACAGCTAGAAGTCCGACGCTACTAACGAGAAGTCAAGGATTTCACTTCCCGTAAAATGTGCAATCCGAATGGGAGGCGCACAAAGAGGCTTCGAGCAGAACAGAAGTGTCGAGCGCAGATCACACCAACGTGTAGCAGTGAGCCGCCGGCGAAAACCATGGCGAAAACGCGCAATACAGCCTGTTTCGCGAAGAACTGATGCAAGACACACGGTAGACAACATAAGCAAAGCTAGATGAAACCACTTAATACCTAATGAATGTACAGAACAGCTGAGAACGGGAGAGGGGGGCACACAACTTCCTCCAATATTGCCAGCACTGAACGAGGTGCCTGTCTACTTCACTACCGCCGACGCTAATAATGTAATTGCAGCGCAATGGCGCAGTGTGCCACCGGCGTTTCGCTTCTGCTGTCAGCCCCTGCTGCTCGAGCATGGAAGAATGATATCGAGTAGGGTGGCTCGATGCCAGGAAGGTGGGCATCGAGGTACCCTATCGTTTCGAAGCGTCATGTGCGAGCCCTGGGATGAAACAACATCTTACCCTTGATTGTTCATAAAGTCAAGCTCCGGCGGTGCCAATTTATCTTGCCTTTGGGAGGTCGTTTTGTCCATGGCTTCTTTTGTTCGTTAGCACTGATGGTCACCGTACTTTTACCGTGCGGTTTGGCATTTCGTGCACTCTGAGACAAAACATCTACAAAAGTTCCTGAGTCACACATTCTGAATGCGCTTACCAAAATAGACTCTGTGACACCAGTAGTGTCCTGTTACCGCAGATAAATATATACTCGTGTATTTCAGGCACCTAGGTTTTTTATGCAACATCTATTTTCATTGTTTCAGTAGACCAAGACGTCTATACCCGTTTATAGCCGTTTTGAGAGGTCTTTAGGAGGTCCTGCATTTGGCGGGTACCATGCCTCGCTGTCATACAATCGTGGTTGTGCCATCGTCGTCATCACGTCACCGTCGTTATATACCTCTAGTCGCCATCCCATTACCGTCAGGTCATCGCCATCATTAAGGAATTGTCATCTAACTGTCGTCATACAGCCTTTGTCGTTTTCTCGACGTCATTGTTTCTTCGCAATTCCATTGTTTTCAGTGTCGGCGTCATGCTAATGCGTTGCCTTGGCAAGCGAGTCTCATTACAAAGCAGCATGATACCAGAGTATGTCGCATACAGTCGAAGCAGCGGAAGCTTCACAATGACCTCTATCGATGCTAAATAATTGTTACTTCTGAAATACCGCGTGTCGCTACATTGCAGGAATTGTTATTGCTGTACCATCGGCAGTCATAGTCAGATTATTTCTGTCGTATTTTTTTCAGCAGTGCAAGTTGATTTTGGGACGGATTATTCAACCTTCATTTACCGCAAAAAAGGAGGGCTCGAAAACGTCCTGTGAGCGCTCATTTATTTCCTTAGCGGTTTTAAATATGGTAGTACCTTGTCAAAACCGAGAGCTGCATTTGATGGCATTCTAGATCGACCAACATTAACGCCGACCTGTGCTGGGTCACTGTTTTGAGACGAATCCTCACAGACGCTGACTCGCAGGGCTTCCGCTGCTGCTGTCCGAAGGGCTTCACGGGCGAAAGGTGCGAACTCGTGCAGCGCGCCTGCTCGCCCAACCCGTGCGCCAACAGCGGCACGTGCGTCGTCACCGGGGCCGACTCCTTCGAGTGCGCCTGCGCGCCAGGCTACGAGGGCGACCTGTGCGACCGAGACGTGGACGAGTGTGCCTCGCAGCCGTGCCTCCACGGCGGCACCTGCGCGGACGGCCGCCACTCGTTCACCTGCCACTGCAGCGGGCTCTACGAGGGCGCCACGTGCGCTGCGGGTGAGGGCGTATTTCGCTCCTTTTTGCGAACGTGTCTTCAGAAGAAGTCATAGGTGATGTCCCCTAGTCTTCCTCACTCGGTTAATACACGGGCAAATATTGGTCGGCTGAAACAACACAAATAGCACGAAACGTAAATTACGGTCAGAACGAGCATACGTATAGGCAACCACAGCGCAGAGCGGAAACGCCGCGGCGCACACAACATGTCCAACGGCCTAAACATGTCGAACGGCCGGGGGTCCTCCTCCGTTCCATTGCACTGGCGAAGCGATATTTTCTTAAGGTTCGTTTAAGGTGCGTTAAGGTGCGGATTAAGGTGTGTTAGGCAGGAATATGGTGGATTAAAGTGAATGAAGACGGATTAGGGTGATTAGGTGCATTAAGGAGGATTAGGATGGATTAAGGTATATGAAGGTGGATTAGGGTGGATGAAGGTTGATAAAGGTGCATTAAGGAGGATTGTGGTGGGCTAGGGTGTATTGAATTGAATGAAGGAGGATTAGGGTGGATTAAAGAGGATTAAGGTGCATTAATGGGGATTAGGTGAATTACAGTTGATGAAGGTGGATTAGAGTGAATGAAGGACGATTAGGGTCGATTAAGGAGAATTAAGGTGCATTAAGAAGAATTGGGGTGGATTAGGGTCGATGAAGGCGGATTATGTAGAATTAAGATGGATTAAGGTACATTAAGGGGGTTTAAGGCCGATTAAGGTGCACGATGGATTAGTATAGATTAACTTTTATTACCGTAGACTTTACAACGTTAATCCTCTTTAATCCACCCGATTCCTCCGGAACCTCGTTCATGCACCTTAATCCTTAATACACGCTAATCTACCTTAATCCACCCTAACTATTCTTATCACTCCTTCATCAGCCCTAATTCACTTTATTCCACCCTAATCCGCCTTAATGCTCCTGAATCCACCTTAATCGTCCTTTATACACCTTAATCCTCATTCACGCACCTCAATCCACCTTAATCGTGCTTAATACACCCTAGTATACTCTAATCTACTTCCATAAACCATAATCCATCCTAATCGGTCTTAATCCAACTTTATCAACCCTAATCCACCTTAATCCTCAATCATCCACCTTAATCTTGCCTAATCGTTGTTCATGCACCCTAATTCATCATAATATATTTTAATACTCTTTCATCAGCCCTAATCCACCCTAATCCGTCTGAATACACTCTAATCCTCCCTAATCCACCTTAATTCAATCACTAATGAGTCATTAATTAACTTGGCTAATCATTCTCTTATACAGGATGGACATGATTTGGGTCGCCTCTGGCCCCCTTTGGGTCACGTGATGTTTTCTGTTCACAACGCAACCTTGAAACATAGAGATCTAAAGGCTTTCGCCTTAAAACTTAAAAAAACGCTATGTGGACTAGCTAGCGCTCATCACCTGCAATACCACGGTTATACTTGATGCTAATTTTTTCAGGGCTTGTACTCATTGTATCTGACTGACGCACGATGATAGCTCCTCTACAGGCCGCTATTTCAATTTTCAGTAAAACAGGCAGATCGAAGTAAGCAAGAAATGATAGCTCCTCTACAGGCCGCTATTTCAATTTTCAGTAAAACAGGCAACGGATCCTAACAATCGCGAAAATTGCGATATAGAAGCTGTATCTTCGCACATAATTGTTCACAGCGGAAAACAGAATATATAGTGCTGCGTTTCCGACTGAATAACAACAGTTGGCGATGTGCGATGTAATGGAGCCGCTGCAGAATATTAAGCATACAGAGAACAACTGCATTTTGAAGCGAAAAGCTTCACTACGCTAGTCAATACCGCGCTTCGCGCGTGCCGGCATATGTCGGAATTCGCTCCGTAAGCGTGTTCGGAGTCGGCGCAGGTGGCCACTGCGGCGCGCTATGCGTTGTCGTTTGACGTTCGCCGCAAGCGCGTGTTTATCGCGGAGGCCGACTATATAACCGCTTGCCAGAGAATAGGCGTGCGCATTCAACATGGAAGGAGAAGAGAGTGATACTACCGATACAGATAGCTGTGTTTATGGCGGTACAGAAATCGCAAGACAATGTGCCCAACAATGATGAATAAAGAAGTTTAATAATCCTGCATAACTAGTAGTAGTATAAGACTTTTATTCAGCCCAAAATTACAGGCCGAGCATATCGGCCGCCTGTGTGGCCAGTCGATGCTGTTCTTCACCTTCAGCGCCAAGCCAGTCGAGCCAAGTGGTGATGGAAAGTGAAGGGGGAGGATAGGAACTTGATTGCTGAGCAGCCGGACAGTAGAATAGGCAATGGGATAGGTCTGCATAAGTAGAGGCGCAGTTGGGACAGGAGGGGTCGGGGCGATAGCGATAGAGAAAGAGGCGGGAAGGGGTAACCAGTGCATTGATTTGGATGTGCCGCAGAAGGCAAGCCTCCGGCACAGTGAGTGATGGATGAGGGGGGTAGAGGCGCTTGTGGAGACGGAGCTGGAGGTAAACTTCCTTGATAGTGCGGCGCAGGGAGAGTCCCCCAGAGTCCTCCGAGGGCCTCGACCAGGGGATCAACGCAACGCACGAGTAGTTGGCTGCGATGACGAACCAGTAAGGAAGTCTATGATGGATGCAATCCAGGGCTCCTTGCGCTGCTCGAAAGCGATGGTCCCAATGTCGATGGAAGAAACGGGAAGATGGGATAGTGAGCAGCAGGCATTGTCGTCAGGCAAGGAAGAACGCGAGAGGACGTCAGCGTCAGCATGCTGGCGTCCGTTGCGGTACAGTAGGCGGATATCGTAATCCTGCAAGCGAAGTGCCCAGCGGGCGATACGTCCTGAGGAATCCTTCAGTGACGACAGCCAGCATAGTGCATGGTGGTCCGTGACGACATCGAATCGGTGACCATATACATAGGGCCGGAACTTAGTAAGCGCCCAGATGATCGTCAGGCATTCTTTTTCCGTGACGGTGTAATTGGTCTCGGCGTTAGTAGGCGTACGGCCTGCATATGCCACCCCATATTCAGCAAACCCTTGTTTGTGCTGCGCTACGACAGTGATGAGGCCAACACCGCTGGGATCTGCGTGTACCTCAATCGGTGCCGTTTGGTCGTAGTGGCGCAAAATGGGAGGAGACGTCAGCAAACGACGGAGCTTTACGAACGCTTCGTCGCATTTGGACGACCACGAATCCGTTGCTTCCAAGGAGGTTCATCAGGGGCTATATGACGCCGGCGAAATTACGGATGAAGCGCCTGAAATAGGAACACATGCCTACGAAACTACGCAGTTCTTTCACGGACGTCGGTTTAGGGAATTCGGCGACGGCACGAAGTTTGGCTGGATCGGGGAGGATTCCAACATTCGAGACGACGTAACCTAATACCGTGAGCTGTCGCGCCGCAAATCGGCACTTCTTTAGGTTCAGTTCACGGCCAGCGTTTCTTAGGCACGTCAAAACACGCCGGAGGCGTTTAAGATGCGTGGTGAAGTCAGGGGCAAAAATAACGTCGTCTAGGTAACGTATATCCACGTCTGCTACTTAAAACTGCGCATAACTGTGTCCATCATGCGTTCAAAGGTTGCTGGCGCATTACAAAGTCCAAACGGTATGACGTTCAATTCGTATGAGCCGTCGGGTGTAACAAAGGCTGTCTTCGGTCCATCGTCGTCAGCCATGGGCACTTGCCAATATCTGGAGCGTAAATCTAGGGATGAAAAGAATTCAGCTCCTTGTAGGCTATCGATAGCGTCACGTTTTCGCGGTAGCGGGTATACATCTTTGCGAGTGATCTTGTTCAGGTGCCGAGAGTCTATAAAGAACAGTACAGAGCCGTCTTTTTTTTTCGCAACAAGAACGACAGGGGTTCCCCCTGGACTGTTTAACGGTCGGATCACTTCGCGGCGAAGCGTTTCGTCCACTTTCTCATTAACCACACGACGTTCTGCGGCAGAGACGTCATATGGCCGTTGCCGCGATGGCAATTGGGAGCCAATATCAATATGGTGCATGACAGCAGACGTCCGGCCAGGGAAGGTTCCCCAACATCAAAAAAAGAACGAAATTCCCCTAAGATGAGCAGACGCTGAGAACGCTGAGCTGGGGTGAGACCATCTATAATAGATTAATCGAATACAACTGTGGGCAAAGGGTCGGACGTAGAGAGACAACCGAGCGTGCTGTAACTGGCGCAGGACGTGTCTTCGGGAACATCCGTAACTTCTACGGCGTCAATCGCTTCCAGATAGCCAACGCATTCGCCTTGAAGCAGCATCACAGGGTATGAGAAGGGGTTACAGACGAAAATAGCTGCGAGCCCTGTTCGGCGTTCACTGTCGCAACAGGTAGCAGCAGACCTTTTCGAGTAAAAAAGTGGCTAGATGGAGAAAGTAGTGCGATGACGTCGGCGAGGCTGCTGCAATGCATAGAGACAATCATTGACGAGTTCGGAGGCACGGTGGTGTCGTACCTGTCGAGTAGTTTGTTCGCAAAAGAAGCATTATCGGCAAGCGTTATGTCTGAGATCGGCGACAGTTCTAGGTCGGCCCGTGCGCAATGAATGACGGCATTGTGGCGGGTGAGAGAGAGCACTCCAGGATAACTTCTTGGGAGCACAATGAAATCACAATAAATTCAACGGCGTATACAGCGGCTTCGATGAGAACACGAGCGGTGCCCGCCGCTATCAGGTGAATACGCCGTGCTCTTGCTGTGCGGAGGGAGAATCCTGCAAGGGACGTCGTGACCTTTCGAAGGAAGCGACAAAGCTTTGCGTCCATAACTGATGCAGCGGCTCCCGTGTCCATGAGGGAATATGTGCGCCCACCGTCAACTAACACGTCTATCACATTGGTCGGACTACGTTGAGGAGTTGCGCGTTTCGACGGCGTCGCAGCACTTGCCTCGTGGACTGCGACAATTAGTTTTCCTCTTCCCGAGCTACGGGACGAGGCCGCATCGGTGATGGGGAGCGTCGGCGTGGAGAAGGTGAGCGGCGTATGTTGGCAGACCGGCGGAATGGTGGTGACGCAGCCCGAGGTTCGTCGTCGTAATATGGGCGCAGTGAACCCACCATACGACTTGGCGCATATGGTGCAGCGCTAGGCGACTGCACGCGACTACAGTGGCGTGCGACGTGGCCTGCGTAGCCGCACGCAAGACATATCGGTAGATTGATTGTCTGCTGTACACCACCGAGTCGCTGCGGCAAGTCCCATTTATGTGGGAGGACGCGTTGGACGGGGCGGCTGGTGACGTGATCGCATGTCAGGCTGTTGTCGGGGCATAGCTAGGACTTCGGTGTACGTGAGAGGTCCCCGTTGAAGGAGTTGTTGGGGTTGTGTGACGACTTCCGCGTAGCTGAGTGACGCAGCCATCGGATTCTGTTGGAGCCTGGCCATGACTTCGGCGTAGCTGTGAGGCGTAGCCGCAGGAACGTGCTGGTGGTGCTCAGGCAAAACTTCGTTTATTTCTTGCGCTATGGCACGGCGAAGCCGAGGCGCGAAACTCGGCGTTGGCGCATGTACCGACTACGACTCTGCAAAATCCATCAATGAGAGTTGCCGGGCAACTTCCTCGCGGACGAACGCCTTCATTTCTGCGAGCAAAGCTGCCGGGTCGGACATTGCAGCCAAACCAGCGAGAAAACGCTGTTCGTCACGCGAGAGAGATCGACGCATCAGTGACCGCTGCCTGCGGAGTTCTTCATAGCTCTGGCACAGTGTGGTAATTTCGGCCACAGAGCGAGGATTTTCGGCCAGCAACATGTTAAAGGCGTCCTGTTCTATGCACTTCGGGACGTTTTCGATTCGATCAGACTTCGCCATGGTCGAATTGACTTTCCGGCATAGGTCCAGGACATCTTCAATGTAACTGGTGAATGTTTCACCTGGCAGTTGTGCTCGTTCTCGCAAACGCTGCTCGGCACGCATCTTGCGAACAGCAGGGTGACCAAATACATCGGCTAGGGAAGTCTTAAATTCGGACCATGTCTGAAACTCTGCTTCATGATTATTATACCACAGGCTGGCCACACCAAGGAGGTAGAATAGAACATGGCTCAGTTTGGCCGCTTCGTCCCACTTATTACGGGCGCATATATATATTGTAACAGAATCCATGAAGACCGGCAGTGACGTGAAATATGGCCGATACGGCCACAAGTGAATCATATACGCTTGTCGTCTGGAGTGCGCCATTCGGCCGGATTGCGATACCGCGTTGGGGCATTCAGGCTGAGGGTGCGTATGACAGTGTTGGACGGAGTGTAGTCAGGTCGATTAACTGAGCAGACGTTGGTCAAGCCAATGTTGGCCAATTCCTGGCGCACGATGGGCTGTATCAGTGAGACGGTCGCCTGGCAATTGTTGGGGTCATGGGTTGGGGTTGTGACAGGAGATGCGGCTTCTATTTCACGTCGGATGATATGTAGGACGTCATCAGAGCGATCGGGCGTGGGCGGACTGCGGATGTCTTCGCAGGTGGACGTAGCAGCCGTGTTGGGAAGGCGGGGAAATGGCTTGGCCATGCGGCGACTCTTGGCTTCTTCAAACCGCCGGCATTCGGTAATAATGGCTTGCACAGTGGAAGAATTCTTGAAAACAAGGAGGTGGAAGGCATCATCTGCTATGCCCTTAATGACGTGTGCAACTTTATCAGGTTCGGACATCTTCGGATCCACTTTGCGGCAGAGAGCGAGCACGTCCGTGAGGTAGGATTCGGTGCACGTCTGGTCACGCGAAGCGAGGTCTTTTTGGGCGGCGCGTTGACGTCCAACAGGCTTGCCAAACAAATCTTTCAGCTTCTGTTTACAAATGTCCCAGCTGGTAAGTTCGTCCTCGTGGGTCTGAAACCAGACGCGTGCCGTGCCCGCGAGGTAAAATATCAAATTAGCGAGCATGATGGTCTGATCCCAGTGGTTGCTGGAGCTCACCCGCTCATGTAGTTGAAGCCAGTCTTCAACATCAGTGTCGTCGGTGCCAGAAAAGGTTCCTGGGCCGCGGAGTTGTGCTAGAACGACGGTGGGCGTGTGTGCTGACGGGCCCGAAGCATCCTCGCCTTGTACTGGCATTGTAGATGCAGCCGAGGAGCGTCCGCTGCGTAAATCCGTCTTGATAATGGTCCCGCAACCTCCACCAAAAATGTTACGGGGTTAAAAACAGTCAGACGTATATTTACAGGATGTTTACAATAATCGTGGCGGCTGACAAGATGGTAGACAGCGCGCGCAGTCCAGAGCGTCGTCTTCTTCCGACCAAGCTGACATCTTCTTCGTCAGCATGTCACAATATATATATATATATATATATATATATATATATATATATATATATATATATATATATATATATATATATATATATATATATATATATATATATATATGTAGTGTTACGAACAGCTGCGAGTGAGTGAGTGAGTGAGTGAATAAACTTTATTGTAGGTCCGGCGAGGACGCGAACTCGTCGCGCACCCGGCTAGTCCCACGTCGGGACCGGCAGGTCTAGCCCACCGGCCCGGTCGCGGGCACGCCGGACGGCCAGGATTTGCTTTTCTAGAGCGGGGCTACGCAAAAGCGAGTCCCACTCCTCCTTGATGTACTTGGGGTATGTCGACCCGCACTCCCAGAGCATGTGAGGTAGAGTGGAGGTCTGGCCGCAGGACGGGCAGGCGTCGTCGCGATACACGTCGGGGTAAGCCTCGTGGAGAGCGGACAGACACGGATATGTGCTGGTCTGTAGGAGCCTAAGGGAAACGGCTTGCGCCCTATTCAACTTGGGGTGAGGGGGTGGAAAGACCCTTCTGGACATGTAGAAATATTTAATAATCTCATTGTGAGTAGCGGGAGCGTCCCTGTGACCGTAGAGAGGAGGGGAGTCAGTGCTCCTTATAGAGGAAGCGCTGTCGGTGAGGTCACGCGCAGCCTCGTGGGCAGACTCATTGAGGTTCGGGGGAGCACCCTCGACCGATCCTACGTGAGCGGGAAACCAGTGAATTGAATGGTTTGTGAGAGCATGTGGACTCGAGCCGCTAAGAAGACGAACAGCTTCCTTGGCGATGCAACCCTTTTGAAAAGCCCTAACTGCCGTTTTGGAATCACTATAAATTTCGGACCCACGACCGTCTAGCAGGGCGAGGGCGATGGCGACTTGCTCGGCGACACCGGGGTCTGAAGTGCGAATTGAGGCGCTATTGGAAATGTTGCCGCCCGAGTCGACCACAACGACGGCAAAGGTCTTCCCGTCACTGTACTCCGCAGCGTCGACGAAGCTTGCGCTAATGTCGTGTCGCTTGATCTGCTTGAGGATGGCGGCTGCTCTGGCCTTGCGTCTGCCCTCGTTGTGGACGGGATGGACGTTTCGGGGCACAGGGGCGACTTCGAACTTGTCTCGAATGCACCTAGGGATCGGGGTACTGACCATCGGGAATCCCGCAGGGTGGTAACCCAGCTCTTCGAGGATGCGTTTACCTGCTGCTGTGGTGCCCAGGCGAGTGAGTTGCGCGCGTTCTTGGGCTTCGGCAATCTCCTCGGCGGTGTTATGTACCCCCAGCTTCAAGAGATCCTCGGTATGGGTCCTGATGGGTAGCCCGAGAGCCCTCTTGACTATTTTGCGGATAAGAACGTTGAGCTTGTCTCGCTCCGCTCTGAGCCAGTTGTGCATAGAAATCGTGTACGTGAGGTGGCAGAGTACGAAGGCATTGATCAGCCTGAGAAGATTGCTTTCCTTCATGCCTCGATGCCGGTTTGCGATTCTGCGAACGAGGCGGAAAGCGTTGTCCGTCTTTGCGATAATCTTGCGGAGAGCAGTTCCGTTTCCGCCGTTGTATTCGACAAACATGCCCAGGACGCGAGAAAATGGTTTTATTTACACGAGATGGACTATGATCGTAGCGTGATCATAGCGCAGCCCGGCCTCTCACACTCCTCGTTCTCTTCGTCTTCTCTTCTTTCTTCTTGTCCGTGGCTTTCGTATCCGTTACATTTCCCCGTAAGCAGACGAAGCCCGTGGGGCGAGTCAGGATGGACAAGCAGGGTAAAAAGGCTTCAGGCGAGCAATATGAGTCAGCTGAGTTCTGCTTGATCGCCGACCATTGCACAGGAGGCGAGCTATGACGTAAGTGAGTTCGCTCAGGCGGTCCACAACTACAGATGGGCCTGAATATTGTGACAAGAACTTTTGGCGCAATCCACGCTTGCGTTACGGTGTCTAAAAAAGGACCAAGTCACCTTTTTCCAACGATACTTGTACGTGACGGTCGTCGTATCACTCTTTCGAACGACTTTGCGAGGCCAGAGTACGAAGACGAGCTATTCGACGGGCTTCCTCGGCGAGACACAAAGTCTTCGATAAAGAATCATCACTGTGCTGAATGAAGGGTAAGAAAGCGTCCAGAAGGCTTCGCGGTAACCTTGCATACAGGAGATAAAATGGGCTATAGTTCGTGGTTTCGTGTTTCGCTGTGTTGTATGCGTAAGTGATGAAGGGCAGCACGTCGTCCCAGTTCTTATGATTGGAGGAGACGTACATGGCAAGCATATTAGTCAGCGTTCTGTTTGTCCTTTGCACGAGGCCATTGGTCTGTGGATGATACGGCGTGGAATGACGGAACTGTGAAGTGCACAAACGAAGTAACTTTTCAATGGCATCAGCAGTGAACTGGCGACCACGGTCGCTGATGATGACACGTGTGGGCCATGACGAAGGACCACGGAACGCAGCAGGAAGACGGCCACGCAAGCAGCGGTGAAAGACGGTATGGCTGCAGTTTCTGCACACCGTGTAAGATGGTCTACGCAGATAATTATCCAACGGTTCTCCGTGTAAGATAACGGGAATGGACCCAGAAAGTCGAAGCCTACTTGCTCGAACGGCGTACTGGGCGGTTTCAGTGGCCGAAGGGGGCCCGGGGCGGCGGTGGTCGGTCCCTTGTGACGTATGCACGTTTCACAACTAGCGACATAGCGCTTGGTTGTTTCGTACAGCTTGGGCCAGTAAAAGCGCTCCTGCGTGCGGTGTAGCGTTCGTACGAAGCCGAAATGGCCGGATGTCACATCGTCATGCATGGCGCGCAGAGCGTCGGAGCGGAGACTCTCGGGGACAACAAGCTGAAAACGCGCTCCATGCCCGGAGTAATTAGTTTTGTAGAGCAATTTATCCCGGACAGTAAAGCGACCGCTGCCTTGAGAAGTACGGGCGGCGACAGAAAGCGGATCGAGGGTAACATCACTCCGTTGTTCTCGCTGAAAGTCTGCCGCGTCAGTTAACGTAGAAGTAACAGCAGCAAGACAATCGTCAAAATTCTCAGCATCGCAGTCGGTAGTCGCAACAGGAATCCGCGAGAGGCAGTCTGCGTCAGCGTGACGACGGCCACTCTTGTACGATACCACAAAGTCGTATTCCTGGAGGCGCAGCGCCCAACGTGTGAGGCGACCAGAGGCATCACGCAAACCGACCAGCCAGCATAAAGAATGATGGTCGGTGATAATCTTGAATGGTTCACCGTAAAGATAACACCGAAACTTCTGTATGGCGAAAACAGCTGCCATGGATTCCTGCTCCGTAACCGTGTAATTGCGTTCAGATTTGCTCAGGCAACGGCTGGCATATGCGACAACATGTTCTGCGCCACTGTAACGTTGTACAAGCACAGCTCCTATCCCGATTCCACTAGACAGTGTCAACTTCAGTCGGGCAAGATGGATCGAAGTGACGCAAGAGGGGTGCTGACATTAGTATAAACTTCAGTTGAGAGAATGATGCATCACACTGTAGAGTCCAACTGAAGGATGCATTTTGTCGCAAAGTACTTGTTAATGGGTAAACGATGTCGGCAAGCCGGGAAACAAAACGACGGGAATACGAACATAGGCCAATGAATGAGCGAAGTTCTCGTGCTGACTGCGGTGGCTTTAAAGTGCTCACCGCTTCAATCTTACGAGGAACGGGTCTGACGCCATCCTTGTCAACTAAGTGTCCCAGGACCAGTGTTTGACGTTCGCCAAACCGACATTTTCTTTAGATTAGAACCAGTCCAGCTGTCTAGATGCAGTCGAGAACAAGGCTGAGGCGTTCGTTATGTTCTTCAAATGTGCGGCCGAAAATTGCAACATCATCGAGGTAACACATGCATGCCTCCCACTTTAGACCGCGTAGTACTGCGTCCATGAATCTTTCGAAGGTGGCAGGAGCATTGCAAAGGCCAAAAGGCATAACATTAAATTCGAATAGGTCATCTGGAGTCACGAAAGTTGTCTTTTCCTTGTTGACAGGGTCCATAGGTATTTGCCAATACCCCAATCGCAAATCAAGGTTTGAGAAGTAAGCAGCAGCGTGTAAGCAATCAATGACGTCATCGATTCGCAGTAGTGGATACGCATCCTTCTTCGTCACTGCGTTTAGATGTCTGTAATCCACGCAGAATCTCCAGGAGCCATCTTTTTTTCGGGCCAGGATTACTGGGGCTGCCCATGGACTAGACGACTCTTGAACGACACTTTTTTCATCATCTCCTTGACTTGCTCTGCAATAACTTTGCGCTCGGAGGATGACATTCAGTAGGGCTTCTGGCGGATGGGGTTTGTTGAGCCGGCATCTATTCTGTGACGACCGCGGCACGACGGTAAATGAAGGGGTGCATCTCCATGCGTGAAGTCGAATGCAGCCTCATGCCTGGCAAGAACTTGTACCAGTGCTTGCCGTTCCCATGTGCCGAGAGCCTTGCTGATCATGCCAAGCATTAGCTTTTCAGAATGGCGATTATCGCCAGGTGAGCAAGCTGTAGAGACGGCCGTAGTTAGTGCCACTATTGAGCTTCATGCCGCTTCATCGAACAGAGGAATTTGATACCGCGAGGAAGGACAACCGGCATGGCGGAACAGTTCAGCGCCCACAATGTGGCGACTCCTTTCGTCATGCACACGACAGAGCAGGGCACAAGTATATCTTTTTTAGCACAGTTTATGCGGAGAGGTTTAACTACAAGCTCAACACAATCAGCGTCAACAGTAGTTGCAGAAACACGAGCGGGCGTCAGGCACCACGATGGTGCAATCACTTCATCAAGAACACTGAGTGTGTCTGTGTCCGTCTTCGCTACGCGAGCTTTGTTCGGAATGTGCTGATATAAATAACTTGTTCAATGATATTTCGAAATTCTCAACAAACACTGTGAAGCGGAGACCGTCCCCGAGGAGTGGAAGCATGCGGAGGAAGTCATGATTCATAAACCGGGCAAGAAACTGCAAATTGAGAACCTCAGACTGATCTCGCTCACATCGTGCCTCGGAAAAGTGTACGAACGAGTGGTGACGCTGAGACTACAACAGTACATGGAGGACAACGAACTGTATCCCCACAGCATGTTCGGCTTCAGAGCAAAATTATCGACCCAAGACGTACTGCTTCAAATCAAAGAAGTACTCGAGAATACCCCCAGGAGCGGGGAGAATATAATAGTGGTATTGGATATCAAGGGGGCTTTTGACAATGTAAGCCACGAGGGTATCCTCACGGGCATGAACGACCTGCACTGCGGGAGGAGAGTCTACTGCTACGTCAAAGCCTTCCTTTCGAACAAAACGGCAACGATTCGCCTCAAGGGTGGATCGTCTCCCCCACGCTTTTCAACATAGCCACGATTGGCTTGGCAAAACAGTTAAAAGAAATCGACGGCATACGCCATGTCATGTATGCCGACGACATCACCATCTGGGTTAACACAAGCTGACTCATAGAGAAAGAAGAGAAGTTACAAGAGGCAGCCACCTGCGTAGAGAACTACGTCAGAGCAAGAGGGCTAGCGTGCTCCACGGAGAAGTCCGAGCTCCTGAGAGTTTGGATAGGAAAGCAAAACCGCACATTCCCCATCAGCGACGAGTGAAAGCTCAACGTCTACCTCGAGAGGAAGCCGATACTGGAAAAGAGGCTCGTCAGAATCCTGGGGATGTGGATACAGTCAAACCAACGCTGCACCCACACCCTCGCCCTGCTCAAGGCATCCACCCTACAAGTGACCCGCATGATCACGCGCATGTCATACAGACGCCACGGCATGCGAGAGGAGGACACACTCAAGCTGGTCAGAAGCCTGGTGGTCAGCCGAGTGGCATACAGCCTCCCTTACTACAATCCCATCAAGAGTGAGGTACAACAGGCGGACGCGATTCTACGCAAAGCCTACAAAACCGCACTCCAACTCCGCTCAGATGCTGGCGAATCGCTGCGTCGGGTCTCGTGTGAGAAGTGGTCCATTTGAAGCAAATCGGTCGTCCGCAATTCATATGAAGTACGTGTTGTGGGTGGCGAGAACATCCGTGGTGTGCTTCGTGATTGATGGCCTTGGCGACAATACCGAGTTATATGGCCTGTGGAAACGCAGTTGTAGCACGCGGGTGGGTCGCGGTTCACAGCATCTTCCTCTAAACGAATGCTAGGCTGCTGCGGGCGGCGAGAAAGTTCGTTGTCATGTGGATAACCTGTCTCTGCTGCTTGCTGAAATTCGTTATATCGTTCATAAGTCACGTCGTGGTAGTAGGGTCGGTGCTGTTCTTATCGCGGCCTGACAGCAGTCACAGGGCCTCGGGGATAAAAACGGGGCTGTTCTCGTTGTGGTCGAGCGCCATAAGTAGGGCCTCTGTCGTAGAGACGTGGCTGCTGTCGGGGGGCGAGTTCATAATCCTCAGTGCCCCTCGCCGCAGAATATGGGGAGAAGGATGCCACGTTTGGCTCGAAATCTGGTGGTATGCGGAAGCTATGAGTGCGTGGATGTGTCACTTGCGCATGCAGGCTGAGCTCTTCCAGAACTATTTGTCTGATTGTTGATGCAAGATCGAGGGGCTGGTTGCTGTCCACGCTTGTAACTGTCGTCACATTGGCTAGCCTGCGAAACTTCGGCGTGATGCGCCTCGGCTTCAGTTGCTCGAAAGTGCGACAGTGCCGAATAATGTCAGCCACGGAAGCCAGGTTGTCTTTTGCGATTAGGAAATTGTAAACATCTTCGGCAATTCCTTTCAGGATGTGCCCGATTTTGTCTTCCTCAGACATTACAGAGTCCACCATCCTATACAGTTTTATTACCGCCTCAATGTAGGTTGTGCAGGTTTCGCCTGGTACTTGCGCACGTTGCAGTAGTGTCTGTTCTGTATTTCTTTTTCGTCGCGGAGTCGCCGAATCGCTCTTTGATTTCCGAAAGAAATCTTCCCCATGTTGTGAACGTTTCCTCGTGATTGTCGAACCACAACAACGCAGTATCCGTTAGAAAGAACACGACGTTCGAAAGCTGAGAAACGCTGTTCCACTTGTTGGCGGCACTCACCCGGTGATAATGGGTGAGTCGTTCCTCGACGTCTTCGTCCGATCTTCCAGCGAAGGGACGCGCACCTCTCAGTTGTAGAACGGAACTTGTCGGCGCAGCAGTTGGAATGGGCCGTTTGTTCGCCTGCGTGGTGGAACATATTCAACTCCGGTAGATTCGGTGGGAGTCCAGCAAGGCGACGGCTCCGTCGAAGAACTTGTGGTTCAGCCTCCGTCTTCGGGTGTCAATTACCTCGCACCTCCACCACAACTGTTACGAAGAGTTGCGAAGAAATTGTGTTATTTACAGGAGATGGACGATGATCGTAGCGTGATCGTAGCGCAGCCCGGCCTCTCACACTCTTCGTTCTCTTCGTCTCCTCTTCTTTCTTCTTGTCCGTGCCTTTCGTATCCGTTAGAATATATATAATATGCGTGAAACTGCGCCTCTGAGAACTAGCTTTCGTTGCCCTTTGTTGGAGCTGAGCGAGGTAACGAAGGAACCAAAAAGAAAAAAACGCGCCATGTAATTAGATGTTCTCATTAGGAGGAAGCTTTGCATCGGCGCCAACTAGGGTGCGACCGTTTCAAACAAACATGCTTGAAAAGCGAAACTTGGAAAATTACGCGCTGAACCACTTAAGGCTGTTGCATTAAGGAGAAAAAGTGGCCGACTTTAGGAAACGGAGTTTTTATTTGTGGCCTCAGTCTTTTACAAAAATTGCCCAAGATCGGGAAGTTAAAGAAACGCACAAACACAGACACAACGTTTCTATATCCGTAACTGCACCGAAAACAGATATATCAGATAATCTGCATCTATTAAAGCATTTACAGTGGTCAAATATGATATATAGGCTTCGTGCTAGCGCGAAATTCTTACAATGCTTATTGCAACAGTCGTAATCACGAAGCTTCGTAGAAACATTGTTCCTTGTGTCGCTGCTTTGCAAGACTTGAAGCGCGTTGCGCGAGCACAAGCGGACGCACATAATCGCCGTGACTCGATCGCCATCGACAATGAATGGACAACGCTATTCGTCAGTAGTAAAGAACAAGGTAACGTTCGTGATGCGGACAAACAGTATACACGCACTGCGCACGTCACTGCGTCAGCCATGTTTAAACTTTTCGTACATAGCTCCAATTACGTAAATTACAAATACCCTATAAGGACGCCATATGTCGGTGGCTATGACGAGCTCGGCTTCGATATATTCGGACCAATGATCATCACTGAGCTACACCGAGAAGACGCTTAATTGATCCAGTGAAAGCGTTTTGTGTTTTTAGTTACTGCCAGTGAGCAGTCGGATGTGTTTATTCTGTTTTATGACACGTCCTTCTTCGCCCTTCGAGAGAGAGGACACAGCGCATGTCTTTATCCAAGTGCCGCTATTTCCGGGTGTCAGTCATCAAGCTCAGCTCTTCTCCAAGCGTTTATTTACGGCTTCCACTTTTGAGGTCACTGACATCGCGACTCGTGGTGTCTGAATGCGAGGGCCCCTTAAAAAATAGGCGGCATCGTGGATTCCCCAATGACAACGCACATACACAAAACACGATCTCGATTGCACTAGGTACTGCTGTGGATAATACGAGGTTCGAAGACCATGTTCTATGCACTTTACTAAGATGGAATATATAGGCACCTTGAAGGGACGAGTGCTATAAAGAATGTTTCTTTCGTTCTGCCTGCAATTGTAGAAATGTCGTTGGCGACGGAACACTACCACACGTGACGTGGAAAAAACGCAATGCAAGTTGCGACTCCTGTATTTGTTTACGTTGTTCTGAGATCAACATTAGTCCTTTGCTTTTTTTCTGTCCAGTACGTTCGTCGCAGTTCTCTCTACAATTCCCAAACGCATCCGTGCTGAACTTCGCCAAGCTTCCGGTGAATCGTGCCCTGCACGCTCTCACGCTGTCCTTCTACCTTAAGACCTCGCAGACCAAGGAGCGAGGCACCGTGGTCTCCTACGCATTCGTTGACCCGCGCACCAAGACTCTCCACGACAACGCGCTCACCATCTCGGACCCCAACAAGCTGCTGCTGTACGTGTTCGGCGAAAGCTACGACACGCAAGCCGTGGCCAAGTGAGCAGCGCCTGCAGCGTATCTCTCGAGAGCGACCTCATTCTCAGCAGCACAAAAAAAAAAGTGCGCTGCGTGACACCTTCCGAAGATGAACTAAAATTTGTGTTAAATGTTATACATTCATCGCGGTGTCTTGTAGGTGCCAGACAGAACACGCTAAGGAAAAGACGCTCTCTGCTTGGTGCCTAAGACACCAAGATGAATCTGTGTCAACTATAGCCCAAATTTCAGTTCTTCCTTATTCTATTACTTGTACTACATCTGCTATCTTTCTTTAGCGTCGTTCTGCGTCCACTTCTCTTGTTCTGCGTGGCGCCAAAGACACCTGGAGGTATCGCAACAATGAGACGAAACGAAAAAGACTTTTCTAACGCCCCCGTAAGCCTAAACTTACGTTTTACCTTGTGTCTACGTTGGCAGCCTCTCGAAATAACGGCACATTCCACTCGGGGTTTATGAGCGCTGTCGGAACGCTCTGATAATCGTATAATAAGTCAGTGACTCTGTGTAACACACAGGAAGCACTTTTGTAGCGCTATTCCCGCTTTGCTAATGCTATAGGGCGTCACTACTTCCTTAAGCGGCCTTCGAAGCTGCGCAGTGGTGATCGAAAACAAGCAGTCGAATGTGCCATAACCATTGGCTAGTTCACGTGACATAGCACCGCCCAAGAAGTGCCACCAGTCATGAGGGCGCTCAGACAGCGGTGCTCCGCAGGGCTGCCGTGTCGCCCTACCCGCGAGCGTTCCGCTTTTGTAACGTTAAATGTTGTCACTGTTTTTCTACGACCAGTAGTAGGACCAAGCTCTTCGTGACACTCACCGCTCGCGTTGCGCTCTCCGCAGCGACGGCCAGTGGCATCACTGCGCGATCACGTGGGACAGCGCAGACGGTCAGTGGGTCTTCTACTGGGACCAGCGGGTGACGGCACAGGACACCAGGGCGGCCGGCGAGTATCTCTTCGCCGGTGTGCTGGTCCTGGGTCAGGACCAAGATGACCTTGGCGGGGACTTCAACGGCATCGAGGCCTACTCAGGACACGTGGCAGAGGTGTGCACGTCGTCTGCACTAGACATTAGAGAATGTCAGTTCGCACATAGCGCGAAAAACAGGGTCGAGTCATCGCCGCGCCCCATTTTTTCTGTCATCCTGTCTTTTTGCGCTGTCTCCTTCTCCGCTGAGAACAGTAAAGGACAGGGTGTACTTGAGGAGCAGACGAGGTCATCCATGGATGCAAGAGGATTCACTGTCGGGTGCGATTCCGCGTGCAAATCTTAAGTGGACTGGACGAGTGTAGATAGACCACTCAATGAGCGCGCCGCACTTATTCTCACACGTTGCGCATTGTGAACAATATTAACGCCCCTGAGAAATATGTACAGCTTCTCTGTTGATTGGCTGAAGATTATAACCGTCGGGCAACCATGGCGCTTGCTAAAATATCCATTATGGCAGGCGTGCCAGTGACTAACAGGAGCAAGGGGATGGCCATTCGGTTTAGTTGGCCAGTGTTCATGTTGCATATTTTTGAAGCGCGATGTCGTATACGGGAGGCCAGAACACGTAAAGAATGGGCAAGCGCAACCTCGAACAAGCCCCGAAAAAGACAGTATACACAAAACATCCCTCGGCGAGGCATGGAGAGCGCTTCCTTAGCCTTGTACGTAGGAGACACCGTTCGCAGGGACGTGGAAACGATTTCTCCAAATGACTCAAAATTTTCAACTTCTTGCACCGTGAAAGAGCGGACATCTGCAGGGAGATATTTGAAACGTGAAAGATGGTAGTACGAAAGTAGGCAAGGTGACATATGAAATCGACAAAACAATTCCTAGGCCTGTGTGCGCTCTTTCTAGTCGCAGCTCAGGTACTTTCACAGGTGCCAGATGCCGGAAACTTTTGCAAGTTCACCACAGGTCAAGGAATCGCCAACGTTGTGAATATCTTTAGGGAATGTCCCCACAGATCAGGTCTGCGCAGCCGCCGCAACAGTTCCGAGGCCATGGCGTTGCTGTGACGCAGGTTCCTTGTATTTGGAATGGGTTATGTAATCGGCATACTTTTAATGAGCCTAACCAGCGTAGGAAAAAGACGGCAGCAAACTACGGCCGAAGCTGAAACACTCCTCCTGCACCTACTTTACTTCTGCAGCCAGCACAGGCTATGGTGCTGCTTATTTTTTTTATTATTATTATTGGAGCTTATCAAATAAAACTCTTCCAATCTGTTTTTATTCCAAACTTCTGACGACCTACATTACTTCTGCAGCCAGCATGGCCTATGGTGCTGCTTATTTTTATTATTATTATTGGACCTTATAAAATAAAACTCTTCCAATCTGTTTTTATTCCAAACTCCTGACGTCCAATTTACGTAACCGGCGACGCGAGCATGAGGGAGCTACCGGCAGCGTTGTTTCAACCAACCAATCAAACACTCTCCTCGTTTATAGGAGGTAACTTTCGTTTGGTTTCAAAACGATTAGCATAGCCTAGCTTGACAGGTGACCCGCCGTGGTTGCTTAGTGTCTTCTGCTTTGGGCTGCTAAGGTCAAGTTCGCGGTGTCAAATCCCGGCCGCGGCTGCTGCATTTAGATGGGGTCGAGATGCACAAACCGCCGTGTACCGTGCATTGGGCGCAGGTTATACATACCCAGGTGGTTGAGATTAATCCGTAGTCCTCCGCTGTGGCGTGCCTCACAATCATATTGTCGTTTTAGTAGGTAAAGCCCCAGAATGTAATTTTTATTTATCTTGACACGTCTTTGTAATATAATTGGCTGGCAAGAGTAGAGGAGCACGCAGCTATGGGGAGGATTACAGTAGGAATGAGCCAATGCAGTGAAAGTATAGATGACCGCAAGAGGAGGGTGCTACCGGCGTCTGCGATTGGCCCGCTTCCCATTGCTTAGCTACCGGTGGGTAGTCGACAATCGCGGTGGCGTGCAACGCAAGGTTGCAAAATGCCACTAAAACAGATCCTCAGCGAGGTAGAGTTTGCATAGCAATGTCATAAGCGTGCTGAAAGGGCTTGGCAATGTTGTGCTGCCATGCGAAAGTTTTTATTATAGGCGAATAAGTTCCTCGGCAACTCCGAGTAGCCATGTATTACAGGATGATCGGTGGGCAGGTATGTTGAGTTTGTTCCTGTCGGGACGGGGCAGTCTCCGGTTGTTCCAGAATAAAATTCAGTTTTGTTCGGCATAATAATGCGTACACGTCATTTTCACGTGGCGAGTTTTCGCAGCTTTGTGACGTCGCGATACAGACAGGCCAAATTGGTGGAGCACGAAAACGTTTGAGCAATAGCGGAGTGCTAATGACAAAAAAGATGTAGAATCGGAAATAATTATTTTTCTTTTGTGCGGTCTAATTATTCATAATCAGTGTGTGCATGTCCTATCAGATTAAGATTCGCGGTTTTGCTACGTTGCGTGGCTGACAGGTGAAGTGGGGGTGACCAAAAATTATTTGGCAAATCGTGGAGGGCTGATTGTAGAAACGGAATCGAAACAGTACGGGATAGCTTTACTTTACAGCGCCTATTATCTACAACAGTTCTTGGCTTTCCTGCATCGAAATTGTGCAGGTGTGCTATGCAGGATGCGCCGAGGTTGGCGAGACACTGGCTCTTCACGAGCCCTAGCGACACCCCAAGATGAAAAAACTTCATTGTACAAAGACAAATTTTGTCTCTTGGCACGCCTACAGTTTCATTGGTTTATCTAGATGCACTCTGGGTGTCTATCATCTCTTGGGCGTTGCCAGATGGATGGTCGAAAAGCTGGAGCTCCCGTGATCGTACTGTCGGGGCATGGTCGGTGCCTCCTTTCATTTATTTGTCGTTCCGCCGAGTACATTACATGCACAAGCACGTTATAAAAGAAATGCGTTTAGTACAGTATTATTAGTCACTTGAATGTGGTTTATAAGCATTTTAAGGTTGACAAGAGGTACGCTAAATGTGTATTAGACTAATTTGTGATTTAATAAGTTTCGCGTTACACCACAGGGAAACGCTCCCCGTCCTCTTTACTCTGGATTGGATTCGCGTGGCTCGCTACGTGCTTGCGCCCGCATTTCCGAGCACAGATTGGTGTACGCCTGGTATACGCACTGCAATTTCAGCTGATTGCTCGTTGCTGACGCTAAAGTAAGGCTGCGAGACGAAGTGAGCGTGTGCTAGCGCAGAAGTGGTTTGCCGCGTGCTTACCATGTAAGCTCGCCGGAATACCGCAAAACGCTCATGCAAGCAAATGGTCGGAAAACTGCGCTTTATTTCTTTGTGATACAGCTTCATAACCAGTAGCGCCGAGTGATGGCTTCTAACATCGGCAGGAAAGAGTCTTCATACCGGGTAGCCCCGAGCGATCCATGGCTTCTAAAAAACGCAAGAAAGGGTCTTTGCACCTATCGCTGACGAGGTGGCGCTTCACTTTTTCACAATAAATGCTATTTTTGGCGTGTCAGAGCCCGTGATGGGGTCCACAAAGTTCACGCTGTGGTTGACTGTCTCCCAATGCAGATTGAGGCTCGCCCCGCTAGCAGCCACTAGATCTGGGGATGCAGTAGTATTCGGCCCATTCTTCAATGCGAATTACGGTGCCCGGTTGAACACTGGCTGCAGCAATGGGGCCTAGCGTCGCCGCGTCTCGTCAGTCGACCTAGAAAACTCTCAGCGCCCCTGTAGTCGTGCATGCCATGCCAAAGACCCAAGGTCGACGATCTGCAAAACCATCGCAATTTCGGCGGAACGTTGTCCTCCACCATCAGGCGGCCTCGATTGTACTTTTTCTTGCCGGGCACTCGTCAATTTGCACTACCTTCCCGGGGCCACCGAGTGGAGGTCGCGCCGGCCGCTCGTCCCTCAGGATCACACGGGCGTAGTTCCTCCGGTCGGCGGTGGCGTGCTCCAACAGATGAAACAAGTCGCTGGTCATCTCCTTCTACGTGTACACTTTTGTTCACGCACTGCGTGAGCCAAATCATTTGTCGCCTCGAGAGGTGCAAGTTCGGACGGCCGAGGGGGCCCGTGTGGGCGAAGTAACTTCCTTCGCCTCTCTGCCCGTGCCGTGCAGCGGTACCGTGTAACTGCGACAACTGCTTTCAGCACCTGTTGCACCGGAAGGCAGTACGGCGTCCATTCTGAGTCCTCCTATACATATCGCGTGGCCACTTTGTCTTCGCAGGTCGGTTGGTCTGGGTTGAACCCCCAGTCCTTGCAGGCGCCCCTGTACTACGATCGCGCCGCCAGACCTGTCCTCGTGCGGTGGACGCACAGCGATTGAAGCGGGCCGAAACGATCGCACGAACTCTTCCTCCGCGCCCCAGTCACAAAAGTCTGTGCTCGGAAAGCGTAATTTTTCCGTCACGCTGTCTCCGTAAACGAGGGTTTTTGCCTGACTTGTCACACAGGCAGCGCACTGACGTTTTGGAAAGGCGAAAATGACGTTGAAGCTCTACGTCCATCATGTAGGTGAACGGGTCTAGACAGTCATATTGACGCTTGCAGCCGCTGGATGCGATGACACAGGCTGCTGCCGCCGTGTTCCCCAGTTCAACTCGGGGGCGGCGGCAGGAGGGCGGGTTGGGTCCGCGATTGCAGGAGTGCGAGTTCGCCTGTCAATCGAAACCATAGGTCACGCTCCGCGCGAGGTATGTAACTATTGTGCGTGCGCCTACCATGGTTGGGCCACGCCCAACCTATTTTCCGGCAACAGAAACGCGATGCTGAGCTGAGAGGCATATCTTGACCGCCGAAATAAAAGAGGCACAATGCACTGTCATCGGTGATGCACTGAGCACCACTATCAAAAACAAAGCGTCGCGGCTTTTATCTTCTCGGGATGTGATGGCCCAACAAGACGGTTTCATTGCCTGCAATGTGGCGACGTAGCGCACAGCAAATGATTATCGGCACATCACTGTAACTTCTTCCAAGGCGTCGATGCGTCGTGGTCGACGACGATGCTGGGGAGTGCGTAGTATTCTCGAACGACAACGTTTCACAGCTGTCGTTTGAGATGGCTGCTTTGTCATCCGTGATATATCAGAGCCGCGGTGTCGTAAACACGATCAGCGTCTAGAATCGCTCACTTTCCTGGACCCAGTGCGATGGCACTTCTTTATATCACAAGCGCTACGTACTAAACGGTTTTTGCAACGCCTTCCTCCATTAGAAGTCTGATTTCATAACTGCACAGAAGAGCCTTCACCTGACAAAATGCGATTGCTATGGCGTCGCAACGATGTTCATCTGCGATCTGTTAGCTCCAGCAGAGGCAATTCGCAAGCACCTTGGATTGTACAACAGACTCAAATACTGCGTAAATGCTCACAGAGGCACCTTCACGGGGCTAGCGATGACAAGCAATGAATTGTATTGCTGGGCAGCACGCTCTTATTCGCAATGCATCGCTGGGGTTTCGCGCACACAGATAAACTGGTACATTTACAATGTCCTGCGTCACTACGGACCCTAGAACATTACAAGACACGTTCATTTGAGGGATCGCCAACCGTTTCTGCGCACACGCGGGTAAGAGCGGGCGTGAGATACAAGATCTGGAGGCTTTTGCTCCTTCAATATGCGACTCTGCCTAGGCACTACGGAGGAGGTTTCTTAACGCGTGTTGAATGCGTTTTTCCCCTAGACATGCCGGCATTGTGGAGTGCGGTCGAATTTGTTTACTTTCCGCCGCTGGCTGCCCGCGCAGTGAGGTAGTGGGCACGGACGCCCCATTTGGTGATCGCTGTGTCTAAACTAATAAGGTTCTGACTGGTGTCGTATAAGTCGCGGATCGATTTTTTTCGCCGCGACGATAGATTGGATTTTTTACAAGCACTGCTCCAGGAGGGCACATGTAACCGGATAACGCAGGCCTCAGTAGAGCACCTGAGGTTATAATTAATCAGGCGGCGCAGGCTCTCCAGGGCACCAAAGGGGCTAGCGGGGGGACCAAAGCTGGAAGCAGGACGGCCCGTGAATGGTGTAGCGGAGGCCTCGGCGAGCCCCAACCCACGGACCAGTCCGGGTTCTAGCTTTGGTGTCCCCGTTGCCGATTTGGTGCCCTGGAGGCGCCGCCAACAATGCGAAATAATGATGCGTTCTTACAATGACTAAAAAACACGATTGAATAAATATAATTACGTCGAGCCGCCAACTTGTGATGCTAAGTTCAGCACTACCGCGCCCCACGACTTCTGCAACACCAGCCAGAACTCTGAAGGTATATCGGAGAGACTTTCTCTCGCGTGCGGCGCTAGTGCTTAGTCAGTCATCGTCACCGGCGGCCTTTCAGCCACTTGCGTTCAACCGCGGCTGCTAAGGCGCTCTAGATTATCAATATATGCGGCCCAGACTCTACTACCGTCGCTACTGCTCCCACAGAAACATCTGTGATGTTATTTACGAGGTACATCGCCGTAAGGCGCGAGAAAGCTGTGATCCGCCATGACTGCCTTAGCACGAGCGCCGCAAATACGAGACAGTCTATCCAACAAAGGGGTCGCCAAATCGGGCGTAAGTGCCCGCTGCTTCACCTATTTTACCGCACCGGCAGCCAGCGTCCGAGCGTAAACTCGACTCCACTCCGCAATGCCGGCACGCCTATAGGGACAAACGCCTACAACGCGCGCTAAGAAACCTCCGTAGCGCCTAGGCAGAGTCCTATATTCAAGGAGCAATAGCCCCCAGATCTTCTCTCTCGCGCCTGCTCTTACTCGCGCCTGCGCACAAACGGTTGGCAATCCCTCAATTGAACGTCTCGTGTTTTTAGCCGGTAAAGCGGCTGCCTTAATAGCCTCAGTTAAGCGGCGGCCTTAATAGCCTCATTAAGTGGCGGCCTTAATAGCCTCAGTTAAGCGTGTGCAGTAACAGCCATGCCGCGGCGCTGCGTTGCCATCCCTTTAATAAACGGAAAATGGTCAGATTAATGTCAGGACTGACTTTATCGAGAACAGCACTGCAGCACTCCTGGCGACCTGCTCATCGTAGGAACTCCTTCTTGCGCGTAACACTCTAGAATATATCCGTTCGTATGCTTTCGGCTCTTTGTCGCCACTCGCGGAAGAAAGTCCAAAATTTACTAATTCACTCGATCTCCGTTTGTAATCAGAAATTTATGCCGAAAAACCGATGCCTTAGGAAATAAAATTCTTGTCATTTCATTTGTTATACAACAAACGCATTCGACTGAGGGAAAGTGTAGGTGCAAGAATGCGCGGCATCTGCCCGGTTCGCATTCGTCGGAGGATAGCAGGAGGATGTCCGAAAGAGGAGGCACGCCCTTGACGCGCCTGAGAAATGCGTGGCAAGCGGCTCACGGCAAGTGTGCTGATAGACAGCCGGACAGTCACGGTATTGCTATGTTGCCATTGTGATTTCCCGCGCAGGGTGCGCTCATGTTGTCATACGCACCTTTTTCTCGATATTTTTTTCACCTGCTCTTTTTGCGCGGTCCATGCTGACTGTCGCCGCGAAAGCTGGGGTACAACTCGTGCGAACGAGGAACTAGGCGCATCCGTCCCCCAGGATTAAATGCTTCCAAAACACCTGAACTGGAGTCCTACACGCACGGAGCACAGAACGTACAAGATGTGCTCTGCAACAGCGGCCCAACCCAAACAGAAATTATAACACAGAATAGGTATGATGACGTCGTGCTCTAACACGCTACAAAAATCAACAGCATTTCAACTACATAAAACATCAAAAAAGAATAGTGAACTTGACGCAAAATTTAAACACCAATAAGAATTAAACTTTGTGTTAGACCTAACCAAGGTGATTCGTGTTTGTGACACGTTTTAAATGCTTTCAGTGGATTTCGTCCATTTCGTTTATTAAATTTTCATTGCTGTTAAACAAGTGTCAAAT